>NC_058135.1:220010426-220158923 GCF_016433145.1 Gracilinanus agilis | reverse complement strand
ATATAGATATATAGATATATATAGATATACATATATATATAGATATATAGCCAAACAGAAATTTGCTCCATAATATCCCCAGTGAATGATTTCTGGCCTCTTCTTGAAGACCTCTGATGACAGACAATTTACCAAATAAAGCCATTGTACTTTTGAGCAGTTCTAATGGTTGAGAAAAATGATTAATCTGTAATCTGCTCTTTGCGCCTGGGAAAGGCACTTAATCTCTCTGTGCCCCAGTTTCCTCATCAGTAAATTAAGGAATTGGACTCACTAATCTCTAAGCTCTAGAGCAGGGGTCAGCAATGTATCACTCTTGAGCCATATCTGGCTCTTTTGAGGGCCAGATATGGCTCTTTCTGCAGGAGCCATAAAGTCAATTTTTTTTTCAGGCGCTGTTACAGGAGCGGTGCACTGTGAGCACTGTACGGCTCTCACGAAAATTACATTTTAAAAAATGTGGGGTTTATGGCTCTCATGGCCAAAAAGGTTGCTGACCCCTGCTCTAGTGTATGATTTATAAACCTTTTATACTCATTGTTTTAGAAAGCAGAACCCATTTTCTTCATATCAGTCCTTCAGATACCTGAAGATAGCCATCACTTTTCCTTATCTAATCCTTTAGTAGGCTAAATATCCCTAGTTATTTCTTTTCTCTTTTAAACCCTTACTCAGTATCTATTCTAAGGCATAGGCTAGGCAATCAGAGCTAATCAATTTACCTAAGGGCACATAGTTAGGAAGTGTCTGAGGTCAAATTTGAACCCAGGTCCTTCCTGCTCCCAAGCTAGTGCTCTATCCTCTGTGCTACCTAGCTGTCCTTTCCCCAGTTATCATCCATTCTTCTAGTGAAACACTTTCAAGTCCCCTCATCCCCTAAATCATCTGATGCACTCACTGTAGTTTATTACTGTTCTTTCTAAAATGTGCTAGCCAGAACTTAACTATTCCAGATATAGTCTCATTAAGGCAAAATAGAGGAAGACTATAAACTCCCCTGTTATGCTACTTCTGTTATTGAAGCCTTCTCACTCCTCCAGTTATTCAGTTCATTTTTTGAGCCTCTGTAGGTCTTTACATTTATGCCTATTAAACTTCTTATTAAATTCAGCCAAGTATTTATTGAGTCTCTCTTCTATTCTAGAATCTGTTAATTTCATTCTCAGTTCCAGTTATCTGCAGATTTGATAAGCATGCTATCTATGCCTGCATCTAAGTTACTCATAAAAAATTGAACAAAAAATGACCAAGGACATTGCTCTGTGCTTCAGAAACCCTTAGGTCAAAAATATCTCTTCTTCCTCAGATTTTTCAAGGTGTTTTGAAGAGCTCCTTTACACACACACACACACACACACACACACACACACACACACACACATCTCTTGCTTTTCTTTATATAACTATTTGCATTGTATTCTTTCCCACACCCACTCTTCATCATATTGTGAGCATCATCCAGCTAGTAGGGCCTATCTCTCATACATATGTACATGTATGTACATACAAACACCCTTGTAAACAAGAAGTGCTTGATAAAGACTGAGTTTTGTTGAGTTGAGATTTAATTTTCAGCTCAAACAACAAACACTGATTAAATACTATGCACAAGGCACTGCTATAGACACTTTGGATACAAAGACAAAAATGAAAATAATCTGTCCTTAAGGAGTTAACACATTTTCACAGATAAATGAGTCCAAGATAAATTAGCAAAGGGAGAGTGTTTTAACATTAGGGATTCAAGAAAGGCTTCATAGAGATGACATTACTAGAGCTAGTTCAGTAGTTCTAAGATTCGGAATGAGAAAAATACATTTCAGGACTAGGGGAACAAAAAGCCTATAAGAAAATGGAAGATGAGACAGCTAGGTCAGTTTGGCTGAAATGGAGAAGAAAGGAATATAAGGTAAATTTGAAGATTTGGGGATTCATATTGAATCCCAAATACTTTTATATGAAAATTGGGGTTCATATTGAAAAGGCTTTAAATTCTAGGGTGGGGCATTTGTGTTTTATCTGTGAGGAAACAGGGAGCCAATGAGAATTTTTGAACCAAGGGAATGACACAATCTGATCTTTTCATTAAATGCAAGATTCTTGTGGCAACTGAGATCAGACTGAATTGGAGAGAATAGAAGCTAAAAGTAAAGACTAATTAGGAAGTGCTAAAATAATCTAGGAAGGAGGTTCTAAAACCCAGAAATTAGGGTAATGAGTATATAAGAGGAGACAAAAAGATTGTCTTATTTAGTATGGACATAAATTTCCTATTAGTCATTTTTTATCCTTTTCCACCATGAGATCACTCTGGCAGAAAAAACAAATTTTTTAAAAAGAAGCAAAATAAAAGTTGATTAGTCTGCTTTGTCTCCATGATGTTCATTGTCCTAAGTATCAATTATATCCCTTATTTGACCTTTTTCTTTTCCTTTGGTTAAACCTTTTTTGTTACCATTGACTTTCTTTTTCTGATCGCAACTTTGAATTTTAGAACTTCTGACATTCTTACTGGACCAAGGCACAACTTTGTATTCATCCTCTACTAGCTTTACCCTTCCTTCCATCTTCTATTTTAAAAATTCTAATTTGATTGGTAAATTCCTTGTGCACCCATAACAGTTCTATCTCTCTCAGTTTCAACTATTTTTCTTTGTATCTTCTGAATCTCATTCTTAAGACTCATTAACCTCAACAACAAGCATTTATTAAGTGATTGCTGTTGTAATGACTAAATTATTTTAGAAATGAGAAAACTAAAACTAGAGGTAATGAAATGACCTGCCCAGCGTCGGATGAGCTAAATAATGTCAGGACCAGTATTAAGACTTAGGTCTTCTGACTACAAGACCATTGTTTTTCTTCTATATCATTATATAATTGTCACCATTATCTATCAAAATGCATCAAGAAGATCCAGTCTATATTATTGACTTTTACATATAATTTCTTAGATGTGATTATTCCCTTAGAAGCAATAGTTAGCCTTTACTAGAATCCAAAGTAACTTTGATTTCTGTATTTCAGTTCTAACTTGAATCTTTAAAAAGCTACACATATAACAAATATTTGTTTAGCAAATTAATCAAATTCACTTTGGAGCCCAGGCCCCAAACAACATGAGCTGAAGAGAGATGTTATGGTCAGTCACAGGGTGAAGTTCTCCAGTAACTCAACTTTCCTAGGACTGTGGCTCTCCCAAAAGAAATGTTTACCAACATCAACCAATCATTTACACTAATGATAAGTTATAAATTGTCCCATTTTCTGTTTACCTTGCCACTGATTTCTTTCTGAGATTGATAACAAAGAGTTTAGCATTTGGAAGGAATTGAACTTTTATCTTTCCCAGGGTGAGTTCTCCAAGTTAAAGAAGATACCTACCATTTACATTTTCCTTTTCTCTGCATTTTTGGGAGGAATTGGGACTCAGCAAGTAGACTAAAATTGTCTAAATACATAGGAAAAAGAATAGAATTGATCTATGCTCTTCTGAGTGCAAAAAAAATCTCAGAGCATATTTTACCCTGATTTAAAGATAAAAATTCATGATACTTTTCACAATATGAAAAAGGTAATGTATCCTTTTTTTATCCTTATTGCTATTAGAAAACTTGGTTTTTGGTTTTTTTCCATTAAAAATAATCTAAACTGATTTGACAGTTTGCATTATTCATACTCTTGCTTCTGGATACCTGAATATTTTAGGATTAAATTTATTTTGTGCCAGTGGAACAATCTGTCTAAAGCTTCCAACACTGAGAATGCTGCTGACCCTAAGGAAAAACAAATGCAGCACTTCTAGGATTAATTTTGATTAATCTCAGAATTTCATTGTTTTCTCCCTAACTATTGACCCATTGTCAAGGTTAAGTAGCTTCTAAATACATTTTGGCTTTATAGCAGACCTTTGGTTGTTGTATTTTATCAGGGTGAACTGGTGACTGCTTCAAAGGCTATTATTGAAAAGGAGTACCAACCAAAAGTTATAGTGAGCACAGCAGGACCAAACCCCTTCAACAAGCTCACTGATCGAGAACTGGAGGAGTATCGAAGAGAAGTGGAACGGAAGCAAAAGGGCCCCGAAGGTTTGAGCACTTATTTAAAAATTCAGTTCAGTAGAGACTAAGGCCCTATGCTGGGTGGGAGGAGACAAAGCAGAGTAAGATTCGGTCTTAGAGTTTGCAACCTAGACAAGGCACAGACACAAATGACTACAAATCAGAGCACAATATAAGGAGTACTGGAAAGGGAGAGGTCACTCCAGCCCAGCACAACAGGGAAACTATTGCTATTGCTATAAAAATGTTTATCTAGAAGTTTCCAGGAGAAATAGGGAATTGGGGTATTTTGATGGTGCTTCTGTTTTGTGTTTTAGTTCTTTGTGGTATAAGATTTGCTGATAATTAGTGATAATCCTTTTAAAGGGCTTAGTGCTGCCATCATCACTAAGCAATGCCTTTTGGCATCACAACGCACTAAAGCAGAAGGCAGAGGGAAAGAGAAAGGAGGAAAAAGAGTGGACAAATGGGAGAAGAGAGGAGAGAAATGAGGTTGGGAGAGGGGGAGGAGATACAGCCTGAAGGGTAGACTGGCACTTTGGGATGCTTTCCATTGCTCTAAGGTAAGGACTCTCTGGAGCTCTCTGTCACAGCTGTTGGGCTTTTCTGAAGTTGTCTGGCCTGACAGAGGGCTCATAAATCACAGCATTTATTGGATTAGCCAGGTTTCGGTTCTTTATGACCTTGGTAGAAGAATCTTCCCTTAATCATCAGTCAAGAGGGGTGGATGGGAGGATGGGCCAGAACACTATTGGCAGCTCTAGGTGCTTTCATGCAAGGCAGTGACTCTAGGGAAGAACAGCGGGCTAGCAGGATGGAGGCCTGGACTGCTGCTTCAGCCATGCCACCAGCCACACTTCTGACCTTGGGCGAGCTGTCCTCACACCCACCCTCCAATCAAAAATATCCACCTTTGTGTGCTGCACCCCCTTTCTCCCCCCCAAGCTGCTTTTGAGTCACTACATCTAAGGGAATGCTTCTGAGAACTGTGAAAGCAATTTAACCTTCTAAACAGGCTTAACATTCTGTCTGATTTTATTTATGCTATCCACTTAGCTTATCCTTTAGAAAATCATTTTAGGCAGGATATTGAGGGGATTTTTAACAAGTTTCAAATCCTTGGGATTATTAGCTTCTGCTCCTCTTTGGAAGAGTTGTTGGTATTCCAGTACTTTGGTATTATGGATTTCATTTAAGATTCTGATCTTACCCTACTTTGTAGGCACTGTGACTTGCTTTCTTCTTTTTTCTTAAACCCTTACGCTTCTATCTTAGAATCAATACTGTATATTATAACTAAGGCAGAAGAACAGTAAGGGTCTTGGCAAGACACTAGGCAGTGTCTTGCTTAGGGTTACACATTTAGGAAGTGTCTGAGGACAGATTTGAATCCAGGACTTCCCGTTCCTGGGCCACATTGTGTCTTTCTCATATGATTCTCTTGAAAGCTACACTTAGAAAGTAGCACCAGGCTAAGACTAACAAATGATAAAGAGTCAGAATTGAATAGAGTTAACAGGTTGTTTCAAATAACTAAAAGAAATCTCTGGCCTGGAAAAGCAACCCAAGCAAAGTCCAAGGACTAGAGAACCAACAGAAGCCCAACTCATTGACCTCGGTGAAGGTGCAGGCTGTCTCAGTCTTTTCCTAACTGTGAGTTCACTGCTGCATGGGTTTCTTGTTCAGCTGTGCAGCAGATAATCCCCTGCCTTCACCTGAAAGACTCTGAGGAACTGCGGTCCTCCCACAAGGAATTTCACATTGCAGTCATCAAAGCATTAAACTCCAACCCCGACCTTTTTACTGAGAGCTCAGGTACTGAGTCTGGACAACCACTCCCCTAATCTCCCTGCCTGGAACCTCCACGTATCTCTGCTGTCCATAGAAGTCTTCAGACTGCCTTGATTTACTACCTAAGGGGCTAATGATCAAATTCTTTCACTGGTGGAGATTTTGGGTTGGTGGGTGTTATATGGGAATGGCTTTCTACTCCTGAGGAAACTTTTATACTTTACATTTTTTTTTTTTTGGTTCCTGTTTTAGACTAACCTTCACTACTTTATTATGTAACTGCTATTTAAAAAAAAACAACATTCTAAATCTTACTGGAATATGTGTCCATCACTGCATGCTATATTAGTCTAATATGCCCTTTTGCTGAGTGACATTGATAAAATCCCATTATTTGCATGTCAGTTCAAAGCAAGCAAAATTACTATCAAATGTAAATTTACATGACATTTTCTCATAGTACAGTATTTTCCTTTTAAAAAAAACACCTTATCTTCTGTCCTAGAATCTTTACTAAGAAGAATGTACAGCTTAGGCAGTGAGGGTTAAGTGACTCACCCAGGGTCACACAGTTGGAAAGTATCTAAGGCCACATTTGAACCCAGGACCTCTCATCTATAGGCCTGGCTTTCTATATACTGAGCCACCTAGCTGCTCCAATACAGTATTTTCCATTGAGAAGTGGGTGATGGCATTTATTTTCTCCATCCTAATAAAGTTCTCTTGGAATTATATTCCATTCTTTAAGAGAACTCTCACTTCTTGTAGACCACAGATTGGCGTCATTCAAAAAACACAGTTCTTAGACTATTAAGCTTCCTCCATCATGTATAGACAGTGGGTGAGAGTTGAGTTTTGATGAAGCTGCAGGCCAGCAGTTTACCTAATCTCTAGAAAGAGCCATACGCATTAAGTTGGCAAAGACCAGGGATTAATAGCTTTGATTTGGAAGGGTCCAACATCCTGCACAGCTCATCCACGAACTCCTTCTACAAGTAGCCTTTACATATACCTGCTACTGCTAAGCTATCTGAAATCTGAAATCCTTAGCATATGGGTTTTTTTTGTTTTGTTTTTTTTAAACCCTTGTACTTCGGTGTATTGTCTCATAGGTGGAAGAGTGGTAAGGGTGGGCAATGGGGGTCAAGTGACTTGCCCAGGGTCACACAGCTGGGAAGTGGCTGAGGCCAGGTTTGAACCCAGGACCTCCTGTCTCTAGGCCTGGCTCTCAATCCACTGAGCCATCCAGCTGCTCCCAGCATATGGTTTTTTAGTGATTATTTCTTTCCAAACAAATAAATTTGAATTTTCCCAGATACATAGTCCAACAATAACCTATTTTTTTGTCTGAGACTATATTTACCCTTTTTCAGTAGGCAGCAGAGGATGGGGACAGGGAAGAAGGGGCAGTTAATGAAGTTATGGAAGATCGTTTATAGATAGCAGAAGCTTATATGTAAACTGATTATATCAATCTAGTGCAAAGAAGTAAAAACCAGAATCTTATTGTATAATGAGAAAGTAGACCCAAGTTCAAGTTCTGGTTTTGCCACTTACTAACCTTAAGCCTCATCTGTGAAAATAGGCATAATGAAACTTGAATTACATATTTAATAGGGTTGTTTTGAGGAAAGCACTTTATAAATCTTAAATTAGCACTACAGAGATGTAAATTTATAACTAATTACTCCTAATAATACCCAAGTGAATTAGATACCTACAGTAGTCGTGAAATTTTACAATTTCTTTCTGAAATGGAGAATGTCAGACTCTGTGAGACCATGGTTCTGAAAGGATATAAGGTCGAACATTTCATCTTGTTCTTTATCTTCCATGTTCATCTGTAGTTAAATTGGATTAGATTTTTAAGAGTTGGAGCAAAAGCCAAAATTTGAAATAAATACCTCTTTTTTGGAGTAAGAAAAGAGAGTTTTGCAATCCAAGATGTCAAGATAAATATGTTTATGAAATCTAGATTAGAGTAGTACAACAGGAGATTATGTTTGGTCCTCTTGTTTATTCTGCTTTTGCTTGCTTAGAATTGCACAGCAATGATAAAGAAATCAAATTTAGGGGAAAAAAATCTTGCTAAAGTGATATTGAAGTTTGTTCCAAAGTTCTAACAATTTTCTCATCTAATTTGATCCTAATTTCCATACCCATATAGAAAACGTAGAAGTGACACAGCAGAAAGAAGGCAGCCCTCCAGACCCTGCTGATGCCCATACTCCACCTAGTACACCAGTTAAACTTGAGGAAGGTAAGTTACTTGGGGTTAGAAGGATGGATGGATGGGTGGACCGTGTCTGCTGGAGCTGCACCTGTGTGGTATGATGCATGAGATAATATGGACTGTATTTGTGATATCAAGAGGAATGAATTTTGTTTTGGCTGAAGAAAAATGTTACTGATGTGGCAATGGTTCCATTAACAATAATCAAGAAGTGTGCATTATCACCAAGATTGTTCCCACAACTCCAAGACTACAGGTGCCTCTCATTATTCCCCTCAATTTTATTCTGGGTGGTTTAAAATGAAGCCAGTCCCTTTAGTTAAATGTTGTGTTAAACTAGGAGACCCAAGCTTCATTGAATCACCCTCATCCTAACTTTTAAACATGGTCAATCCTGCCCACTAATTGCACATTTCTTCAACTTTATTGTGTTTAGATTACACCTGTGGGGACAAATCCTATCCAATTTGACATCTGAGTTTTTAATTTGACTTGCTGTAGTAGCATCACTCAAAGTAGGCCAGACCAGTCTTCATTGCATTTTTTGAGGGCTGCAAAAGCTGTAGCTCTTCTATTTAGCCTTGTGTCTGTTAAGTGGGTGTAATCTAATTTGTCTGTGTCCTTTTTCTCCTTGTATATTGGGGTATATCACTTGTCTGTTTTACAAGTCTCGAGTTCACTTCTTCATCCCATTCTTTGCCCTCTTAAGAATGGCATGTACCATTCTTTTACTTTAACACAATGGCTGTGATTGAATGCCTAGATTTTTCTACTTGTGCTTTTCTCTTCTTGTGGCTGCGTTACAAACAGGAGATGGATATGCTAAAGAATACCTGTTACCATAGTAAGTATCATCCCATAATCTGATCTGTTTCTGCTTCTTAACTGGAATTCTGTGTGCTTTGCTTCATTCTCTTGCGTCCTCGTTTTTTTATGGAGTATTGTTTCCCGTTTTCCTTTTTTTTTTCCCTTTTGGAAAAAAAAGCAAAAAGGCTCACTTCTATTTTTTGCACTTGGAGAAAAACATTAATTCTCTTTTCAAGGTTGCCTTCTTGGAATTCTAGATCTCTTGTCACCTGTAATTGAGTGACATCTGATATGTACAGCACAATTGTATGCAGACCCTTGAAAGGAATACTTGAGACATTTCCCCACATGTATGTATTACCAAGTGAACCAGAGCATTCATGACAAATTGTATATGCAAAAGAATTTCAGAAGATTAGAGAATTTTCATTCTTATGTTCTTCAATTTTCAATTCTTGTGGGTGATAGCCTGCTAAATTTTAACTGAAAATCAGGAATATTTGATATCTACCATTTGTTTTATTGGCAGTCCTTTTCTATCTAAAACTAGCATTGAAAGTTAGTTGCCAAAAAAGAAGGAAAAAATATTAGTTGCTCTGGTGCCCAGTGAGTTGATATTTTCTAAATTACTGACTTAAACTTGAATTACTAGTACTTCTGGATTAACAGATGAATTACTCCTAGCATTATTTTTAAACTATGACATTTGGCAAAATGATAGTTCTTCCATATATCAATAGGCATACATCTGATTTGAAGAGTAATGCTGCTGCAAGCTTGTATCATCTTTGCCAAATGAATCTCAGCTTCTTAAAGATTGGGAAGGGTATGGTGTATGCACTGCACCCCTTATGCTATTTTCCAGGCTAAAAGCATCTACTAATATGCACTGTAACTAAGAGGACAATTGCAATTTTGCATTATAATCCAAGTATTTCTAAAATGAATGCTAAAGGGTTTGTTGAACTAGAACCTCCTAAGGCAGCTTTTAATCAACACTGGCCTTTTCCTTTTGAAGTCTATCTGCAGATTAACTCTTATGTAAGGCTTAATTTCTAACTACTCATCACTTACCCATTCTAACTTGGCTTGATTTTGAATGCTAAACAGTTGGTGTTCACTAACATGCCAGTTGTTCTTAACTTTACAGTCTCTTAGAAAAGTCCCTCTAGAACTGGTTTTTCACAGGCTTATTGTACAAGATGAGAGGTGGTGAGTTTTTAGCATGATACACTAAGGGAATCAAATACCTGGGCTCTTATTTAAGCAAGTTACATTTTTTTGTAACATACTCTTGTTCATATTATATGAAATCATTCAAATATATGGGAAAAAATTCACTGCTACCTCCTACTCTATTCAGCAGTAGTTTTTCTGAGACTCTCAAGCCTTTTCTTGCCTTTGATGTTGATATCAAAGGACTGCTTTGGCTGGTCATCCAGTGGGAAGCCAAATATTATGGGCTCAGAGTGGTAAAAAGTTAAAACTTGCATCATGTGTTTTGTTTTTTTTAAATCAGGCCTGTGAATTTAGTAGTAGAGGGAACTCTCAGTAAACCCACTATCTTAATAATTGCAGGCTGTTATATAGACTATTATCCAGTTTATATTCTTACAGAGTTCCCTGGGAGTTTGTGTTTTCACCTTAAGGTCACACAGCCAGTGTGTGGCTGATTGGACTCTTCCTGACACCAAGGCCAGCTATTCACAGTATAATACTACCTTTTCACTGTCAGAAGCCATTATGGGTGTTTGATGCCATGTGTCTTTATTCCCTAGTCAGTCATTGCTTAAAACTTCCTCCCCTTTTTCTTACACTCATGTTGACTTAATAATGACTTAGAGGTCTCTGATTGGATCTCATTTTGTCAGTAGGCTCTCCAGTTAAAAATAACCTTTCATTGAAACTTTTTTACATCTGTTGCTCTTAGTTGTAAATTAGTAGAGAATTTAAAAAAAAACTATTCTATTTTAATAACATCAGCAAAAATGTTATCTTCACATTCAAAGCATTTCTCATTTTAGAAATGACACTTAAAAATCTAAATAGAGCCACTCTTCATTACTCAATAGTTTATCTTACTCCTACATCTACTAGACATACAGCAGGACCAGACTTACAGAGATGACAGTGATGCTGCAACCTTCAAGCAAACCCTTCCAGATCTCTCCCCTGATGAGCCTTCAGAAGCACTTAGCTTCCCACCATTTGAGAAAGAGGAGGAAAGTAGGCGTGATGAAGTTCACATCCAAAGCCAAACTGAATTACCTGCTGCAGAAAATCCAGAAAACCCATCTCCCCCTGTTGAAGAGGCCACCACACCAACTGCCGAGGAGGGAATGGCCGCAGACCCTGGGAGCGATGAATCCCCTGGGAAGTCCCCCTCCAAAAAGAAAAAGAAGTTCCGTACTCCTTCCTTTCTGAAAAAGAGCAAAAAGAAAAGTGACTCCTAATGGCCCCACGCTGCAGAAACACTGTCATGTTTTAAAACCCCAAATCCTTCATTAACCACTAGGACATATGTGATTGTACTGAGTGTTTTGTCTTATGTTGTAATGGAATGCAGAAATGAAACCAGCTAGTTACCCTAGGCAAAGCTCCCAGGGTAGAGTTTTTAACAGCAAATTCAACTAACTTGCAGAAAGGTGCTAACCCTGAGTTCTTAGCAGCTAACTTCAGATCTGTTCTTAACTGGTACGCCTCTTTAAAGTCTTATGTAGAAGACTTGGAGCCGCTGTGTTCAAAGGAAAAAGCTCTTCCCCAAGAATTTTTAGTAATGTAATCCAGTCACAAACTCTTCTAACCCTCACAAGTCCCTCCTGTTCTCTAACACCATGCTCCTAAGTCACAGCAGGTCATTTTAAAACTCTTTGCTGTTGTGTTTTCAGAAAGAATATACTCCTGAACAGAATGAGACTATGTGCTTCTGCAAGCTAGCTGTGGGTACAGATCATGCTCTACACAAGGCTTTGGCAACCTCCCTCCCATCTTTGCATCCCTTCCTACAAAAGTGATAAATAAAGTAAGCTTGCATCTTTCACGGCTAGGCGTCTGCTTAACCTTGTGTTGTCTCAGATGACTGAGCTGAAGGTATTTGCTGCCGCACCATGTATTCAGAGAACCTTTACTTGGCTAATTAAAAAAATAACTGACCCCATGAAATGTAACTTAAGCAGCCATATAAGGAAATGGGCAAAGAGGTTAGACTTTGAATTAGATCATTCTGAAAACCACAACTACCGTGAAGTGTTCCTATTAGAAAGGGGCAACCCACCCTTCCGTCAGCGGTCTGTCCCCAAGCATTAAGTATCTGTTGGGTGCCAGGCGCTGTTCGAAACAGTTCCTGCTCTCGGGTGGTTTATGTTCTGCCATAGATCACACTTAGAGTTGCTTTGACAGACTATAGAAGGTATTTGGTAAGTAGCAGTTATAAAGCTGTGTCTATCCATCATGGCTTACTAATGCAATGATATCTTCTCCCTCAGCCAAAAATATGAATTTATTAATACCTGGCCTCTCTCCATTGGGGTACCTAAAATATTGTGGGTAGCATTTGGGAGTTGGAGGGGGAGTAATTGCTAGAGTTTCCTGTGAATTTAGCAGTTCAGACTTCCTTTCCAATTCTGAACATTCCTTTTTAATAGACCAACTTTTTTCAGTTTTGTCAGAAATAACTTTTCTTACTAAAGACTATAGAGTGCAAGGTTAACTATTTGGGTCACTTTTTATGAAATTTGGGGGTATTTTCAGATTTGTTTCTGTCTTCATACAGCAAATTAAAACTTTGAAAATTTCAGGGTTATGAAAACAGTTTAATTATAATAATCACGATTTGACATCTTCTACCCAGAGTTCACTTTTGAATGTTCTGCATAAGGACTTGAAAAAACAATTTTTCCCCAAGAAATGACAAACATAAGGTGGTCCTCATAACTCATTCCCCTTGTAGAATGCCCCAATAATGTTGCTTGATGACTTGAAATAAAGTGCAATAGTGACAATACCATTTCTTTCCCATTGATGCAATATAAAATCCCTCAAAACAGAGAACCAGTTCAGTCGTGCAATACAACCATAGCCTCATCAATGGAAAGCAGTATTTGGTCTCAAATTACACCTACAGTTGGCTCCAGGAGAGATGGGAAAGCGATTAGCATTGTAGAATTGCAGGGAAAAGGAGGGTTAGGAGTGGAAAGAACAAGTCGATATTGGATAGCTGTTGGTTGAAATGGGTAGATGTAGGGCGGGTCTAGAAGTCACAGCAAATCACTGCATAAGAAAGACACCTAAACAGTAACGTTTAGAGCAGACTGCATGGCACTAATGGCTTTGAGCTTTGTATCCTAACCTTGTATGTCTCATGTACCCTAGAAAGCAGACTTACCTTCTTTGGCTGAATTGTGTTTTATTGCTGATTGTAATTACAGTTTACCATCACTTTGTTTTAATTAATGATGGATCCTTCCCTTTCTCTCTTCCCACATATGCAATGACTTACTTTCCAATTTTATAATTTTTTCTTTTAATTCTTTGTATTACAGTATCTGATGTAATTGCATATGTGGCTATAAACTTCAGAAGATAGATCCTGTGTTTTTCTTTCTTCATTGTAGCATTGTTTTGCTCATTAATAAATTCTTCCTTAAACAGTCTCTGTGCCTGAGCTCTGGGGAACAGTTTGGATGTTACTCTTATCATTTTCATTCCATCAAAATAGTCCCTTTTTAAAAAGTGAAAATTTTATATGCGTCAGGGCAGTGGATTTGTGGTTTCATTTTTCAGATCACCTTCTCATCCTGGGTCATTCTTGTCCAGATTTTTCTACAAATCCTTACAAGGAGCATCCGCATAAGAGTCCTTTCTCTGCCTTACTGATTCCAAAAAAAAAAAGAAAAACAAACCCCATCGTTTTGAAGCACTAACTACAGTTGTTGGTAGCTGTAGGCTACAGGGAACCATTGTGCTTTGTGTGGTATTTTAACTCCGACTTCCCTGAAAAGGAGAATTTTCTTCTACCATTGGATCACATCAATCATTTTTCCTATAACAATTTGAGACTTAACACACTATGTCTTACTTTCATCCCAACTGAAAAAGAGACCTGTTGAAATTTTTCTCAAAATAGCCATCAGATACCATAAACAGCTTTTATTCTTATCATTGAAGAAGTTTTCATTTCTTTGGTGGGAGTATGCCTCCTGTTAATGCAGATCAATCCTAGTCCTTCAGCTTAGTGTTCTTAAGAGCTGCTCACTCAGAGACAGGTTGAGCCCCTCTGACTTTGGGGGTCAGTGCCCAGGCTCCCCAGGCCTGCCCTGAAAGGTATTGTACCTCAATGAGGAACTTCCAGAGCCCCCCACCATCCGGGATTGGAGTAAGGTTTTAATGGAGGATATAATCATGGGACACTCAGGTTTACTTTACATCATATCATTTAACCCTCACATTTGTTCTTTTCACAAATCAAGAAACGGAGGTTTTAGGTTATGAGATTTGCCAGCAGTCACACAAATTGTATCGTACATAAAGATAGGCAAAGTTGGAGTTCAGCTACAGGTTTTCTGTCCTAAAAACTGGCCACCCATAGTAACAGCTTACTGGAATTTCATAGACACTTTACCCATAAGGATTCCTCAAAGTCCTTTCCTTATACTCTACCTGGTGAGGAGAAAAGCGAGGCATGAATCATCTCTCCTGAAGACGACTCCGGCAGATCCCATCCCTCTGGCGAAGAGGCCGGCCTCCCACGCCCGCTGGCCGCCTGCCATCGCTCGTCTCTCGGCATGCGGCCTTGCAGTCCTCCCTTGCTCATCCTTACACACACACAATCTCGAGGAGAGATTCTTCGCCTCATATCGTGGACCCCATCTCTGAGTAATGTTTTTTAGCTAGTGAAAGGAAGTGCTAAATTTCAGCAAAAGGTAAAAATAAAGCTGTAGGGGGAGGGGTTCCCCATCCAAGTCTGCAGACCCCCTGAATTCTATAGGGGCAGCCAGCTGGTACAGTGGTTAGATTGCCAGGCCTAAAGTGTCCAACAATCGAATTCAAATCCAGCTTCAGACAAGCTGTGTGACCCTGGACAAGTCTTTCTACTGCTCTCTGACTCGGGTTCCAAATCCATAAAGTGGGACTTATAATAGTACCTGCCTCCCAGGATTGTTGTGAGGATCAAATGCGATTTATTTTTAAAGCTCAGTGCTTGGCCCCTAGTAAGCACTGCAAAAATGCTAGCTGTATTTATTATTCTATAATGATTGTGCACAGATCTAGAACCCCTGGTGGAGAGCCAGGAGACTTGGGTTTGGGTCCGTCCTCTACCAAGCGTGGCCGGCGCCCTTGCCCGATGGGAGAACAGTGCTTTGAGCACCGAGCAAGGGTTGCTGCTGGCGTGTCGGCGAGACTCTGCTGAGAAGGGCCGAGGGAGGTGGCAGGAACCCCCGTGTCGGGGCCGGCCTTCTGGCCCAGCAGAGACTCGCTTGTAAGTGTGAAACGGGTCTGCCCCGGATGGCTGCATGGAGGGACGTCCGTAGTGTCCAAGCCGTGTCCTTCTCTCCTTTCTGAGCGGGCTCTGGCCCGACGGGCCGCCTCCCCTCCTCCAGGAGACTCCCACCATCTCCCACATCTCCTCGGGTCGCCGTCCTTAGGATCTCGCTTGTGTCCTCTCGTCTCGGCACACGCGAGCTCCTCAAGAAGGGCGGCTCGTTTCCATTTCTAGCCCGGCACTGGGCGCCGCTCGATGGCCGCTTAACCGGTCCTAGCCGAAGAGGCTGCATCGTGGATGCCGTCAGAACTCTGAGCAGGACTGGCAGCCGCACTCTGAAAGGCCGGCTGACAGCCCTCGACCGCCACCCCAGGCGCCCCCACACGTCCTCGGGCCTCGGCCCAGTCTTTCAGAGGAACCTGCCTGCTAGAGGGACCCCCGCGAGAGGGGAAGATCGGGCTCAGGTGGGCCCCAGAGGGAATTCTTCCACAAAATCCTGCGATGCATCAAAACTCTGCGATGCAGAATTAGATTTTTTTAAATCCACAATACGTGAACTGTGACATAGCGAGGGACGACAGGGTTTCTGTTCCGTGGAGCACAGGCACCGCCTGGACAGAAGGCACCCAAATCGCCTGGTCCCCCTTCTCTGTGCCTCCAGGGAGAACCAGCGGTCACAGGCCACAGACCCAAAGGGACCTTCTAAGATCGTCCCGCCCGGTCCGGTCTCTGATGACCGGGGAACTGAGGTGCAAAAAGACTAAATGACTGGCCTCAAGCCACACGGGTAAGTTCCTATTTCAAATTGATCTTTCCACAAACCTTACATGAACATTTTCCTCAATGAGACTAAACGTCTTGTCCAAGTGCTATTTCCACATCAACCCAGTGTGTCTTGCTGAAATAATATAGAATCGGAGCTCTGGAGCCGGAGGGAACCCAGGAAGCCGTCTGATCCAGGCCTCTCCGTTTTACAGAGCAGGGAATTAAAAGGCGGAGGAAGCCAAGCGCCTTGTCCAGGGCCCTAAAGTCCTCAGGGCAGGATTTGAACCCACACCAAGGAGCGCCTATTGGGTGATTCAGCAGGGCTGCTGGAATGATACCATCTCTGAAGGGGCAGCTCGGGGAGCCAGTGCAGCCCCTTCCTAGGAGAGGAAACCGAGAGCCAGAGAGGGGAAGGAACTAGCCCTCGTCTCGCCCTTCATTGAGGATGCTGGGAAGGGCCGTGGCCTTGACTGACTCCATGATCCCTGACTGCACAAAGTGAGCGCCCCAAACCCTCCTACTTTATAGAAGTAGGGGCAGTCCGACAAGAGCCGGCCCCCTCCCCGTCTGGGGCCCCTTCAACACGGCGCATAAGGGAAGATGAGTGTAATTTTTAGTTCTGCCCATATCCCTTCCCATCTTAGATACTGTAGTTGAAATAAGTGTTTCATATTTAAAAAATCAATTTGCAAAATAATTTTAATCTGTCATACATATTTTGTCAGAATTGCACCACGACTCTCGGGAACAGGAGGCTCCTTGTACAAAAATGTGGGCGTACGTACCAAGACCATTTTAGAGCCGTTACTTTTTTCAAGATTAGCCTGGGCTGCTCCTGTTGGTCAGCTCAACTTTTTAATAGAAAAAGGCAAAATCAAACCCTCCCCATTTTTGGTAGTCACCTTTAGAAGCTGTGATGGCGAGCCCCTCCCAGGGGCAGGGAACCACCCGCACACTTCCCAGGGGGCTGCCATCCTGCCGTTGACACGGCCATCGCCGTCAACGACCAGCGTGAAAAGGGAAAAGGCACCAGAACCTTGAGAAGGCGAAATTCTCAGAGTCGGAGACCCGGCAGCAAAATGTGTAGTATCGTAAGTGACTAAATGGTTTTTCAGCCCCAAGACTGCTTCTTAAATCCCAGGTATTTTGTCACTCATGTTCCATTTCATCCGGTTCCAGCCCACACCATGGCAGGCCACATTATTGAAGAAGACAACCCCGTCGTGGTGAGGGGAACCGGAACAGCTGGGATGCCCGTTTCATGGCAGATTCCTGAAGAGCCCCAGTGCCTCCTTCAGGTGTCGGGAGATGCTGGCCGTGAGGGCCGAGACTCTGCCAGATGGCCCAGCATCGCTGGCACCTTCCCAGAGAACGAGTCACTTGGCTTTGGTTTGCTGCTTCAGACTGCCGAGGAGAACTACAGGGAGAAGAAACATCGCGGAGCAGACAGTGAAGCACACCTGGGCCCCAGCCAGCCAGTACACTGCAAAGAGAAAAAAAGATTGAATCCCTGGAGGAGGCGGAATCCAAGGATTTCTCCGTTAGTCTCTCACACTACCCAGTTCAAGGCTTTTCCCACTATGTCTCTGTGCATCACTCGGTCGGGTGTTGCATTTACCGACTTAGCTCAGTGAAACTTCCATTAATAAGATTGTTTTAGCCAAAGCCTATATTTAAATGAAAGTCTGCTACAGATTGTTCTGATGAGGCAGAACATTGAATAAATATGCTCCTACTAAAGAAAAAAATGTCTCTGAGTCCCCTCTGCAGGGTCCTGGGAATGACTCAAAGATAAATGGAAAGAACTTGATGTGGAGGCAAGAAAGCCCGAGTTCAAATCTTGGTTCTGTTACTTTTCTTAGTTTCCACATTTATAAAATGAAGCCATTCAACCCAGTCCTCTCTGAAAGTTCCCAAAGAGCTGTCCCTTAAAAGACAAGTGGTAGGATTTGAATAGAAATAGTTGGTTAGAGAAGAAAAGCATTCCAGGGAGAAGAGTTGCCAAAAACAAAGGAAAACGGAAGTGAGGAAAGCATGGGATGGGTTCAAGGAGCAGCAAGAAATGAGCTAGCTAGAATATGAAGAACTTGAATGGGGAAGTCCTATGGAAAAGGGCCAGCCCAAATAAACTTCTCTGTGGAGTCTAGGTTCAAAGGGTCTTGGGCAAGAAAGTCAAGATCAGGGTTCTACCTTAAGGTTAACCTGGAAGCATATTCAGGAGGAATGGAGTGGAACCAACACCAGAGGAGGTGCTTTCAAGAGATCAGTTAGGAGACCCCGCCAGGAGAACAGCCAAAAGATAATGAGCCATGGTGGGCCGGGGAAACCAGACCTCTGTGGACGGCACTTAAAATCAAAGCTTGGTGGTTAGATGTGAAGAAGTCAAAGATGAGGCCGGGAGGATGACTGGGTAACAGCTTGTTGGTCATCGTGCCAGTATCTCCACTCCATTTGTCAGAAACTACTCTCCTAAGAGGCACCACTCCCATGTTAGCACAGCTCTGTGCTTTGAGACGTCATCTTATAAGAGCTTCCATCAGCAAAGAAAAACTTAATTTTTTAACTAGGCTCTTAAGGCAAAAAAGTAACCTTGGGCACCTTCAGCTTCAACTAAAACACTTCATTCACTCCATAGTGAATCTCTGGTCTGAGATCCATCATCTGCTGTGGACAGCACTTATTAATACATAAACTGGCTCTTCTGAACTCGTGTGATCAGCAAATTGTTGAGCAGCTTAGCTACAAAGTGCTCTTGTTTCAGTACTGTGGGAGATACAAAGTAGAAGAGGCACGTCTTCTGTCGTGGCTTATGATATAGTTGAGGAAACAGGATTTACATTCAGGTTGCCTGGGAGTCAAGAGAGCTGAATTCTAGTTCTGCTTCTTTCATTGCTCTGACCATCAGCAACTAAATCTGCCCCAAGTTTCTTTACCTGTAAAATGAGAGTATTTAAATGACCTCCAAGGCCCACACTCAAGCTCTAAGACTCTTTGGTAGCTCAGAGGAATATTATAGACAAAACCAATCCAGAAAGAGAAAATGTGCTTAGCTTGGCATGACATTTTTCACCAACTCATCCTCATTCACTTCTGGCTAAGTCCCAAATTCTTTTCCTCTGAAAAGGGAAGAAAGGATTCTAGAAGCTGCATCGGACTTTATAGGGGTAGAAATGAGCCCCATTGTTGAGCAGCTGTGGGACAGCTCCTGACTGCGTAAAACACTCCAGCCTTGGAATCGGGATAAAGAATCATTTAAAATAAATAACTGAAAGAGGTCTTGAAAAATAACCTGAATCCACTCCATTTCAATCCAAGCAATCTGATCCAAAAAGTATTAAGTACCTATATGACAAAGTACTGTGCTGGAGATAAAAACCAAACCCAAAAAAAAAAAAAAGTGTGTATACAGTAAGCCTAGAAAAAATAAAATAGGACCAGATTGTGGAGGACCTTCAATACCTCACTGGAGGAGTTTGTATTTTAACTCTGAGGCATTAGAGGTTTTCTAACCGAGAAATGGCACAGTTAGCTTTTGTAATTTAGGGACATTTTTGGCGACTACCCGGCGAATGGCTCAGAGAAGGGAGAGAGTCCACATGACAGGCCATTGCCATAGTCTAGCCACAGTGATAAGAGCCTGAACTAGGGTGGTGGTCACTTGAGTGGAGAGAAGCAGACAGGTGTGATCTATGTTGTAGAGTAAGAATTGGCCACTGATTGGATGGGGTGAAATGTGGTGCAATGAGGGAGAGAGAAGAGTCGAGGACAATGCCGCTGAGATGGCAACTTGGGGCCCCTTAAGAGAAAAAAGGAAAGAAGAGCTGGGGTAAGGGAAGGATTCTGAGGTCACCATGGGATAGAAGGAGCCTGAGATGCCTATGGGCTTTCTATTTAGAGATGTTCAGTAGACAACAATGACATGGAATTGGAACTCAAGGCAGAGGTTAGAGCTGGATTTATAGATCTGGAAGTTGTCTTCACAGAGATCTAATTAAACCCATAAGCGATAAGTAAAAAAAAAAGGTGTGATGAGGATAATTGTCAAACATGATATAAACAAGACACTAGTTTTCCCCAAAAAGATCATTGGTTTCCTTGGAGAGACTAGTTTCAGCTGTATGGGTTTCAGCTGCCTGCCAGAAGTGGGAAAAGAGGAAATAGCAATGAAGATGGCCCAGTTTGGTAAGATAAGAGGAGCAAAAGGACAAGGAATCTGAGGCAAGGGACAGCTTATGAATGAGCTGGTTAACTATAGGATCAAAATGTGAAGGGAAAAACACGAGGCCAGATCAAAAAGGCATGGAAGGACAGGAAATCACAGGGAAGATAAAAATAAGTTCAGAATAAATGAGGTGCAGGAGAATGTAGGGACCGGTGGTTCTGATCGGAGGAATTTGGCATGTTTCAACCCAGAGAATCAAAGCAACTTCCCCAAACTTACACAGTGAGTTAGTGGCAAAGTCAAGCATAGAAACTCCCATTTCCTACATCCCTAGCCACATGTGTGAGGAAAATTGATCTAATTCCATGTACTGAGTGTAAAGGGTCATAGAGAAACCACTGCTGGCAGAATCTGAACCCGTTGGAAATGAAATTTCTTAACGTGTGGTTCTTTGCCACTTTACCATTGGGATGCATAAGTAGCCATCATAAACTAAGACCTGGAACTTGGCATTTACAAGAACCAGAGGGGAGAACAGCAATCCCAAATCCCCACCCCATACCTAGTATGCTGATGCCTGCTGGCAAGGAAAACATGCCCAATTAAGTCATATGGGAGCTGAGAAAAACCCCAGCCCACCACCATGCCACAGGGAACAGCAGCATCTTTCTGGACAAGCAACCAGAAGTGATGAAATCCAGTTATCTAATGAGATCTACACATTGTGTTTCACCTTGATCTTCTTTTCAAAACCTTCCCTGCATACCTCCTCCCTTGCCAAGAGCCCACATTTCTTACATCAAACATCCCTTACAGCAGTGATTCCCAAAGTGGGCGCCACCGCCTCCTGTTGGGTGCTGCAGTGATCCAGGGGAGCGGTGATGGCCACAGATGCATTTGGGGGTGGGGATAGTATGTGACAGGAGGTGCTAAGTAATATTTTTTCTGGAAAGGGGGCGGTAGGTCAAAGAAGTTTGGGAGCCACTGCCTTACATCATTTCTGTATTTTAAGCAGTGGTGCAGAAATCTCAGCTTGTTCTCAGTACTCCATGGCCAAGCTTCTAGTGGCAGCCTTTCTCACACTTAGCTAAGCAAGTCCTCAGACCGCAGACTCCCAGCCCTTCCAGCCCAGGAAGACCTGGCTGAGCCTGTGTTTCACTAACAGTCTTCAGGAGTCCAGAGTTACCTCCCTGCCACAAAGAACTTCACTTGAGGAGGACTGTGAGCATTGTTGACAGCCCCGGATGCCTTTTTACCAGAAGCGTCAAAGTGACGGGAGTGATTCATCTGAGACTGTCATTGCTAGCAGCTGCTCAGTGAAAAATGACCCCAAAAGGGAGGCAGGAAAGACTTGAACATTGCTTGTATGGTGCTTAGTGTGTATGTGAACATCCCAACTCTAGCCGCTCCCCCACCAAACTCACCCGTAGCTGAGACAATGGGTCCCACAGCCCTGGCCAGAGCTCCCAGGCTCCTCAGGGTGCCCATTATTGTGCCCTTCTGCCCCGCTGAGCCTGTGTAAGGAAACAGTGATTTCAACATGGTTTAATACCAGAAAGTTGCTATTGATATTTTGGTGCATAATAAGAGCTTTCTAAATTTGACCTCCTTGTGACATATGCTAGTGGTTGGATCGCCTGTTTTCATCTTAAGCTTCATTCCAGGCAGGAAAGATGGCTTGTGCAAAAGTATGGACACTGGAGATGGAAAATTCACTATAGCCAGCTAGGTGGTTCAGAGGAAGGAAGAGAGAGAGGGAAGGGAGGAAGGGGAGGGGACACACTACAGAAATTTGCCCCAGATATCTTCAATTTTGTCCAATGGGGATAGCATATGTATGGGCTTCATGACACAACTCTCTCCCAATTTTCCTACTTCTCTGACTGTTCCTTCCAGTCTCCTTTGCTGGCACATCATCCCTATAACACCCCCTAACTGTGGGGGTTACCCAAGACTCTGTGCTAGGAATACTTCTGTCTTTACAGTTCTCTGTGACTGAATCACTTCCCGTGCTGTCTAGATAGATGACTCCCAGATGTAGACAATATATTCAGCTCTAAATCCCCCGCAAGCTTCAGCCCTGCCTCTCACTAGCTTCCTCCTGGACATTTTATAAACTGAATTTTCTCAAATTCAACATGGCCAAAACAAAACTCATTCTCTTATAAATTTTCCTATTTCTGACAAAGATGCCACTGTTCTTTGGGTCTCCCAAAGGGGTAACTTCCAAGTTCTCTTCAGCTCCTCACTTTTCCATATATCCAATCAGTTGCTGACCCTGACCATTTTTGCCTTGGACATGTCTCCTAAGTGTTCCCTTCACCAATCTTACTTCTACCACCCTACTTCAAGCCTCCATCACCTCTCACTTAGACTGTTCCAATTGCCTTCCAACCAGTCTCCCAGCCTCCAGTCTCTCCACAACCCATCCACCCACCACACAGCTGCCCAAGACAGTGTTTCCTTTCAAGAGTGGAGTGTAAAGATCATATCACTCCCCTAGTAAAATTCAATGGCTCCCTATTACTTCTAAGGTCAAACAAATCTTTCTGGCTTTATAGCCTTCCCAGGCCCCAGCCTATCTCTCCCACCTCATTATACATCACTTCCATCTCACACTCTTTCCAGGCAAATTGGCCTCTCTCTTCCTCCCCCAGGGCTTGTGTTCTCTGCCTCCTTCTCCCTCCTGTGCCTCGCTGGGCATCCTCCTCCCAGGTCCACTCCCTCCTCACTCACATCTGCTTTAAAGAATTCCCTTCCTTCAGAATGCAGCTCCGGCACCAAGTATTGCACAAACCCATCCTGATTAGCCACAGGTGCTAAAGAGCTCCCTCCCCAACTACTCTGTACACAGTGGGTGTATATATGGATATAGAGGCACTCCGACAGATGGGGATCTGCAAACCTGCACACGTACACTTTCTTGGGAATGTATAAGCAGAGTCACATCTCTATCCATGTAGGTATTGAGCTATAAATATGGATTTATCTCCCTACATGGTTGTTTAATTCTTTGGCCTTGTGTGTTTTGGCATTCATAAATATTATAATAATAAATGACAATTATCACATATCAATAAAAGTAATTCACATATAATAACAAAACAATTATTTATGATGTTATTTATTATATAAAATCATTCATTCATAAATGTTTACTGACTTCACCAGCTGCACTCTTTAACCAGGAACACGAAGTGTAACAAAACTTTGATTGGTCAGTTATGGAGAAACCAAAGGCCACTAACCCAGCAAGTATTCTCACATCTGGTCCTAGACTTGGCTATTTATAGAAGATAGTCCGGGAGCTCTCCATTTTAAGTGGGAAAAGTTTATATGGATTTGACAAGGGAGTGAAGGCTTGAGAATGGTATATATTAAAGGGCCAAATGAGGGGTCCAGGCCAATACGGAGAGCTACTAGAAATCAGCAGAGACTGAGGTTAATCATGGAAGGCTTCAGGGAAAAGGTGGGATTGGAAGTGGGCCTTAAAGGATGGGGGAGAGTCAAAGGGAGAAGGCTTCTCAGGAAGTCCCTTCTGTCCTGATGATGCCTAGAATTCTTCCCTCCCTAGTTCAGGGCCCCCTTCGTCCTCTCTCACCACCCTGCAAACCCCAAGCAAAAAGGCTTCTTACCATAACTAGAGACCACGGCTGACAAGCAAGGCACCACAATGGCAGCAGCTGTAAAAGAAGGTCTAGGTAAGCTCCAGGCCTCCCCAGGAGCAGCCTTGAGCTCCCCTCTATCCCCGGGAACCCTGAACGACCAGGAGCTCATCTCTTCAGTCTGCTATCCACCCATGGCTCTGACTTGGACCTCGATTATGTGTAAGGAAGAGGGAGAAGCTATGCTGCCAGGGTTGCAGTTCCCATCTGCTGAGCTAACCCGAGTCTCCCCAAATTCTCTGAGGGATACAGCAGGTGAGGCAGCTGGGAGGCTCCTGCCAGAATCCCTGGATGATTTCCCCAAAAAGGCTCCAAAGTCTGGCCTATGACCACAATATGAAATATAAAATGAACATGGGGGGGGGGGGGAGTTTGGGAAACAAGACCCGGATCTGAGGTCTGACTCTCCCTTTCATTCACCTTGCAGAAGTCATTTCATTGTTCTCTGCCTTAGTTTTCTTCTGGGTAAAATGGGGAGAATGTGTGTTGCCTACCCCACAGGATTGTGAGAAGGGCCTTTAAGTACTATTGGAAATGTTGGCTATTATTCTTTTCTCCACAAACAGGGAAGAAGTGAATAAAATAGGAGGAACTAGTGGGGAAGAAAGTGAAGGGAAGACTGAAGGTCAACAAAGAATGGGGTGATCTGGGGGGCCATTGGGACCCCAGAGTGAGACATGGGAAGTATACATATAAAGGGCTTCCCCCTCTGTCCTCAGCTGCTACCTCATTCTAGAACCTCCCTCAGCACCTGGGACCTTCTCAGAAAAAGCCTTGCCCCCCTGGAATACCCTGCCAGCAGGTGGGCCCCGTTCTTTCCTTGGTAAGTTCTATCTGGGGCCTCATTTTCAGGGAAGGGCCTAGACCAGCCATCCTGCACTGTCCAAAATAGGCCAGCAAGTCTTCTGTATGGTTTCTCTCCTCCCTCCTCACTTCTCAGCTCCCTTCTGTCCAGTCTTCCCTCATTAGAATGGCAGCTCTTAAGGGCAGGAACTGTCTTTTTTTGCTTAACCATAACCTCCCCATGGTAGTATTATAAACTATTAATAATGTCTTCTGTTTATTCACCAAAGCCCCTTTCCATGCCTCTTCTCATTTATTTAATCCTCATGCTTTCCTAATAGATGGGTATTGCCATCGTCTCGATTTGGCAGCTGAGGATGGGGAAGCCTGGGAAAGCAAAGTGCTTTGGGTAGGGTCAGAGCAAGTGAATGACCAGTTCAACAACCCCTCTGGCCATTTTACAATCTGCCTCCGGCCTGACTTTCCGGGATTATTGCACATTATGGTGCCTCCATGCCCATGGCCAAGCTGTCCCCCCATGCCTGGCATGCCCTCCTCACCTCCATCTCTCACAGGAAAACTTTCATGCTCACCATCGTTGTGAGTTCTTTCCTTTCTCCTCAGATGATCATGTAAATAGTCCTCTGATTACACACCTTATCCCACACCTCAGGAGGATGTAAATCCTGGGGGGCAGGGGCTGTTTTATCTTTTGTTTTCATGGCCCCAGTGCCTGGCACACAGCAGTCGTCATTTAATTAAATCATCTTATTGGTGAGGTCTAAAGAAGCAACTGTCTTTGCCTCTACAGGGGAACATCCAGTGCAGAAAATGGGTGATGCCACCGTGGGGCAGTTTTTATTAGTGGCTGTTCCTCAGGGTACAAACAGGATTTATCTCTTCCCAGATCTCAAACATGGCAGTCCCTCAGACCCTCAGTGGCTCCCAAGCAAGAAAAATAAAGTACATCCCTAAGCCTGGAGCCTAGGAGAGGAGCTGAGAAGTTGGGGATACACCTGGTACCTTCCCCACACACGCTGCCAGGGGGAACCCTACTCACCGAAGGAATAGAGGAGCAGCCCCACTCCTAGCACAGGCACATTTGGAGCCCATCCAATAAACAAGAATGCTGGGATCAGGAGTAGAATGGCCTGCAAGAAAACAGAACTCCACAGTGGTTAGAGACCCTCGTGTCCTGTGCCAAATCAGACTAGCTCAGGGATTTTTTCCAGGGAATCCATTCCCACAAAGAGGGGCCTGGGAGCATCGTCCAGGTAAGAAGGGTCGGACGTTCCAGAGAAGGGAAGGGTTGCCTTCGTCACTTCACTGAAAATGATACATGAGAGGTCCGTTTGCCTGGACCACTTCTGAGGGTGAGAGGAGAGGAAGAATCTCAAGATCAATTTATCATCTCTGATAATCTGATAAGGGCGGTTTAGTTGATAAGAAGTAAGGACACCAAAGATCTTTTAGCTCATGCTTCCAGCTCTGTCTCCAGAAGCATGGAGTCTATATATTTCAAGACTCATTTCACACAAAAGAACCCCCTCAAAACTTTGCAGATGTGCAGAAGTTACAAATTATGTCATATTGAAACACAAAAAAATCTCATTTGACTTCAGAATAGAACAAGGCCAAGGATGAATTTTGAGTGGTCCATTATTGAAAGCTGAGTCTGGGAATACTTTCTCAGGGATGAATAGCCCTCACTGGAGGAGGTTTGTCTAAATTTTGTCCATTATTGACCTTGATGTGTCTAGAAACACATTTAGAGTCTAGGCAGCCTTTTGCTTAACTTCTGTCTTTAGTCTTGGAGAGAAATTGTTAATCTCTTAACTGTTGGTTTGCTAGGAACTTAAAGCTTTTCAATAAGGAAAGGTGTGGATCAGAAAAGGAGTCAAAAGAGGAGTCTCAGATTTTTATCTATTTGAGACTGTTTCTCTTATTGGCCTCCCACATATTTCCCCCTTTTCTTTAAATTTAAATTTAAACACAGGAAAACTTTTAATAATGAAAGGAGTCATCAATTTGTTATAATCATCAGCTATAGCTGGATCTGATAGGATTTACAGATTAAACTATTTATGCCTCTCTACAGAAGAAGGAAGGGATAGGCTGGGCATCGGGATGGGGAAAGGAGCCACAGTTACCCGCTTCACCGCTTGGATCTCACATCCCGGCTTGATCCGTCGAGCATAGCCTCCTTGGATAACGGCCATGGTGATCCCAATAAAGAAAAACATCTGCCCCTGCTGCATGCTAGAGAGAGGGGGATGGGGAGGAGGCAGCCCATTAGTGCCAAAGTCCTTCCAGCCAGAGTCCAGGTCTGGAGCATAGTTTTCTCCTTCCAAGATTCCATACTAGCCTTGGGCAGAATCTGGCTGGATAAACAGGACACTCCCAGGCCACCTCTCTGTTTGTTTGTCCAGCCACAACCAGCTCCAAGAACTGTCACTTTTTAGTCTTAGAATGATTTAAAAAAAACAACAACAAAAAAAAAAACAGCTCCTATCTGCTGTGTTGCAAACAGTGTTGATGGGAAGAGAAGGCAGCTCCCTTCTGTGGGACTGGTGCACCAGGGAGACAGCCCCTCTCTATGCCAGTCCCTCTGTGTATATGGTGAGCACCATTCTCAAAATCAATGTGAGACGGGGGCAGCTGGGTAGCTCAATGGATTGAGAGCCAGGCCTAGAGACGGGAGGTCCTAGGTTCAAATCTGGCCTCAGACACTTCCTAGCTGTGTGACCCTGGGCAAGTCACTTGACCCCCATTGCCTAGCTATTACCACTCTTCTGCCTTGGAGCCAATATACAGTATTGACTCCAAGACAGAAGGTAAGGGTTATTTTTTAAAAAATCAATGTGAGAATGAGAAGGAGCATCAGAGGGCATCTAGGCCAAGTCACATTTAAATAGATTTCTCATCTACAGTATTTCCAACCACCAAGATAGTTATGGTAGCCTCTACCTAAAGCTCTCCAGTGATGGAGAAGTCATTACCTCCCAAGGCAGTCCACTGTGCTCTTTAAAACAATACTTTGTATTAACTGAACATTGAACATCACAACAACTAATTAGTCTTGCCTAGATATCATTTATATTTACACTTATTTCATGCAAAACATTAATATCAACACTTTTCATTAACATCAATCTTTTTTTAGTTCTAACCCAAATCAGGATTCTTTGTCTTTTCCTTTTCATTCACTCTCTTTATATAGTCAACATTAGTTGTACTTTGTTCTGTTCCTGCTTCCCCCCCCCACTTTGAATTATTTCATAAAGGTCTTACCAAATTTCTTTATATTTTTCATATTTCAATTTTTGTAGATCCAAACTCTGATTACACCCCAGTAGTATCAGAAGGAGCTCTCCTTTAGTAAATTCCCTTATGAATGAAATGAATCAACACCTTCCCAAACTTGGAGAGTCTTAGAGGTGCCTGGAGAACTGAGAGGTTGTGAGGTCCTTGCCTAAAGTCTGTCAGATGTGGAATTTAAACCCAAGATTCTCTGACTCCGAGACCAGTTCTCATGCTGCTAGTTTTAACTGCACAATACTGATGAGCCACAATTTATTTACCTGTTCCTCTCTTGTTAGGGCATTTAGATTGTTTCTAGCTCTTTAAAATTAAATAACATTGCTAAGAAAACCTTTAAGCATATATCTTTCTTGTTGTTTTTTTAATAACAGTTTCAGTGTATATTCTCAACAGTGGGATTGATAGGTGAGAGCATATAACTTTTTGTAACACTGCCAACTACTACAAAGGTTGCTTTCTGAAAAGATCCTACAAATGCAATTCCACCTGCTAAAAATGAGAGTGCCTGTCTTGTCACAACCCCACCATCATAGTTTCACTTACTGCTTTTAATTAATGGCATGATGGATGTGAGTTGGTAGCTCAAAGGTTGGGTTTTTTACATCTTTTTTTCTAATATAATTTTTAGAAAGTTTTCCCATATGTTGAGTTGAAATCCATCTGCAACTTCCATTCACTGATGCCAGGTCATCTCTCTGAGCCCAAGAACCAGTAGGAAATCACTCTTCCTACACGATCCCTTTTTGGTACTTGAAGACAGCTCTCATGACCTCTAGATCTACAAACCCCATCTCCCAAGTCTTCCATATTTTCTGCCAGTGGGATAAGCAGATTTCCTCAATATGAGAAAGAATTTTTTAACCATCACAGCTGATCAAATATGGAATGTTTCCTTATGAAGCAGTGAGTTCCTAACCACTGAAAGTATTCGGGTAGAAAGTTGATTATAATCTATTAAAGAACCTATAAAGAAGACTACTACATTGATTAGGAAATTGAACTAGATGGCCTCTTGAGGTTTGTTTGTTTTTTGACACAATTAAGTCTAATCATTAACATTTCCTCCATCCCTTTTTTAAAAGTTTAGATAATTAACAAAACAAGTCCTGATTTCTAGGATTTGCTGATTTCCAGGTTATAAATGTTCTACTGAAAAAAAAATACACACACACATACCTCATAAGCCCTGACATTATATTATTCTAGGATTTTATTCTACTTATTTGGACCTGGTTTCCCATCAAAGTGCCTAGGGACAAAAAGTATGGCAAATGGCCCAAGAAATATAGTATTTGAAGCATTCCTTCCATACTTCCTCTCATCTCTTCCTTCTTTCCCTCCCTTCCTCTTTAAACCTTATGTTGTTCTATGATTCCACACATATAAATAAGCCTCAAAAGTGCAGAAACTACCCATCGAATCTTTGAATCTGAGAGAATTGAGGTCTCTGAGCAGAAGGAGGAGGTCATTCATTTTCACTTCTCTATAGGGTGTGGCAGCACCAGACTGTCCAATGGCTCTGAGGAGGCTGAACTCTCCCAGAGAATTCCAGAGCCTCTAATGAGCCAGGTTCATCTTCTTCTGAACAGAGAGATTTCTGTTCATTTGGCCAAGACTCCATTTCAGAATGGGCTCCCACACCCCAAAATAAACCTATCAGAAATGGAGGGATGCCTCTGCCGATCCAAGTAATGGGCCAAGAGCGACCTGCCTGAGAACACAGACGGAGAGGAGATGTAGCAAATGTCTGATAAATCATCGAGAGGCAGAAAAGGGGAACATCATCTTGTTTGCCAAGAATTGGATCTGAGAATAAATGCTCTCATCCTCCACCCTCACCCTTAGGCTGGAAGAGTCAGTGAAAAATAATAGAATGAGGACTTGGAGTTAAGGAATCTACATTCAAATCCCAATTCTGCTATTTTCTAGCCACGTGCCTAACAAGTCCCTTCCTTTCTCAGAATCCCAATGTCATCATCTGTAAAATAGACTGTAACAATACTGGTACTACCTCCCTAGTCCCAGTGACTTGCCCAGGGCCATCCAGTTTGTGCCAGAATCAGGATGAAACTCAATTTGTCTGACTGCTAGTCCAGGTCTGGAAGCCAAGGAAGGAACCAAATGAAAGAAGGTACAGAGAGATCAATCTCCAAATTCTGGAGGCTTCTGAGAAAGTCAAATTCAGAACTCTGATATTCCCCAACCCTAGGGCTCTCCATGCACATAAATACCTGCTGAATTGAAAGCGTTGGTGTGTGAGGAAGCTTAACGTATATTCCAGCCCCGAAAACAGGAAGAGATAAAGGAAATAAACGAGTCCTAGGATCTTGAGATTCTGGAGTTCTGGAAGAAACAGGGAAAAAAGGGAAAGGAACATAAGGGAATGAGTCCATTCATTAAGGCCCTTCCTCAACCCCCTCTCTAGCTAGGGTTCTTCACCCTTTCTGCATCTTGCACCCTTTGGACAAGTCTCATGGAGCCTAGAGATCTCTCCCCTGAATCATATTTTTAAATGCATAAAATCCATAGGATTATAAAGGAAACCAATTATGTAGAAATACAGAGACAAAAAAATGTTTTTTTTTAAAGTTCATAGACCCTAAATTAAGAACCTCTTCTTGATAGTTTCATCCTTTCCCCCAAACTTGAAATCTGCCCTGTTCTAGCCCAAGCCATTCTCTCTGCCTACCTACATTCCACCCCAGCAAACAGTGAAATAAAGGAGAAAGTGGCTTAGGTCTCAGGGCTGAGTTTGAGTTCTAGCTCTGAATAACCCAGACTTTGTGATCCTGACCAAATGGTCCTCCCATTCTAGTGGGTATTACAGGACCTAGTGGCCATCACTGCCCTGCTGAAGCTCTCTGGCCATGCCACCCACAAATGTCCAAATATGAAGCTCCTTACTGTCTTTGGAGGGGGAGTCCTTCCCTCTTGTAACAGCCAAAAACTGGAATAAGGCGACTGGACTGAGCAGGTCAGATGCTGCCTGGAACCCAGATATAACAGAAGAAACCTGGGAAGACAAAAACCAGCCCATGACACAGCCTCCCAGAGAGAGGGAGGCTGGCCAATGCCAACGGCATAAAAGAAGGCCAGACCTACCTCTTCATGTCTGTTCTCTAAAGGGCTGGGGAGTTGGTTCTAATTCTAGAATTAGGGAAGCATCCTCCTGTAGTGGGAAGAACACTGTGCTTGAGTCAGAAGACTTGGGTCTGTCACTTACTAGCTATATGTCCATGAGCAAATCACTTCCACCTCAGTTTCCTCATCTGTAAAATGAAGAGATTTGACTAAATAATCCTGAAGTCCCTTGCTAGTTCCAGTACTCTGTTATATGAACTTTTTCTAGATCTAAGTCCCATGATCACTTTGATCTCAACGCTTACCTGATCAAGAACCTAAAAATGGTTCCCCATTGCCTTAGAGTCTGCATCCCAGCTCTCAAGGAGCTCACAGTCCAATGGAGGAGAAGCAAGACAATGCTTTCTGCTATACCATTTAAATCTATCAATGGGGAATTAGGAGGTTAGAAAAGGAAATAAGGAGAAGCAACCAGAACTAAACTATAAGCTACAAAACTTAACTACAACTATTTCTATGACTTAAAGTTTACCAAGTCAACCTAAGGTTTAGAGTTTCACACTATAGGCAGAATGGAGAAACAAAAGGCAGCATAGGCTAGAAACCTGTTAGAAGCGGCTACAAGAGTCCAGGGCAGAAGGGAAGCTGTGACAACCTTGGAAAGAGCACATTTTATTATCATTTACATTTTACAGAATTTACATTCACCCATGTTCACACGGCTTATTAATGTGAGCACAAGGAGCCAAACCAGGTCTCCAGACTCCAAGTCCACCGCTGTTTCTGGGTACCACAGCCAGAGCAAACAAAGCCCCCTGAAAATTATCCTGAACCCCAAGAGCAGATCAACTCCATGCACACACACATACATAAGCAACCCTGCTGAATTAGTTCAGCCTAGAACCAGTCACCTCAGGTGTTTTCTAAAAGAGGGAAAAACAAACCAGACTATCAGAGACCAAAGCAAGGCTGAAAGGATCATTCTTTCAGCAAGAATCCCTCAGAGGAGCCTAGTCTGAGAATGGGCTACACGGTTTGTGTTTACATCCTGTTCTCTATGCCCCTGGATGGCCAACCAGAGAGGAGGGATGACTGGGATGTTGGCAGTAATATCCACCTCCTGACAAAGAGGTGACAGATTAAGAGGACATAAGGAGACAGTGAGGGTGTTTTTGGACAAACCCAAAGCAGGAATTCATTTCGCTTGATTCTACATGTTTGTTACAGGGGTTTTGTTTTCTGTTTGTTTTGTTGGGGTTTTTTTTCGCTCAAGGTAGGGAGTAGGGAAGACATTTTTGTTGACTAAAAAAATGTAATTAAAAAAAAAAGGCTAGATAGGGCCATAGCTTATACCAACATCATTAACCTCAGTGTGTGTCTGTGTGTCTGTGTATGTCTGTGTGTGTGTCTGTGTGTCTGTATCTCCTCCCTCCCACTTCCCTTAACCACTTACAGAGGAGATCCAGCTAAGCATTAGGGCAGAATTTCCAAGGTCTGAAACTATGACAGCTCTCTTTCTCTAGGCCTGGAATAATTCAAATAATTACAATAACTCTCATTTGATGAATAACTAGAGATTTGCAAAACAATTTTCCTATCTCATTCAATCCTCACAACACGCCAGTGATGTAGGAGTTATTACCATTTTACAAAGGAAGAACCCAAACAATTTTCCTGAGGCCACTGGGAAAATAGCTGAAGGAACCCTCTGTGGGGGCACAGAACTAAAGCAAAGAGCCACAGGAGTGTGAATAGCTCCATGGGTGGAATATTAAACCCACCACTTCTGCCCTAGGAGAAGCCTAGTCATGGTGATGTGGAGATGGCCTGGGCAAAGTCAGTGAGTGCAAGCTTTAGCAGGTCCCACAGAGCTGGAATGCTCTCGGACAAGAGGCTGACAATGAATAGTGAGGGAGGCTACTGCTGGAGAGCCCAGCTTAGCCAGTTTCTCTTCTTTAGAAGGACTCATCAGATCCCACAGGTTTAATGATCACTTCTATGTATGAGATACCTAGATAGATTTAGCCAGTCCTGACCTCTCTCTGAGCTCCAGTCTCATATCACCAGTTGCCTCAAACTGAACATGTCCAAAACAGAATTCCTACTTCTCCACTCTCCCTCCCAGAAGTCTTCTCCCTTTTAAACCTCTATTAAAACCTATTTTTAAACCCTTTCTGTAATACTATGTATCTGGTCCAAGGCAGAAAGGTGATAAGGGCTAAGCAATGGGGATTAAGTGACTTGTCCAGGGTCACACAGCTAGGAAGTATCTGAAGCCACATTTGAACCCAGGACCTCCCCTCTAGGCCTGCCTCTCAATTCATTGAGCCACCTATGTTTCCCTTTCCCTTTTACCATTAAGGACATCACCAGCCTCCTAGATACCCAGGTTATTCTCTAGACTTCAGTCTCACTTACCTCACACACCCAGTCTGTTGCCAAGTTTTAATTCTACCTTCTCAGCATCTCTTGTACATGCTCCCTTTTCTCTTCTTTGCCACCACTCTGGTGCAGGTTCTCATGACCTCTTGCCTAGTATATGCCACAAACTTTCGACTGGTCCCAAGTCTCTCCCCACACAAATGCATCCTCCACTCAACTGCCAAAGGGATCTTTCTTTAGTGCATGGGTGACCCTGTCTCCTCCTTATTGAATAACCCCAGTGGCTCCCTGTCATCTCCAAATCTAGTGACACTATTCTATTCATTGTTCCTTAACCACATATGGTCCTCCATTTCTCAACTCCATACTTTGTCATGGCTGTGTCCTATCCCTGAAATGCTCTTCTTCCTCCCCTCTGCCTCCTAAACTCCTTCAAGACTCAGCTCAAATCCCATCCATTGCAAGAGACCTTACTTGACTTCCATGCCAGCCCTACACAATGCCAGCACCTTCCCTCAAAGGTTACCTTCCATTTATATAGTATATGGAGAGGCAAATTTAAAATTAATTGGAAATTAAATAATCTAATTCTGCAAAACTGGTAGGTCAAAGAACAATTCATAGAAACAATTACAGATTTCACTGAAGAGAATGACAATGAGGAGACAACATATCAAAATCTATGAGATATAGCCAAAGCAGTACTCAGGAAAATTTATATCCCCAAGTGCCTATATCAACAAAATCAAGAGGGAGAAGATCAATGAATTGGGCTTACAACTTAAAAAATTAGAAAGAGAACAAATTAAAAATCCTCAGATAAAAACAAATTTATATGGTATATTCTTATCTGTAGACACATATTGTTTTCACCATTAGAATATAAAGGCAGGGATAGGCAGTATCTTTTCTTGTATCTCCAATACTTATTATAACAGTGTTTGGCACATAGCAGGTCCTTAAATACTTATTAACTCACTGACTTCCCACTACTTCTATGTGCCACACAAATGGAAGGAAAAAGGTTATGGTATCTCCACATGCACCTAATTCAACTAGTCCACCCACTTATTTTCAGCCACAATTGCATCCAGCCTAGCTGTTGCCATTATTATTAAACATCCATTCTGAATTTTTAATAATTTCCAGGAACAAGGTTATAAGGTCCCCCACACAAAATCAGAAAGTTCTCAGAGATAAAAACAGCTGATGGAACATTAGACAAAGCCAGGAGTCCTTGGAATCAAAAAAGACCTAAGTTTGAATCCTATTTAAGATGCTTTCTATCCAGGTGACCCTCAGCAAATCACTGAACATCATTCATCTGTAAAATGGATGACTCAGTGGTCCCTCATAGCTATAAATCTATGACCCTATAATCTTCCCAACCCAAAAGAAATTCTTCCAGGGCCTTACCCGTTTTTCCCTAGGGAGAGTTTCCGGAAGGAAGCAGAAAATGAACACCAGGTCAGAGATGGCAAACACCAGAGCCAATAAGGCTGCGTGAAAGTAGAAGACATCTCCTTTACCTGTCTCCGCCGCTAGATAAGCCCCAATCATTGGACCTAGGGTGAAGCCTAGAGAGAAGGCAACCCCAATCATGGCCTGCAGGGACAAAATAAACATTAATAAAGCATCTTCACACATGAGATGGCAATAAAAACAATTCACATTTCTATAGCTCTTTAAGGTTTACAAAGTACATGTCCTCACATCCCTGTGAGGCTGAAAGTATATTAGCTTAAGCAACTGAGGATCTTCCCCAAAAGATAAATAGCCAAAGGTAAGTAGTTCTTTCTTTTTTAAAAAATAAAATTCAATTTTTTTCCAATTGCATGTAAAAACAATGTTTTATATTCTTTTTTTAATTTTTGAGTCCAAAATCTTTCTCCCTCTCTCTTCTTTCCCTCCCTGAGATGGTAATTTGTGGGTTATACATGTAGTCACGCAAAACACATTTCCATATTAAGTTGTGGAAAAAAATAAAGACCAAAAAAAAAACCATGAAAAAAATAAAATGAAAAGTAGTATGCTTTGGTCTACATTCAGACTCCATCAGTTCTTTCTCTGGACAAGGATAGCATTTTTCATCATTAAGTCATTTGGAATTGTCTTAGATTGTTGTATTACTGAGAAGAGTTAAGTCATCCACCATTGATTATTGTACAATATTGCTGTTACTGTGTACAATGTTCTCTTGGTTCTGCTCACTTCACTTTGCATCAGTTCATATAAGCCTTTCTAGATTTTTCTAAATTCATCTTTTTCCTCACTTCTTATTGCACTATGGTATTCCATTACAATCATATACATCAACTTGTTGAGCCATTCCACAATTGATGGGTCATCCCCTCAATTTCTAGTTTTGTCATTGCAAAAAAGAACCGCTATAAATATTTTGGTATAGATTGGTCCTTTTCCCTTTTTAAAAAAATCTCTTTGAGGTATAGACTTAATAGTGGTATTGCTGAGTCACAGGGTATGTGTAGTTTTATAGCTCTTTGGACATACTTCCAACTTGTTCTCCAGAATGGTTGGATTACAGGACAATTCCGAGGGACTTAAGACAAAAAAATAATATCTATCTCCAGAGAAAGAACTGTTGAAGTCAAAATAAAGATGAAAGCACATGGTTTTTCAATTGTTTATTTAGGTATAGATTTGGGAGTTTTGGTTTTTTAAGATTAACTCACAAAAGTGAACAATATAGAAATATGTTCTGCATGATAATACATATATAACCCAGTACAACCCACCTACCAGTACTGGGAGGGGGAAGGAAAGGGAGGGATAGAGATAAGTTTAATCATATAACTCAAGAAAACTTATTATATGTAATTGATAAAAATATTTTTAAAAATTATGGTTGGGCGGGGCAGCGGGGTAGCTCAGTGGTTTGAGAGTTAGGCCTAGAGACAGGAGGTCCTAGGTTCAAATCCGGCCTCAGACACTTCCCAGCTGTGTAGCCCTGGGCAAGTCACTTGACCCCCATTGCCCATCCTTACCACTCTTCTACCATGGAGCCAATACACAGAAGTTAAAGGTTTAAAAAAACAAAAAAAAGAAAAAAAACCCTATGGTTGGATCAGTTCACAATTCCACCAACAGAGTATTAGTGTCTCAATTTTTCACCTCCCCTACAACATTTAGCATTTTCCTTTTCTGTCCTATTAGTCAATCTGATAGGTGTGAGGTGGTACCTCAGAGTTGTTTTAATTTGCATTTCTCTAATAAATAGTGACAGAGCATTTTTTTCCAGATAGCTATAGATAGCTTTGATTTCTTCATCTGAAAACTGCTTGTTCATATCCTTTGACCATTTGTCAGTTGGGGAATGACTTGTATTCTCATACATTTGACTAAATTCATTATATATTTGAGAAATGAGAACAGGCAGTTTTCAAAGGAAGAAATTCAAACTATAAATAGCTAGATTAAAAAATGTTCTAAATCACTAATACATAGAGAAATGCACATGGAACTCTGAGCTGCCATCTTACACCCACCAGATTGGCAAGGTTTACGAAAAAGAAAAATGACAGATGTTAAAGAGCTGTGGGAAAATAAGCATATTGATGTACCAGTGGTAGAAATAAGAATCAGTCTAGTCCTTTCTGGAAAGCAATTTAGAACTGTGCCTCCAAAGTTATTAAACTGGATATATCCCCGTTGACCAAGCAATGCCACTACTAGGTCTATAGCTCAAAGAAATTTTAAAAAAAGATGTTCAAAATATACAAAAATATAACAGTTCTTTTTTCATAGTACCAAAGAAATAGAAAATTGGGTAATGCCTATCAACTGGCAAGTAGCTGTCATGCAGAGTCTGAATACAAATTGAAGGCTACCATTTTTCACTTTATTTCCTTCATGAGTTTTTTTCTTGTATAAGTGATATGTCTTCTTTCACAACACAATGAATATGAAAATATGTACTGCATTTATTTCCAATGGAAAGGGAAAGCTAGAAAGGGAAAATAAATGCCTATTAATTTTTTTAAACCCTTACCTTCCATCTTGGAATTAATATCATGTGTTGGTTCCAAGACAAAAGGGTGGTAAGGGCTAGGTAATGGGGGTTAAATGACTTGCCCAGGATCATACATCTAGAAAATGTCTGAGGCCAGCTTTGAACCCAGGACTTTCCATTTCAGGCCCTGCCTCTCAATCTACTGAGATACTCCCTAATTTTTTTTTAATTAGGAGGTTGGATTAGAAAAAAAAAAAAAGAACTAAGATTTGAAGATATTAAGTGACTTGTCTAAAACCAGCAAATATCAGAGTCAGGAATCAAATACAAGAGCAATGTTCTGTACCACTTCAAAAGAGCTCAATCTCTCACCCCTCTCCATATCCCCAGAAACCATCTCTGGAAACTGGACAGTTAGCCAGATGGTTTCAGGAAGAGAGGCTTTAGTAAACCTCATTATCTCTCTCCCCCAATACCTAAAACCAAGTCAAGGACTCCTCCCCATACTCCAATGGGCACTACACGAAGCCCTCTGCTTCTCTGCATTTGCTTGGTTTTGTCCCTTTAAACCCTTACCTCAGTATCAGTTATAAAACAGAAGAGTGGCAAGGGCTAGACAGCTGGGGTTAAGTGACTTGACCAGCGTCACACAGCTAGGAAGCCTCTGAAGTCAAATTTGAACCCATGTCCTCTTAGTTCCAGGCCTGATGATCTGTTCACTGTGCTATCAAGCTGATCCTCCTACGGCATTTTTTATTCTCCAATAGGATAATGTTTACAAGGCCAGTCCTTTGGGGGTTTATCATTTCCTCTCAGGAACTAGTCATTCTTGTATTTTTTTAAACCTGGATTCATTCTTCTTCAAAGAGACTGGTCAATTTTTTAAATTAAAAATTCAAAGCTACCTTAACTGAGATAGAATGATGGTAATGGAAAACACATCAGACTTGTAGCAAAAGCCACAAATTCAAGTCCTGACATACCGAATACATGTTGGGATTAGATAACAGAGATTCTTACTACTAATAATTGTAAAGTAAATTAACCCACCCTACCTATATCACAGGGATGTTATGAGGACTGAGCAAAATAATGGGTTAAAGAATTTTGTAATGACAACTACACTGTCACTGATAAAACAGTTTGTTATACTAATCTTCCATTTTTCTTTCATTTGTCATCCTTCCAGTTTCATTCTTAAATACATAAATAGAATGATCTGACTTAATTTGAGCTCTAGCCAAGTTTTCAGTTTATTTTTCCATCTAACACTTTTTATGGCCTAGAATCAGGAATAACCAAGTTCAAATCCAGCCTCAGACACTTCCTACGTGTGTCACCCTGAACAATTCACCTTGCCTCTGTTTACCTTAGTTTCCTCATCTGTAAAATGAAAATAATGGTAGCAACTACTTCCCAGGGTTGTTATGAGGATCATATGAGATAATAAAAGCACTATATAACTATTAGTTATTGAAATTAGGCTACTTAGAATCTTCTACAATGCTTCTCTGAATGATTTTATAAATGAGTCTATATTCTATACTGGCAACACCCTTTGTTGTGATATCTTTTTTTATATTTGTATCTTTTATTCTTAGTATCACCTCCATTTCTAAATCTCACATTCATAATTTCTTATAGCATAATAGTAATTCAATTCCTGTATGATAATTCATTTAGTCATTCTCCAATTCATGGGGCTCTACTTTCTTTCCAATTCTTTGCTACCACAAAAAGTGGTAAAATAACGTGAAAATGGGATGAAAAGAATGAACTAAAAGTCATTGCCATGGTTATTCTTCTAATGATCTCTTAATAAAAATTCCTGTGATAAAGCCGGAAAAAAAAACCAGTGAGATATACTAATGAGATCTCTAGATCAAAAGGAATGGACATTTTAGTCACTTTTCTTTTTAACATAAATCCAAATTGCTTCACAGAATGGTTAGACCAATTCACAGCTCATCCAACAGTGAGTGTATCAATGTGATTATCTTCCCACAACCCCACCAACACTATCTTTATCTATTGCCATTTTTGTCAATTTGTTCCTTTGCCTCCATATGTCAATATTCTGTGCCACGTGGCTGCAATGCATGAAATCCCACACTTGCTCGACAAAGTTGCAAGTTACCCATGAACCCCTGATCTAGAGAAAGTATCCTATGCAATGAGATCACAGATTCATTGAAATAAGAATGTAGGAATCAAGGGACAGTCTATCTTCCAAGAACCTGCCTAGCTAAGAAGAAAAGAGATACTCATCACCAGCTTGGCCACATGGAAATGATTTTGTAAAAAATTCATTTATTTACTTACTGGTTTGCTGATTTGTTTATTTGCTTACTCTGAAAAACCAATGACTAAACTTTGAGGAGGCAAAATCCACATTGGTGAAGGGATTATCCATAATGACAAAATCCCAGATTCCTGAAGTATTACTGCCTGGGTATGAATATCTTAATATTCCTACATTAAGAAATAAGAGGTCGCACTTGGAGTAACTGGAAGAAACATTGGTATTTCTCAAAGCCATCCATCCTCTTATTTGGTCTTTACAATCACCCCATAAGTCCGGCTGGGCAAAGACAGATACTAAAGCCCACTGGAGGGATACTGACTATGCCACGGACAGATGCTGGAGCTAGAACCTGGGTCTCCTACCTCCTGGACAGTTACTCTTTATTTTTAATTTCATCTTGCTGCCTCCTGTTGGGGTTACTTAATCCTGGATGGTAGATATTGCTGCCCAAAGTCTACCAAGAACTGGAGAGGTCCAGTGCTTACTAAATTCCCAGCAGCCAGAAAGTGGAGTGATATCTTAGACAATTATAGTCTTTTTTAAAATTCTAATGACATTTCTACCTTCTTTACCTCATTGGCTCTTCACATCACCCTGTGAAGTCATCAAGATGGGAACTGTCATCCATATTTTACAGATGAGGACAATGAAGCCCAAAGGATACAAGTGATAAAGAAATTCCAACTCCTGAAAGATTAGTTAGTGAAGTGAATAGAGGTATGGTTAAGAGGGTAAGAAACTCTGCTAGCTTCTGCCTGGCCTAAGTCATTCATTGCAAGAGGGAGAAGGAAAGAGGATACGGCTGAGTGAACTCTCCATGACTCACCATCCCCTTGCTCCGGGCCTGGGGTGAACTCAGGTCTGCGATGACAGCTGTAGAAAGGCTAACATTGCCTTTGCTGATTCCTCCAATCACTCTGGAGAGCAGAAAAGCTCCAAAGCTTCTGGAGAGGGCCCACAACGCATATGATATGATCAGTCCCACCTAGGGGAAAGGAAGGTTAAGTCATTATTTATATACCAAGCCCGGACCTGACCTTGGATTCCATCAAACAGGTGCTCAACTCATATGCCCCTCAAGGGATCTAAACAGCCACAAATGCCAAGCAGAGAGAGGGGTTCAAAGAATGTTGCCATATTTACTCTTATTCCCTTCCCATCCCCTTTTGTTTATGAGGAGGAAATACGTAATTTTCCCCTCCACATTTATCTTTCCATCTCCTGTGGAACCTGGGAATTAGCAGCAGCTGCTACTTTGAAGACTTGGTCAGAGCAGTTTTCTCAAAAAGCTTGATCAGTCCAGTTGGGTCATCGAATTTCAGAGCTAGAAGGAAATTTTAGTTCAACTCTCTCATTGTGTAGAGAAGGATACGGAGATTCACAGAGGAAGTGACTGGATTGTGTTTGCCCAGTGAGTTATTGAAATGGCTAGGACTAAAAATCCATAGTTGTTGAGTTGTTCAGTCATGTCCAAATCTCCATGACTCCCTGGTCCATAGGATGCCAGGATCTTCTATTCTTCCAGTATCTCCTAAGGTCTGTCCCAGCTCATGTTTGTTGTTTCCATGATACTGTCTATTCATCTCATCCTTCTACCTTCAATCTTTTCCAGCAATCAGGGTCTTCAATGAGTCTTGTCTTCTCATTATGTGGTCAACATATGTGACCTTCAATATTGTCCTTCCAGTGGGTAGCCAGTTATTTTATTTATATAAAATCCTAGTAATTTTCAAAAATTCTACATTCCAGCTTAAATAGATGACTCTCTCTCTCTCCTGTGTTTTGACCCATACCATATCATATGCCTAGAAGAGATGCCCATGTCCCTAAGTATCCATTTGTTGAGGTCTCTTCTTTTCTTTGATGCCCAGCTCAGATGCCACCTGCTCCATGAAGGCTTCCTTGATTTTCTCCCTCCATAATTTCTTTGAGTACTTAGTCTCTGTTTCTCCTTGCTCTGTAGACTTTATTTTGTGTTTACGTATGTATCTTCTTCCATCAAAGTAAAAGTTCTTTAAGCACAGAGATGGCATTTTATCTATTCTGGCATTCCTAAGCACCTAGCTGGCATAGTGCCTCACACACAATAAGTGCTTAATAAATGTTCATTACCTGAATGAATGAAATCCAAGCCTCCTGACTTCTGGGTTGCTTCTGTTATACTATTCTCACTCTTCTAATAAAATAAAAGGCAGCTAAGATCACTAGAAGGGAGCCAGATTCTGGGAAAACAAAAACCAGTGATGGTCTTGGGGAACAAATACCAAAATAGACACCCCTTTTCATGGCAGAGACACAATCTATTTAGGCCAGATGTTGCATACTCTATTAGGTAAGGTCACTATATCAGGTATTTTTTACTTACTTATTTTATTCTTTACAAAAGAGGGTTTAATCCAGGGAGGTCCCCTTCCCTGCCCCCAAATGATAGTGACCTAAGACAAAATGAATGAATAAAATGTATTTTTCAAAGGCTAAAGACAATCAGTTGAAAAATATGAACTACTAGGGATGCTAAGTAGCGCAGTGGATAGAGTACCAGGCTTGGAGTCAGGAGGTCCTGGGTTCAAATCTGACCTCAGACACTTCCTATCTGGGTGACTCTAGGTAAGTCACTTAAACCCAAATGCCTACCTCTTGACACTCTTTTGTCTTAGAATTGATACTAAGATAGAAGATAAGGATTGTGGTTTTTTTCCAAAAATATAAAAATATAAACTACTCAATTAGCACAAAAAATGAGAAGTCTTAATTAAATAAGTCTTCACAAAAGGCAACTTCTCTGACCAAGTCTTCAGAGGTTCCACGGGGAGGAAATGATGTTCTTAGATACAGATCATGTACTCCCAAATTCATCCTGTCAACCTGACATCAAATGTCAACCATTTAACTGCCTAGCCCTCTTTTAAGAGGAAAATATTTGCCTTGGAGCAAGAGAGATAAAGGTTGTTCACACAAGTATTTGTGCAATCACTGCTCTGCAGACCCTGAGGAGTCATACCAAAGTCAGCAACATGACTGGCCGCCTCCCAAAGGAATCTGATGCTGCCCCAGTGAGAGGGGAGGAGAAAAACTGCAGGATGGAAAAGATGGAGCCAATCAAACCTGCAACAGAAAGAGCAATTGTTAGCCTTGCTGTACCTTAGATCAGCAACAATGTCCAGAGGCTTCCTTCCTCTGGATGCCTTTTCTATGGCAAAGCTGAGCTTCCTACCTGAATTGGCCAGAAGACAGGAGGATCAAAGGAAGGACCCTTAGCCCTAAAGGGTCTGTCCAAGGTTCTGAAATTTCACTGTAAGAGATGGGGTTTTTTTGGATGTTGAAGGGTTTTTAGCCTGGCAGAGTGCTAATGAAAATACAAATATGCCAGAAGGATGATGTACTGTAAGCTATTATCAGCCATTAATATCAACGGGAAGAGGGATCAAGGCCCCTGGGAGAGGCAGCTGGATGGCGCAATGGTTAGAGAACCAGGCCTGTAGATGGGAGGTCCTTGGTTCAAATGTATCCTCAAATACTACTTCCTTAGCTGTGTGGCACTGGGTGAGTCACTTCACCCCCACTGCCTAGCCCTTATTTCTCTTCTATTTTCCTCAGTTTCCTCAACTGCAAAAATGGAGTTAATAATAGTACCTACCTCTCTTGGTTATGAGGATCAAATGAGAGAATATTTATAAAGCCTTTTGCAAATTTTCAAGCACAATATAAATGCTAGCTATTATTTATAACCAGTCATCTTCCATCCAGTATAGTGGCACCTCATAGATGCCCAGTTAATGCTTATTTCCTCCCCCCTCTTCCCCTTGGTATTGTCAGGGCATGACAACACATGATTTATTTCTAATAATAGCATGCTTCAAAAATATTTATAGCCATGCTCTTTGTGGTGGCAAAAAATTGGAAAATGAGGGGATGCCCTTTGATTGGGGAATGGCTGAACAAATTGTGGTATATGCTGGTGATGGAATACTGTTGTGCTCAAAGGAATAATGAACTGGAGGAATTCCATGTGAACTGGAAAGACCTCCAGAAATTGATGCAGAGTGAAAGAGCAGAGCCAGAAGAACATTGTACACAGAGACAGATATACTGTGGCACAATCAAATGTAATGAACTTCTCTACTAGCAGCAATGCAGTGATCCAGGACAATTCTGAGGAACTTATAAGAAAAAGCACTATCCACATCCAGAGAAAGAACCATGGGAGCAGAAACACAGAAGAAAAACAACTGCTTGACTATATGGATTGATGGGGACATGATTAGGAATGTAGACTGTAAGTGATCACCCTAATGTGAATCTTAATAATATGGAAATAGGTCTTGATCAATGACACATGTAAAACCCAGTGGAATTGTGTGTGGGCTATGGGAGGGGGTTGGGAGGAGGGGAGGGAAAGAACATGAATCATGTAACCGCGGAAAAATTTTCTTAATAAAATTTTAAAAAATAATAACAATAGTGTGCTTCACGCTTTTATGACATGGCTTACATAACGTGGTGAGTTTGCACCATCTTCTTTCTACTTATCTCTATGCCTACTGACCTGGGGTCAGAAGATCTAGGTTCAAATCCAAATTTTGTCACTCTGTAGTATCCTGACCCTAGGCAAGATTCTCAGAGTCTCGGTCTCCCCTGCTGTAGAAGGAGACGGTTGAATTAGGACATCTTTAATGTCCTTTCCAGCCCCAAATTATATAATATGATGAGTTTCCTTTTCTTCCTCTGATCTCTCTGAAATCCAACAGAGCTGGGTACATAATCAGTACCTAATTAAGCTTTTGCTGATTAGAAGAGCAGGTCAGGCTTTTCTGCTTTTCATACTCCTTTCATATCTATGAGATTACTTTATTCTCTTACAAGGCCTGGGAAACAGCAAAAACAGGGTCATTTATTCTTTTTATTCCCCATTTAGCAAATGTTTATTAAGCATGATGCAGTAAAAAGAGCACATGATTTGGAATCAGAGGACCTACTAAGGGACCTCAGACAAATCACTTCATCTCTCTATGGCTATTTCTACATCTGTAAATGAAAGGATTGGACCTCCAAGGTCCCTTCCAGCTTTAAACCTATTATCTGTTGTGTGCTTGGAGAGATACAAAAAGAGATATGCCACAGCCAGGACATATCAGCTAAAAAAGCTGATGATTGGGGCAGCTGGGTGGCTCAGTAGACTGAGAGCCAGGCCTAGAGATGGGAGGTCCTTGGTTCAAATCTGATCTCAGACGCTTCTCAGCTGTGTGACCTTGGGCAAGTCACTTAACCCCCATTGCCTAGCTCTTACCACAATTCTGCCTCGGAACCAATACACAGTATTGATTCTAAGACAAAAGGTAAGGATTTTTTTTAAGCTGATGATTAAATTACAAGAGCTGATTGTTAAATTTTAAAACCCCAAAGCTACATATCAAAGCTTGATTGCCTAGGTTTAAGAAAGTCCTAGAGAAAATTCAAATAAAGCAAATTAAACTTATAAGTTCATGAGGACATTCCACCCTAGCCAGCCAGTTGTTAAACATTTACCAGAATACATCTAGATACAAAGTTTAAATGAGAACTCATGTCCTCATTCAAGTCAAATTTGTTCAATTCACTAATATTACAGATTTACTATGTGCCCAGACTGGGCTAAGTGCTAAGGTAAGAAGAGAAAAAAATAAAACAGTGGCTTCCCCTCAAGATAAATCCTATAGGAGAAGATTGCCTTCTACTGTTTATAACATTCTTATTTACAGTCTAATAGGAGAAGAAATTATAAATAATGGTAACATACAACAAGCACATCAAAACTGTGCCAAAAAAATAAAATAGTTTGTGAGATCCAAGATGGAAGGTCTTCCCCAATCAAGGGATCAGGGGAAGTTTCACAGAAGACTGACACATGCTTTACCCTTGTAAAGATGGGACCATTATCTACATTTTACAAAGAAAGACTAAGGGTGAGAGAGGGTTCCATTGGAGCCACTGCAGAAAGGTCAGAAGAGGGAGCCAGGGATCCTGTGGAGCCACACACTAAGCCCTCTGTTGGGTGCTCTGCCCACAAAGAAAATGAATGCAAGTTCAAGGAAAGATTTGTACCTCCAAATAGGACGCTGTTATATTTCCTCTCGGGAGGTACACCAACTGTGGCAGCAAACCAGTCCACACCCTGCTGTAAGGATTGATAGAAGGGGTCCTACAAAAAAAGAGAAAAGTCTGTGATCAGTACTAGGAATGATCCCCTTGACTTTTGGGATGCTCTAACCACCACCTAGAACATGGGGGGGGTCCAGTTCTAGATCAAAGATGGAGGCCTAGACGGGAATGCGGAGCCTTGTTTTTTGGTTTGGGAGGCTATGGGGTATGTGTGTGAAGAATTGAGCTAAAGAATTTATCTCAAACTAATCTAATGTAAGTTATCTTACAGTCTTCAAAAGCTCACAAATCTTTCCCTCACCTCTGACCATCCCTTCATGAGTTTTAAATACTCAGATGATAATTATAAACAATTCACATTTCTCCCACACCCTAAGGTTTCTAAAGCATGTTAAAAAGTCAGGATTCCAATCCAGGGCCCCTTCTACTAAAACACAAGGATTCTTTCTACTGAATCTCCTTGATTCTTATAGAGGAAAAGGTGGGTGATGTTTGTGGGTTTGTGTATGTGCGTGTAAAATCACACGGTCTGACCAACTAAAGAGGGGCACTGTTAGAAATATGCTCTATCAAAGCTTGCTCCCTTCATGATCTCATGGCCTCAGGGAACAATGTCACTCACATTGGATCTGCCATAGTGGTCCAGGATGGAAGGCAAAAGGGGAAGGATAAGAGTGAAGCCCAATAAGTCTATAAGCAGGGCCAAGAAGACAATAGTGATGACTCGGTTGGCCAATTCTGGGGGCTCTGGCTGCCCCTTGATGGGAGGTCGACGAGTACAACTCTCTTCCTTGCTCAGACCCATGTCTCCTGTCACCTCCTCCCAGACACCTTAGCCAGCCGAGCACCTGGGACTTCCTCTGAGGTCTTCACATTCCTTTGTCTAAAGGGAAGAAAAAAACCATCAAATGAAGGAACTTCCTTTCCCTACTTCCCCCATTTCCAGTCAGGGCTTCCCCTAGGGATCCCATGATGCCCTTCCTTAAGGTGTTTATGAAATGGCAAGGAATACTATCTCAGTGTCTTATTTCCCTACTAAAGAGCAAGTTCCTGGAGGGCTTCCCTAAACTTTGTATGTCCCCAACGACACAACACAGTCTTTGCAAACAGGAAACACTTAAATAAGTATTTATTGTTCTCTAATTCTGGGGCACAGAGCACATTCCCAAAGAACCTTACCTCGCGTTCTCTGCATACCCTTGTAAGTTGGATCTCCTCTCCATGTATGCTAGACCAAGAAATCAATAATGACTAATCCAATTAACATCACAAAAAAGTTGCTTAGTGCCCAGATGGCTCTGGAGTTACATGACTTGGTTCAAGTCCTCCCCTGTACTCTTAATAATATGTCTGACTTGAGCAAATCCCTTAATTTCCCTAGATTTCAATTTCCTCATATGTATTGGGCTAGATGCCTCTGAGGTCCCTTCCATTCATAAATCCTACATAGGAAGAAGAAGAAACATTGTCCAATATTCTTGGAGAGTTCAAAGAGGAGGGAAAAAAGCAACAGGCTTGTACCTGAAGGAGTCTTGGGACTGAACAAGAATGGACCAAGTAGAAATGTTTCCCCTTTTTGTAAGTAACTTGTCCAAGGTCACACAGCTAGGAAATGTCTGAGGTCACATTTGAACCCAGGGCCTCCAGACTCCAGGTCTGGGGCACTATCCACTAAGCCACCTAGCCGGGGGTTATTGTTGGACAACCACTAAACTGGCCAGGGATTCAAAGGTCAAGGAAGTATATAGTCAAGCCTTTAGGATCACTTGGGGAGGGGAAAGGAGGAGGACACAGAGATAAGCTAAAAAACACTTAGGAGGCAAAGTTTGGCTTCCTGGTCCTGGGATCTTTCCCAAGAGTCTGACTTCTGCCTAGGCGACAACCTGGGCTCTAAAAACAGTTATTTCTAAAGATTCTGTTCTTAACTCCTGTACCACACAAACTCTAGGATCTGGCAGAAAAAGGGGAGAAATAATAATAGCTAGCATTTATTTCTATAGCACTTTAAGGTTTGCAAAGTATTTTACTGTAAAGACATTTTATCGATTACATATAACAAATTTCCACATAAATTTCCCAAGTTATATGATCTAAACTGTCTCCCTTCCTTTTCCCTTCCCAGAGCTGCCAAGCAAGTCTATCTGAGCTATACATGCTTTATCATTGGCAAAGTATTTTAGAAGGGTTATTTATTCTGAAAGACATCCCCTCAACTCCCTCTCTCCAAATCAGGAACCCATTCCCTGCCTACAAAACTACAAAAAAGGCACCATGTTATAAAGGGCAGGGTCAGATCACCTTCCTCACCTGAGTAACATGCCCAGAACTCTGGGGCCTGAAGGCAGGGGGTCCCTCTCTGCCCCAGAAAGTGAACCAGAAAGATAAATGAACAAATGCCCTGGTGGCCAAACCCCAAAGGCTTTGAGGGAAGAAGACCTAGTTCAGCAGGTAATTTTGGGCAAGTCCCTTCCCCAGGCTGAGTCTTGGATTCTTTGTTTCTCAAATGAAGAGACTGGTTTAATGATGTCTGAGAAGGTCCCATCCCATTCTGATATTCTGTGCTCTGTGTTTCAGCCCTCCAACCCTAACATACCATCTTTCATTCTAACTGTATCTGTAGGAAGGATGGAAGATGCATCGTTATTATGTAATGCCCTGAAAGGAACCTGGCACTGTTACAACACACCCAGGAGAAGTGGCTAAACAGTCTCAAACGGATTTTTTGGTAACAGACAGCAACCACCTGGGTTTCAGAGAGAATTCACAATTACTGAACTGGAAAGAAATTTCCAAAGTGGTTTCTCCTGTCCCTCCTGCACACTCTCTCTCTCTCTCTCTCTCTCTCTCTCTCTCTCTCTCTCTCTCTCTCACACACACACACACACACACACACACACACACACACCCTCAAAAAAAAAAAAAGAAGGAGATATTTCTTCTGTTACAAGTTCTAAAAAAGTGCTTCATCTCTTTACAATTTCACTTAAGACACATTATCTCAGGGGCAACTAGGTTGCTCAGTGGATACAGTGTCAGGCCTGGAGATGGGAGGTCCTGGAGTTCAAACCTAACCTCAGACACTTCCTAGCTGGGTGATCCTGGGCAAGTCACTTCACCCCCATTGCCTAGCCCTTTCTGCTCTTCTGCCTTGGAACCAATCAATACAATAGTATAGATTCTAAGACAGAAGGTAAGGGTTAAAAAAAAAAAAAAAGGTGAGGGGAACCAAGAAAGGCTTCTTGCAGAACATAAGATTTTAGTCAAGAAACAAGGAGCAGAAGCACCCAAAGCCTGGGGAACATTCAGTGAAAATGACCAGAGTGGGAGATGGGGCATCTTGTGTAAGGAAAAGCACAAGATCAGTGTCAATGGATCTGACAAGTGCTTATCCAGCCTCACTGCTAAACTCTAAGCTCTCAGGGGGGCAGGTACATTTGTTTTATCCAAATCTTGTCTCTCCCAGTGTAGTGTCCTGCACACAGTAGGTGCCAATTGTTGGACTCATCCAACGGTGACTCTAGAGAGGAAGCACATTCCATTGCTGGGTTGGGCAACTCTAATTGTCAGGGAAGTCTTCCTTATGGTAAGCCACAACCTGCCTCCTTCTAATTTCTACTACTTCCTTTCCCAAGTTCTGCTATCTATAACCAAAGACCAGAAGGCTGTTGTTGTCTTGGCCTCCACCTTTACTTTGGGACTGCAGGGGTGGGCTTGGCAGGACTGAAACTGGGTTTGAGAAGTCAAGGAAATATACAGTTAGATTAATATCTATTAATCTATGATTATATAATATCCTGGATATTATATGTTAATATCCAGGTGCAGGAGGGAGTATAATCAATTGAATTCAAATCCAACCTTTGGCTCTTACTAGCTATGTAACTCTGGGCAAATCACTTATTTTCTTTCATCTTCAGTTTCCCTTTCAGTAAAATGGGCATCGTCCTATAACACCTCCTACCTTACAAGTTGTTATGGGGATCAAATAAGACAATAGGTAAAGCAATTGGCAATGCCTAAAGCAGAACATAAATACTAACTAAAACCATTATTAATAAAAACCAGATGATTCTCCTGGGCTGAGAATCAAGAAATCTGAAAAATTTCAGAGCATAGTGAAAAAAGCCCTAGTCTAGGAATTAAGAGCTCTATATTCTCCCCTGGTTTCTGCTCTGAACTTGCTGGGTGACTCTAGACAAGTCCTTATCCCTCCTCAGATCCCAACTGCCTCTAATATAGAGCATATTGGGCTAATTGTTCTCTAAGGCCCCTTTAGCTCTGACCCTCTATTTCCCATGGTCCCTTCCTGCTTTGGGCCTTTGCTCTCAATTCTCAAGTTTCTTTCAGTTCTGATAATCTCCAGTTCACAAAAGAAAAATTCCAAGAGATGCTGCCAGGCTTCTCCACTTTTGCAAGGGCAGATGCTTTGCCCTCCAAGGAACACTGGCTCAGTTCTGCTGCCCATTCTGCTGAAATCAGGTTGACCTTTGGTCTCAGCTGCCTTCATGGTCATTCCACTGCCTGTCTATACCAGCACCAAGGAAAGGAAGAATTCCGAAACACTGACTTCCATCTCCTGGAGACTGTCAGATCAAGGGGATACCAAGGGCTTCTGCCCTGCTACTTGGAAGGACTCAAGCACCACCAACAATTCACAAAAATAGGCTCAGATTTCTCAGAGGCTCAGTCGACACAAAGTCAGAGCTGAGAAGGCCCTCCTAGCTCTCTTCATTCACCCATCTCTTTTTGCAGCTGGAGAAACTGAGATTCCTAGGGCCAGGAAGTGCTTTCCCAACCTCACCCAACACTGTCAGAGCCGGGCATAGAATTTCAAGGTCCAGGGCTCCTCCCACTAATTCCTGGAGCAATTTGCCCAGCAATTCCTCTTCCTGGCAAAAGCCAACCCAAAGTTTGCCTGGCTTTAGAGTGATGGGTGTGGCCAAAAAGAGGTTTAAAAAACCCTTCCACCTGCAACACCCCATCTGATGGAAGTCCATCTTGGGCTATAGTAGTTAGGTATTGAGGATGCTCAGGAGGGGGTGGCCAGCCCACTTCTCCCCGCTAAGGGAACTCCAATTATTTAGCTAACATATTGAATTCAGTTCTATTTAGCCTGCACAGATACTTCAAGGACAATCATTTGAGTGTGTCTGAAGGAAGCCCTGAAAGCCCTTTCCCTGCGGGGCATTCCTACATCTCTACACTTTTTAATCTTATTCCTACTTCAAAAGCCCCATTCAAACGCCTCCTTCTCCATAAAGCCTCCCCTAATTTTTCCCCGGCCAGAAATAAGGGCCTTGGCCTCCGTAAAGCTCCAAACCTCTCTTATGCACTACTTCTGGATCTGAGTCCTATTTTTCCCTCCTCGGTCCCAACCTCAAAGCTACAGCTGGAAAAGATCTGGGAGGCCTTATTCCTCATTTTACAGAGTACGAAACTGAGGCCCTGAGAGGCAGTTGACTTGCCCGGGTGCGCTGCCAAGGTAGGCAGGATTTGAAACCAGATCTTGTGACTCGAAGTCCGGGACTATTTTCACTCTCTGATGCTGCCTATGGACAGTGGCCTGGGATTCTCAGCTCCCAAAGCAGAAAGGGCAGGGCGCGGGCAGGGGCGCAAACTGGCTCCGGTCTAGGTCGGGCTCCAAAGCCAGGTCGCGCTGGCCCGGGCCCCCGCATCCCCAAGGAGCCCCCGCACCTCGGGCCTGAGGAGTGGGAGGTGGGAGGGAGGAGGGAAGGAAGGGGCGGGGCACAGCCCTTACCTCGAGGCGCGGACGGGCAGCTGTCCCGGTGGTGAAGCTGAGCTCGGGGAGAGTCAGAGAGAGACCGAGAGCGGAGGTAAGACAGGAGGGAGGAGGCGCAGCGACTGATGCCGCGAGCCGTGGCACTGCCCTTCTACCGAGGCCAAGCCCCGCCTGCCAGCTCTGTCCTCTAGTCTCCACCCTCCTTCCTCCTTCCTCCTATCCCTCACCTTCTCCCCTCCCTCTCCTCCATCCCCAGGCCGGCGGGGAGAACCCTTTCTGGCGCGTTTCCTCTTCCGCCCCAGCGCTAAGGGGGGAGACGGCATCGGACTGGCTTTCCCTAGTTCTTTGCCTCCTCCCCTCTCCCCACTTTCCCCCATTTTCCTCCTCTTTTACCTCCTTCTCCTCGCCTTCCTCTCCTCCTCGTCTTTCTCCTCTCCCTCCTTCCCTCTCCCTCGTTCTCTTCCTCCCTGCCCCGCCCCTCTCCTTTCTTCCCCTCATAGCGGCAGAGCTGGGGTGATGGAGAAAGCCACCCCTCACCCCCAACGAAGCGTCTAGTGAATGATGTCTGTAATACTGAATCTCCTGAACTTGGCGAGCTTGCAGGGGAGAACAGAAGGTGCCCAGAAGTGCTGAAATTTGCCCAAGTTTAGGCAGGGAGTAAAGGCAGGAGCTCAGCTGTATTCATGCTGTTGTGGGAAAAGATGAGAATTCGGAGTGGGAAAATCTGAATTCGAATCCAGGCTTCACTTTTTAGGTCCTGTGTGAGCTTGGGCGCATTGCTTCTCCTCTCTGGGCCAGCCTGAGTTTCATTATCTGATGGGGGGGGGGGGGAAGTGAACTGGCTTTTCTCTGAGTGGAAAGCTCGTGGTATTCACTGGGCCATCGCTCCTCAAGTGGGCAATTCCCAGGTCTTTAATATTTGAGGGGCTGCCATTCCTATAATCTGCATCACGTGGTGTCTTCAAAGGTCCGCTGTAGTCACTTGGTCGTTGGATTTTGTGTTAGGAGAACCCAAAAGATCATCCAGGTAGCAGGTGTGAGATCTCAAGGAAATCCAAGTCCAGTGAGCAGTGCTTGGAGCAAAGGCTTTGGAAGTCAGGAAGAACTGGGTTCAAATCTTCCTTCTGGAAACGCAGATGAAAACAAGATTCATCGCTTATTTATTTGGGCATATGATTTGGTTTTATAAGATTATTCTCTTACAAATATGAATAATGTGGAAATAGGTTTTGAGTAATAACACATGTATAACCCAGTGGAATTGCTTGTCAGCTCTGGGAGGGGGGAGAGAACATGAATCATGTAACCATGGAAAACTTATGTGTACATTTGTTATTGGAATAAAATAAAGATAAAGTTGTTTTTTAATCTTCCTACTGTCACTTATGAACTGTATGACTATGGACAAGTCATTTAACCTCTGTCTCAGTTTCTTTATCTGTAAAACAGACATAATAGCATCTACCCCACTTGTTTGTTATGAACATCAAATGAGTTAATCTAAAGTACTACCTTTAAAGAGCTATATAAAAGCTGGTCATCACCACCAGTTGTCAATCAACAAGCATTCATTATATTTTTAATAAAATCCTTACCTTATAACCCATATCCATTCCAAGACAGAAAAACAATAAGTAAAGGCTAGGCAATTGGAGTTAAGTGACTTGCCCAGGGTCACACAGGTAGGAAGTATCTGAGTTCAGATTTGAACTCAGGTGCTTCCAGCTCCAGACCTGGCTCTCTTTGCTCTGAGCCACCCAGCTGCCCCAACAAGCATTTATCAAGCACTGACCTGCTACAAATTGGGACTGCAAATACAAAAACTGAGATGGTTTTTGTTCAGTTACAAATTGTGCCAAATGGCCGCTGAGGGTCTTTATGTCTCTTTCTTAATCCTCCTTAATCTCAGTGACTTTCCTCTGAGATTATCTCCAGTTAATCTTGTATATATTTTCTTTATACAAAGCTGTTTGCATGGTATCTTCCCCATTACCAGGAGCCTCTTGAGAGCCAGGACATTTTTTTTTCCCCTTCCTGACTGTGATTTGCCCTGGCTTTGTATCTTCAGGGCTTACTTAGCCCATTGCTTGGCATATATAGTAGGTGCTTAATAAATGCCTCTTCATTCGGCTTAGCACCTTGCTCTCACTTCAGGATTTTCATCCTGCAGAAGTTTCTGCTTTTCTAGAGAGAAATAAAGACTGCTTTTCCAAGAGATCCCCAGGCACAGTACTTAGCATCATGCAATAGAGATTTATAGCTGTTGAATTGGGGGTGGGGGAGACCCATATATAACTAAAAAAAGAAGTTTAACTTCACCAATATGGGTGCTATTGAATGAGCTCTGGGACCCTCCTCCTTCCCTGGAAATGTGAATAAAGCCCCATTATTCAGGAAGATTGACTTTGGCCCCTATAGTAAGGGTTGGCACTTCCCTTGGGCCAGGGCAATACTACTCTCACCCAAGCGTCTGTGGAATGCCCAGGCTGGGCCAGGGATTGGCAGCCTGGGTGGGTGGAAGGAAGAAACACTAGCATAAGTAATGTTCAAGAGGGTGCTGCCCACATTCAGTGCCCCCTGGCTATCAAAAACTAGAAAATAAATTTAAAAGTCACCCAGACTGTCTTCCTTTTCAGCCCCACAGAGCCCTCATACCCACAGTGCTCCATTCTCTTCTCTTCTTCTTAGAGACTCACTAACCGATTTTATTCATTCTCTAATTTTCTCTTCTGTGTACATATTGTCTCCACCAATCCAGACTTCAGCTCCTCCATGCCTTTGTGATAAATATTACAGTCGCTGACACACAACTTCCAGGTTATCAGAACACTTAGATACATCTTATTCAATGTTCTAAAAACCTTTGCGTGATAAGTTCTGCAAGTGTTACTATCCCCATTGTATAGAAGAGGAAACTGAGGCTGAGAGAGATTAAGTGACTTACCCAGGGTCTCAATAGTAACTGTCTGAGATGGAAATTGAACTGGTGTCTTCCTGACTGCACATCAGGCACTCTGTCTAGTACACCAAATCCTGGCTGATGGTTTTTAGGAATATTCTGGGCCAAAGACCTCATCGGGTGGCCTTCCTGTAATGGTGGACCTCCCCATGCTTGGTTATGATGCCTCTTGAGTCTATCTTTTGGCCCAATTCAAAGCCTTTTTAGGATGATCTGTAACCCTTGGGCACCACTACATCACAATTCCCCCAATAGACTGTCACCTCCTTGAAGGCAGGAATTGAAGTTTTGCCTCTCTTTGAATCCCCAGTACCTGGCATGTAGTAAGTCGCAAATAATTACATGTTGACTTAACTTACTGCATGGTTACTTTACCTCAAATAAGGCACACTCCACTCAGTTCTAGATTCCTCTGAATGAGTGCGTTCAAAGGTGGCATATTTTATTTATTATTTTTAAATTTTTTATTTTTTCAAAGGTGGTATGTTTTATTTATTTTAATTAAAGATGGGCATATTTATCTATTTTTAATTTTTATTTTTTCAAAGGTGGCATATTTTATTTATTTTTTAAAATTTTTAAAGGGCATTTAAAATTTTTACTTTAACTTTTATTTTTTCATAAATGGCATATTTTATTTATTATTTTTCATCTTTTCAAAGGTGGCATATTTTATTTATTTTTAATTTTTTTTCCAAAGGGCATATTTTTAATTATTTAACTTTTATTTTTTCATAGGTGGCATGTTTTATTTATTATTTTTTCAAAAGGGACATATTTTATTTATCTGTTTTTTTAATTTTAATTTTTTCAAAGGTGGCATATTTTATTTATCTTTTTTACAAAGGGCATATTTTTAATTTTTTTCAAAGGTGTCATATTTTATGTATTTATTATTTTTAATTTTTTCAAAGGTGGGATATTTTATTTATTATTTTTTAACTTTTTTCAAAGGTAGCATATTTTAAAAGGTAAATGCCATCACCTCTTTAGACTTGAGTAGGGAAGAATTCAGATGCTTCCAAACACTGCCTTATTCAGCTATAAGTGTCCTTACCACCCATCAGGCCAGTACATCCTGTTCTAAAGACTTATGTCTTAGGGCAGCTAAGTGGCACAGTATATAGAATACCAGGCTTGGAGTCAGGAGAACCTGGGTTTAAATCTAGCTTCAGACACTTCCTAGTTGTGTGACCCTGGGCAAGTCACTTAACCCCATTTACCTAGCCCTTGCCACCCTTCTGTCTTAGAATTGTTACTAAGACATAAAGTAAGGTTTTAAAAAATATATATATGATCTTGTGAGGAATGAGGTAATAAACACTTGCCTCATGATTCATGGCCCCAAACATCCCTGAAGATGATGTCGAATAGATGTGCCCCTTCTAGTCTAATAATATTCAGACCTCACAGTGGGATTTCCTATTGATTTTCCTTATCTTCATAGCCGCCTTCTCTTAAATACCATTGCCACAGCTTTACAGCTGACAAAATGGAGACCCAGAAAGGCACAATGCTAAGCTAAAAAAATGAGTACAAGAAGGGTGAGGAATAGAGGGGAAACTGAGTCAGTATAAAAATATATTTTGTATAATAGCAATTTTTATTTTCTGTTATTTATTATATTATTTTTATTTTTATTAAAAATATGACTTTTGAAAACTAAAAAACCTTCAACAAGAGAGAGCAAAAGAGCTGTTTTCCTTCCTATTCTCACCAAGAGTTATTCAGACAGTTTAGGGGGGCTGGGAAGTAGATGGCCTGTTTAGTAAGCCCAAAATACAGTGATGACGGTTGGAGAGGGTCAATTATGTGGGAGAAATAAAAGGGAGAAGTTTCTTCAGAATGTTGCTTCACTCGCAACCCCCAATTCAATTTCCTTCTGATGAGAATTTATGGACTCTCCTATATACTTTGTATGTTTTTTGGTAGCTGTTTTTGAATATCTTTAAGTCTTCTATATCTTTTGTGATTTTCATGGTAAAATAAAGTCCAAAAGGGCAGCTAAGTAGCTCAGTGGATTGAGAACCAAGCTCAGAGACAGGAAGTCCTGGGTTCAAATGAGGGCTCAGACACTTCCTAGCTGTGTGACCCTGGGCAAGTCACTTAATCCCCATTGCCTAGTCCTTATCACTCTTCTATCTAGGAAGCAATACACAATATTTATTTTTAAGACAGAATATAATAGTTTAAAAGAAAAACATAAATAAATAGGTGGTAAGAATTTAGTTCTGAAAGACAAGGCAAGTAGCAGGGGCAGGAGGGTGGGATTTAGAGTCAGAGAGCCTTGGTGGCAACCTTGTACAAGTCATTTATCCCTATAAGCCTCTCTTTTCTCCTTGATAAAACGAGGAATTGAGCCAGCAGTCTGGTATGTGAGGGAGTAGAGTCTGCCCAAAATAGAGGATGCTGGGATTATCCTCTACTTCATTCTGGACATTGCTTTTCTATTAATGCAGCCTTTGATTCCACAGGTTTTAATGCTTTTATTTCACTTTATTGGCCCAGAGGAAGGGTAGATCAGAGAAGTTTGGGGTAAGCTAGAAAGGCTGTAGCAGGTAATAGCATGGCGTGATGGGAAAACCTACTGAATTAGAGATCCTTTTGTTCAAAGTCTGGCTCGCCTGTGTGACTTTGGATGTCCCAACGTCTCTTTGGTTTCTTTATCTCCTGAGGGTTTAGACTAGCTGACGGTCCTTTGGCTAGAAAGCCAGGCGAGACAGAATCAGGAACGCCACAGGTGGCTATGGTTCAATGATAGGAACCAGAAAGACAAGCTCCAGACAGGATCCTTGGTGCATCCCAGAATGGGGAGCCAGTCTTAGCAGCTCACTGAAACTTCCTCCTCTCACATCTTACCTGGTTATGTAAAAACAGTTCAAGCCACCAAAATAGAACAATAGAGTATCTTCCAAATGGACATGCCTGAATAGAGGAAAAGAGGGAGCTTAAGAGATGGGCCCTCTAAACCCCCATGAACTTGAATCAAAACCTCCAAATCCTGCAAGCAATAGGCACAGGTCTGAAGCTTTGCTTGCTCACTTCTGCATTTCTCCCACCCCGTTCCCAGCTTAGACTCCCCAAGATCCACTCAAGAAGCCCTGTGTATGTGAGCCTCAGCCCACAAATTATCTAGTATCCATTTGGGATCAATCAATCAAAAAGTATTGATTAGGTACCTCCCGTGTATCAGGCGCCATGTTTGGCCATAACACTACAAGGTCAACGTGGGAAATGGAATTTTCCTTGGACATAGTAGAGCTTGGAGTCAGGAAAGACTTGTGTTCAAATTCTACTCTATTCACTAGTTGTGTAACTCTAGGAAAATCACATAACTTTTTTTTATAGGTATATATAGCATCCTCTAGTTAGACCGTAAGCTCCTTGAGGGTAGGGGCTGTTTGTTTCACTTGGGTCTTTGTATCTACAGTGCCTAACACAGAAACATAGATAGGCACATAAGTATTCATCGATTAATTATTTACAGTTTCCTCCATCTTCTCTGTCTCAGTCCAGCCTTGTTGTTCAGTGATATCTGCCTCTTCGTGACCCAATTTGGGACTTTCTTGGCAGAGATACTGGAGTAGTTTGTCATTTCCTTCTCCAGTACATTTGACAGATGAGGAAACTGAGGCAAACAAGGTTAAGTGACTTGCCCAGTGTCACCCAGCTAGTAAGTGTTTGAGGCCAAAATTTGAACCCGGGAAGATGGGTCTCCCTGACTTCAAGTCTGGCATTCTACCCACTATACTTGCTGTTAACATTGCTAAGCCTATGCTGCCCAGTTTAGTGTAAGCTGAATAAGCCCATTCAATCAGTATTTCATCCTTGTAGGAGGCTGATAGTGCTTTAAAGGAGGGAATATTCCTTTGCAAGAAAAAGGAGAGAATTTCTCTGGTCTCTGCTGAGCAAAATGAGAGTAGAAAAGCATTGGTTTGGAGAATCGTTACCAAGAATGCTCTTTTACCTGTTTTTTTTTTTTTAATTTCCCTTTCAGTTTCAATTTTTGAAAACCTTTGTGAATGCTATTATTGGCTTAGGTTTCTGTTAGCACTGTAAAAATGAGAACCAAGATTACAGGCCCCTACTTTCACACTGGTTTGGACCTCAAGCCATAGGTGGCATACTTTTTTTTAAAACCCTTATCTTCCATCTAAAATCAAATTGTGTATACGTTTCAAGGGAGAAGAGCAGTGACTTGCCCAGGGTCACACAGTTAGGAAGTATCTGAGGTCAAATTTGAACCCAGGACCTCCAGTCTCTGGATCTGGCTCTCCATTCACTGAGCTACCCAGCTGTCCTCATTCCCAACAAGTACAGACCCAAATTTGTGAGAGCCTATTCATTGTTGGCCCATTAGTGACAGATTTACCCACCAAAAAGGTTTTGCATGCTACACTACATAATCAGTGTGCATTGCTGCACTCTTGGGTAGAGGGATGTTGCTGAAGTTGCTGATTCATTTGGGAAAACGTTAGGAGATCCTCTCACCGCCTTTCTGATTAGTCTGGGAAGGCTTCTCTGAGAAAGTGGGATTTGAAGCAGTGTTTGAACACAGCAAGCCACACTGAAGACTCTGAGCCTTCGTTGTAGGACAGGCATGGGAGGTGGAGGAGACAGTGACCAAGTTTCTCCAAGGTAATCACAAAGAATGGGTCCAGGAAGTCATCCCAAGCCATGCCATTACTGATGCCAATTCCCAGCTGTCAAGTGAGTCTGACAGCCTGCAAAGGGCTTTCACCTCCATGATCTCGTATGACCTCCTAATGCAACTCAGAGTGGAATGTAGTACAAAGATTATTGACTTCACTTATGAGCGAGGAAAACTGAGTGGAGTGACTTGCCCAAGGTCACTCAGTTAAAAAGGGAAAGAGCTCTGAATCCAACTACAATCCAACTATTCTCATACTGTCTCTCTGAGGGAGAGGTGTTGGGGAGAGTGAAGCAATTTAGAGCATTCACTTATTGCATACTTCTGGATGAAGAGACCCAAATAGTAGTTTCCTGTACATAGTTGAGAACTCAATAAATATTTGACTTGATGATGGTGGTTAGGACCTTCCATAGGCAAAACCGAAGTAATTAAAATTGGAATCTCCTAAAATCTCAAAGCTGGAAGGGACCCAGAGGGCTTCTGGTCTAACTTCTAACCCAACAGGAATTCCTTCTTTCACATACACAATCTATGGTCATCCAACCTCTGCTGGAAGCCTTTCAAGGATTGAGGTCATCAGATTCCTGAGGCAAACTCTTCTCGGATTGTTTGGAAGTTTTCTCTTTTGTCAAACAGAATTCCTTCTCAATGAAACTATTTACCTGTTGCTCCTAGTTTTGCCCTCTGGGACCAAGTAATACAAGTCTAAACCTGTCTCTATACCACAGCTCTTCAGATAGAGTAATTATGTCTTCCCTAGGTCTTCTCTTCTCCAGGCTAATTATTCCTCATTTTTAGAGCCAGTGCTTTCCAGTAATCTCCCCCTAATTCTGGTGGCTCTCCTGTTAGTATCCTTAAAATAGGTCACCCGGAACTGAACACAATATTCTGGTCTGGATATTGATTGGAATATTGTCCATGGTCTGAGCAGGGCTGCATATAATGGGATTATTGTTTCCTTTGTCCTAGATACTATATTCATACTAATTTTTAAGCTATCATACCAAGAAATAGTCCATTATCGGCCCTTTTTCACATGAACTATTACCTAGCTATGTCCCTTCTGTACTCTACCTGTTCAGTAGATTCTTTGAGCCCAAGCATAGGACTTCGCATTTATTCTTTTTTTTTTAACCTTTACTTTCCATCTTAGAATCAAATTGTGTATGGGTCCCAAGGGTCACACAGGAAGTGTCTGAGGCCACATTTGAACCCAAGACTTCCTTTCTCTAGTCCTGGCTCTCAATCCACTGAGCTGAACCATGTAGGTGCCCCCATTTATTCTTCTATGCTCTTGATTTAGGGAAATTCCCTGTTCAACTACATGAGCTTATAGGAGTAAGCTTTTGTTTGGGACATTTGAATGCATCTCCCTATGGAGGGTATGAACAAGTCCACTGGCATCTTGTTGAGAAAACTAAAAATATTTTATTACATCTCCTTGCCTCAGTTACCCCCGAGATGAACATTTGTTGAAGCTTCTTCTTGATATTTTCTAGGGAATGAGGATGTCTCTAAGATGAATTGGGTGACTTGGAGTCTTGTGAGGACATCTTCTCAAGAGAGAAGCCCCAAGACAGATGTGGATCTATAAGGGATCCTAGAAATCTCTTTATTCTCTTTCTACTGTTATTCCACAGAAGAGTGAAAGCATGGTAGGTAGCAGAAGTGGTATTCACTTCCCTAAGAGCCATTAAAAGCTGCTTTGGGGAAGTGCTTTGCACAGGGTCACATAGCTAATAAGTGGCTGGGGCCAAATTTAAACTCAGGGGTCCTCCGGCCTTCAAGCCCAGTGCTCTATCCACCGTGCCACCTAGTTGTCCCCAAATGACATATAATTAAGCCCTCTTAGCCAGAGAGAAGAGTTCCCAAACTCCAAGTTTCTTTTATCTTCTTTTTTTCTTTTCTGAGCATGTGAGAGATAGGAGAAGCAGCTAAATGGTGCAATGGTTAGAATTCTGGGCTGGGAGTCAGGAGGGTGAGTTCAAACACTATATTAGCTGAGTGATCCTGGACAAATCACTTGACTTCTGTCTGCCTCAGTTTTCTCAACTATAAAGGGAGAATAATAATAGACCTATCTTCCAAGGCTATTGTGAGAATCAAGTGAAAAAATATTTGTAAAGCATTTAGCACAGTGCCTTGCAAAAAAAAAAAAGGTGCTTAATAAACGTTCCCTCCCTCCCTCCCTCCTTTCCTTTGTTCTTTCTTTCCTTCCTTCTTTCCTTCCTTCCTTCCTGTAGAAATTCCTAGCACAAGATATATTAGCACCGAAAGACAGCACTGTAATATTGAGAGGTTCTGGAAAAGCCTAGAGCAGGCTCAAAAGTGCCCATCCATGTGGTCTGACAAGGACTCTCCTGGGCAGTGTTATTCCTGAGCACAAACCTCCTGGGTAGGTGAGGGGGTATTTCCTGGGCAGCATTGATTGGCCTCAAGAGTCACATTACAAAAGTAACCCAGATTTCCAAATAAGCATGGAAATTGTATATGTTCCTTGCTGAGGTGTGACTGGCTTGCTGGAGAGAAGGCTACATACACAAGACTGTGTGTCTGTGTGAGGGGCAGAGCTGGTACAAGAACTTTGGGACAATAGAAACATTACTTTTTTCCTTCTTCAATAAAGGACACACATGGTGCCAGACTCTTTCTAGAACCAATTCCAGAGACATGGAACAAGAAAAAGAATCTGGAAGCTACAGACGTGTAGAAGAAGCTAGCTCCTAAACAGGTCCCTGGTTTCCAGTTTGTCTCCCTGTAGACTTCAAGAGAATGTCCCCTCCAGGGAGTTCAGTTGATTTGAGATCTTATCTTGCTCCTTTCTAAAGAAAATATATTCTTGTAGATTAAATATTTGCAAATATATGTATATATATGATTTTTTTTAAACCCTTGTACTTCGGTGTATTGTCTCATAGGTGGAAGAGTGGTAAGGGTGGGCAATGGGGGTCAAGTGACTTGCCCAGGGTCACATAGCTGGGAAGTGTCTGAGGCTGGATTTGAACCTAGGACCTCCCGTCTCTAGGCCTGACTCTCACTCCACTGAGCTACCCTGCTGCCCCCTATATATATGATTTTTGCTCACTGTTTCCTTGCATAAATGGTTTTATTCACTATTCACTATTTATAGTGGTCTTTGTAAAATTAGTATAACTAGTCTTTGATAGGAAGGAATCAAGTTGGCAGCTGCAGACTTGGCACACTCTTCCTCTTCCTGATATAGCTTTTGTTCTAAACCAATGTATCCCTAGACCTGCATATTTTTTGGAGGGGGGGGGTAGAACAGATAAATATAATTCTGAGGTACCCCTCAGAGACTATAGCAAATATAATAATATATTACATTATATTTACATTATATACATTATACATATTATATATAATTATATATCACATGGTAATGTAATTGCTTTTTGCTTTTTTAATTTTTTACATTTTTAATTTTTAAATATTTTTCCATAGTTACATGATTCTAGACTCCAAGTCAGAAAGACTTCAGTTTGAATTTTGCTTCTGACACGTGCTAGTTGTGTGACCCTGGTCGAGTCACTTAACTCAGTTTCTTCATCTGCAAAATGAGAGGGTTTCTAGGATCCCTTCCAACTCCCAAATCTCTGCTTCTTTGATCAAGACTGGTCTTAAGAAGTCAGCTGTATATTGAAAGAGCCTTTGATGAGGAACCAAGAGACACGAGTTCTAGCCTTGGCATCTCTGCCTTGACTATATTTGCCAATCTGGACACATCCCTTATTCTCCCTGGACCTGAAAAGGAATATTGAGAGAGAACTTTAATATGGACAGCCAGGAAAGAAGTCTCCTGACCAGCCAGTCCCCAGTATAAGTAGTGACTCCACACCCTTACCTTGAATAGGAATAAATTTGGTAACAGGAGCCCAGGAGTCAGTTAGTCAACAAGAGCCCCAAGAATCTGGGCTTAAAAATGACTTAATAAGGGGACAGCTGGGTATCTCAGTGGATTGAGAACCAGGCCTAGAGACAGGAGGTCCTAGGTTCAAATCTGGCCTCAGAAGATACTTCCCAGCTGTGTGACCCTGAGCAAGTCACTTGACCTCCATTGCCTACCCTTACCACTCTTCTTCCTTGGAGCCAATACACAGTATTACTCTAAGACAGAAGACAAGGGTTTAAAAAAATGACTTAATAAATGCCTTGTTGTGATCAGAGCTCCACTTTAGGTGGAATGAAGGAATAAGGTCGTCAAGTCAATAGCATTTTTTAAGTGCCTGCTATATGCCAGGCACTGTGCCAAGTGCTGGAGATAGAAAGAAGGAACAGGGGACCAGCCCCTGCCTTCAAAGAGCTCAAAGTCTAATGGAGAGAGACAATCTGTATACAGAGAGTATATGTATAGATATTGGAGACAATTGGAAATGTGTGCATTCCTGATGTTCCCCTGAATCATAAAAGTATCAGAGCTGGAAGGGATTTCAGAGATCATCCCATTCCATTCCGCCTCATTTTACAAAGGAGGAAACTGAGTTTACATGACTAACTTGAAGCCTCTGAGGGAATAATGAAAGTTAGGGGTCAAACCCAGGGCTTTTCCCTCCCACAAAACACATCTTAGTTCCTTAAGTTTCAGGCTCACTCTAAAGTATTATTCCAAGTAGGAAAAAAAAGTGTTCAGGAAAACATGAAGTGGAAAGTTCTGTGTAATTGAGAAAGGAGACAGATTATTTGGATGACTCTACTGAGGGCAACTTGCCCAGAAATGAGAAATGTGCAAGGAAGCAGAATGGATACACTGCTCACCACCTCTTCCACCAACCATCTATGGCTTCTTGGTTTTGGCAAGGTCGGACTGTTTCAGGTCTGGGAAGTTTATTTAAAGCTTGGATTATCAAAGTTTCAGTGACATTTAGACCAGGAATTACCTCAAAATATATTAAACTTATGTCAGTATCTGATGTTAGACCCTCAGATTAACTCATGATAATTGTGGGTAGTGTCCATCATAGAATGAACTTCCTTCCCAAAGGGGGCCAGCAAGAAGTCTGGTGCTCACTTAGAAGAAGAGAATGTTAAGATAATTGAAAGGCCCCTTGGAACATTGAAGATAAAATACTAGAACTGGGAAAGATTCTCAAAGAAATAAAAATGAAAGGGAAAGAACTTAGCTAAAGAAGAATATTTAGAACAGCTCTCTTTGTTATGGCAAAGAGGAAACCCATCAATTGAGGCAAAGCTGAACAAATGCCCCCTAACCGCTTCCCCTCAGCTAGCAAACTGCTCTTCCTAATGGGCAGGTCTGAAGATATCAGCCCTTCAATTAACTTCAGTAATTCCCTTTCCATAATCAAATAGAAATTCCTTTGTTTGTTTTTGAAGTCCTCCAAAATTGGAATCCTTCTTGCCTGTCCAGTTTTTTGTTTTTTTTTTTAATCCTAAACCTGGATCCTATCTCTGCCCCTTTCTACTCTATCTAGTAACACTGGCTTCCTTGCTAATCCTTTTACCAGGGACTTCATTTCCCAAATTCAGGTACTTTCATTTGATGACCCCTATATCTGGGATTCTCTCCCTTCTCATCTTCATTTCCTGGCTTCCCTGGCTTCCTTCCAGTTTCTGCTAAAGTCTCAATTTTTGCAAGAAGCCTTCCCTCATCTTTTAAAATGTTAATACTTGTACTTGATGACAAAACACTGTATTTGATAAAGCAGTGGTCATCAAAACAATATGGTACTGACTAAAAGGCAGAAGGGTGGATCAGTGGAATAGACTAGGGGTTAATGACCTCAGTAAACTAGTGTTCGATAAACTCAAAGATCCCAGCTTTTGGGAAAAGAACTCACTATTTGACAAAGACTGCTGGGAAAATTAGAAAATTAGGTTTAGATCAACATCTCACACCCTATACCAAGATAAATTCAAAATGGGTAAGTGACTTAAATATAGAGAGTGAAATCATAAATTAATTAGGTGACCATAGAATAGTATATATGTCAGATCTATGGGAAAGGAAGTAATTTAAGACCAAGCAAGAGATAGAGTGTTCAGAGCCGTTGGATATAGAAAGCCATTGGAGAAATAGGATCAAATTTAGGGTCTGTTATCTGGATTCCCAACATGAACAATCCAGGCTGAGGCAGTCTTTGTGTTTGGTTCTGGTCACCTGAGCCCCGAAAAGCTCTGGTACCAGCAGGTAGGTTAATCCAAAAACAACTTGATCCCTCCAAGAGGCTATTAGGAGTCATTTAGAGAAACAGAGTCTATAATAGATATTTTATCTGGATCTCATTACAAAATCATCGGCAAGTAAAACTGTGTGTATGATTTTTCTGCACTATATGTCAGGACGCAGACAGAATGGGTCATCTAAGATAAAAATCTGAGGCTCCTCTTTTGACTCAATTTTTGATCCCCACCTTTCTTAGAATTCTTATTGGAGAGCTTTGAAGTGGCAGACCAGCATCTACTGAGTTGATGATTTCTCTCCTTGATAATTGAGAAGCCTGAATCCTAACAAACATTACTTAGATAAGATTGCATACTTAGATTAGAATTGGCATCTCCATGGGGTATTTCCACTCCCAGAGTTATTCCCTACTAAATTGGTGGTTGGAATTTGGCCATTTGTCTTTGCACCTTTACTCTTTAGACTTCAATGGGTTATGTGTGATTTGTTACCCCTTCACAGCTGTGACTCTTTTTTGTGTTCTTTGTTTGAAATCAGTATATAATAAACTCCTAAGCCCACAGAATTCAGAACAGCATGGGCTAACCACTAGTCTAGTTGTTCTCATTATCTTTCTCCTTCCTTAACCATCCTATGCCACCAACACCACTCAGGACCCCAAAATCATATAGAGGCTGGACCCCTATAATAGAGAATACTGGAAAATGTAAAATGAATGACTTCGATTATATCAAATTAAAAAGGTTTTGTTTGTACCAAATGCAACCAAAATTAGAAGGAAAGCGACAAACTGGGAGAATATTTTTATAAGAAAACTCTCTGGAAAAGGTTTAATTTCCAAAATATATAGGAATTAAGTCAAATTTACAAAAAATCAAGCTATTTCCCAATCAACAAATGGTCAAGGGACATGAACAAGCAGTTTTCACATGATGAAATCAAAACTATCAATAAGCACATGAAAAAGTGTTATAAATCTGTTCTGATTAGAGAAATGCAAATTCAAATAACTCTGAGATACCACCTCACACTGAACAGGCTGGCCAGTACGGCACCAAAGGAAATGTTGGAGGGGTTGTGGCAAAATTGGGACATTAATACACTGCTCGTGGAATTGTGAATTGGTCCAACCATTCTGGAGGGCAATTTGGAACTATGTGCAAAGGGCTTTAAAAGAATGCCTACCCTTTGATCCAGCCATACTACTGCTGGGTTTGTGCCCCAAAAAGATTATAAGGAAAAAGACTTGTACAAACATATTTGTAATGGGGGGTGGGGTGTCCCTTGATTGGGGAATGGCTGAACAAGTCGTGGTATCTGATGGTGATGGAATGCTATTGTGCTGAAAGAAATAAAGAACTGGAGGAATTCCTTGTGTGTTAGGGACCAAGACTTTAAGATAAAATAGTCACTCTTCTAAGAATAGATATCATTCACTCTTCTAAGATAAGATATTGATCATAGGCCCAGCCATGCTTGGAGACAGTAAGACGCCACAGGAGATTTTCTACTCCCTTTCCGCGTTCCTTTCCCCTTAGTATCTGCCGACCCCCTTCTGCCCTCAACCTATATATTCTTGTCATAGATCTGCAATAAATGAGCCTTGCTTCCATCCAAACGACTCTGTGTCTTGCGCGCGAAGTCTCCCCTCTTCTCTCCCTATGGGTTCTTAGGTTGCCGTTTCCCCGGACCCCTCGGTTGTGTCCGGCTGGACCCGGACAGTGGCGCCCAACGCGAGGTACGGCGAACACAGCTTACTGGACAACTGAGGAGCAGCTGTCGCGGCCGCGAATATACGTAATGGGTAGAGGCTGAGCAAGACGCCTCGAGGTAGGGTAAGTTGTCCCATCCCCCATAGGCATTTAAAAATCAAGAGTGTTTCTAAAAAAAGTGTGTGTGTGTGTGTGCAAGGAAAGTGGAAGGAATACGTGTGCATGATGGGAAAAACACTCTCGAAGGAAACAGTGTTCGTGACTGAACTAAAAAATAGTCTCAGGGAGAGAGGTATCAGAGTAAAAAAGAAGGACCTGTTCAGGTTCTATGGCTTGATTCGTGACATTCTTAAAGAAGCCAACACGAGTCAACAAGTCTCGCACCTCCTCAGCTTGGCCGAGGACGCTATCTTAGAATCTAAGATAAAAAATGAAGAACCAAACTCGACTAAAGAACAGAGCTCGCCCCTCAAGGGGAATGAGCGTCCCTTGTCTCTCTTAGACAAACCTATCAAAAATCCCTCCCTTGAGGAGCCCCTTGTTCCCTCTAAGCCCGGACCACGCCTTTATCCAGTCCTAGACAGGGACCCTCCTTAAGATAGCACACTTAATCCAGCTTATCAAGCAGAACTAGAGGAGGAGACAGCCCACTACCATAACAATGGCCCTCTGAAGAATAGACCTCCTCCCTACAACCTCCCATCCCCCACCATCCAACTTGCCCTCCCACATGATTCCTCTGACTCTGAACAGGAGGAAGAGGGGGAGGAGGAAAGCGGATCCCGTGGAAATTCCAGGGCCGCAGATACTTCAGGCCTCCCCCACCATCATCGGCCAATTTATAAAAAATTAAAAATTAAGCACATTAAAGACCTGCATTCGGCAGTTAAAAATTATGGCCTGAATGCCCCTTTTACACTCTCCATCCTAGCAGGGCTTGGAGGAGAGGGACACATGCTCCCCTCCGAATGGTCCAAAGTTGTTCAATCTGTCCTATCCCGAGGGCAATTTCTAATTTGGAAGGCAAACCTCAGAACTTTTCCCCAATGTCGGGAAACGGGATGCGGGGCTCCTACGGGAGCCCCTGCCCAGTTCCCTTACTCGAGCCACAGCCAGCAGCACAGGCCTGGACCTCTGTGCCGCCTCCACCCGAATATTGACCCCTGAAGAAGGCCCGGTAGTCCTCCCCACCGGCAAATTTGGACCACCGCCTCCTGGCATGTTTTTCTTGGTCATCGGCAGGGCGCTCACCACCTTACAAGGTGTAGTTGTGCATCCCACCCTTGTCGATAACGACTACACAGGGGAGATAAAACTTATCATAGAATCTCCGCATGGTCCCGTTACCATCCCTGCCGGTAAACGCTTAGCTCAGGCCCTCCCCCTCCCCATGATAGGCAATTTTCCCGCCGCAGCCCAAAAACGAGGTCCTTCCTCACCCGGCTCTTCCAACATTTATTGGGTACAACAACTTACTGAGTCCCGACCCACTCTGCAATTAAAGATCGAAGGAAAAACCTTCACAGGGCTGCTGGACACAGGGGCAGACTCTACTGTCATCTCCCAGGCTCATTGGCCCCGTGCCTGGCCCCTTCAACCCTCAGCCACCCACCTGTCAGGAATAGGTCAGATCCAAGATACCCTCCAAAGTACTAAGCTCCTCCATTGGCAAGATATGAGGGCAATAGTGGCACTACCCGTCCCTATGTAGTCGCGGGACTCCCCGTTAATCTCTGGGGCAGGGATATTCTAGCCCAGATGCGGTTCCTTATGGTTAGCCCCAGTGATGCTGTCACCACCATGATGCTGAAATCTGGGTACCTCCCAGGCAAAGGCCTTGGCAAGAACGAACAAGGCATCTTACACCCAATATCCCCCCCAGCCCAAAACGATAAAGGAGGACTTGGGTCAAAAAATTTTTTATAAAGGCCACTGATCCCCCTGCAATCCAGGCTGATAAGATCACCTGGAAGTCAGATTCTCCTGTCTGGATTGACCAGTGGCCTCTAACATCTGAGAAGGTTCAAGCTGCCCTAATGCTAGTGCAGGAGCAACTCTCTCTTGGACACCTTGAACCTTCCACTTCCCCATGGAATACACCTATTTTTGTTATTAAAAAGAAATCGGGGGAATGGAGACTTCTACAGGACCTACGTGAGGTCAATAAGACCATGCTACCCATGGGGGCTTTACAGCTAGGCCTTCCATCCCCGACTGCTATCATTTTCCATTCCCATAGTCAATTCCCCATCCCCCTCATTGACACAGCTCCAAGCTCGCGGCTTTAGCATTGCCCCAGATAAAATTCAAACTCAAAGCCCAAGAAACTCTTTATCCCTTAAGTGGCAATCAGACTTTGCTTCTTGCTCACGCCCTCTTTATTCTTAATTTCCTCACGCTGGATGCTGAAGTGCGTTCCGCTGCTGATCGCCACTGGAATCCGCATACTTCATCTAATCTGGCCACAGTCCTTTGGCGTGACCCCGTCACAGGCCTCTGGTGTGGCCCCGACCCTGTCATTATCTGGGGAAAGGGCTCCGCCTGTATTTTTGATAAAGCGGCTAATAATGCCCGTTGGATTCCATCTAGACTGATTAAACCTTTCGCCCCAGATACTAACCCTCCTAAGCCAGGGTTTTGTCCCTGAGAAGTCTTTTTCTTCTTCCTTTTTCAGAACCACAACCCTGACGACATCACAGATGGGACCTCAGATCCTGAACTCGTTTTCTCTGGCAGTTTACATCATCTACTCCACCTTTCTTCCGGTCACCACTTCCAGTCCTCATCTCCTGGTCCAACAACGGTGGGAGATCATCAATCCAGTTAATCAAGCCATCATTACCTCTGTTTCTTCTTCCCAATGGCCCCAATGGACGTGGTTTCCTTCCATTCCGGTTGATCTTTGTGCCCTAGGCGCCCCCCAGATGTCCTCAATCCACTACTGTGCCCCTACCTTCCCTGGCGTGCCTAGCCTCCCGGATTACTGGACTCAATACACTCAGTTTCCTCTATATGGCTGCCCTGGCTTTGATCAGCCACCACACTGTGGGGACCAGACAGACGGATTTTGTGCAGCCTGGGGATGTGAAACCATTGGTACTGGATATTGGATCCAGGCGAACCAGGACTTGATATCAATAACCCGCAATTTATCCCGTCCATCTGTGTGCACCCCTAGTCCTCCTAATTGTAATCCCCTCATTATCACATTTACCAACGCAGGGAAACGAAGTGTTAAATGGACAGATGGCTTGACTTGGGGTTTACGACTCTATAAGAAGGGCGGTTTTGATGATGTTCTTCTTTTCACCCTCCGCCTCCGTGTGCAGCCCTCATTGTTTCTGTTGGTCCTAACATCATCCTCTCGGATCAACGACGCCCTTTTTCCCCTAACCCCCAGCCATTACCGACTCCCACGTCTCTCCCCATCCCAGTGGTCCCCCTTTTTTCCCCTTCATCTCTGAATACCTCCTCCCAGCTACAGTCCCAGTCACAGCAAGGGTCCCTAAATATTCCCGGTACAGCAGACAGATTTTTATCTCTAGTATCAGGTGCCTATACTGCCCTGAACGCTTCCAGGCCAGATTTGATGATTAAGTGTTGGCTCTGTCTGAGTCCACAACCCCCTTACTATGAAGGTATTGCCTATATGGCAGAACCCGATGAAACAGTTCTAGCTTCCCCGCGCTGCGCCGCCTTTTCTCGCCATCTCACTCTTGCTGAAGTCTCTGGCCATGGCCTTTGTTTAGGCACCATTCCCCGATCTCATGCCCACTTATGTAACTCCACCCTTGACCTCCCCCCTTCCCCTTCCTTTTTGGAAGCCCCGAATAATGGCTTTTGGGCTTGCAATACTGGCCTCACCCCTTGTATATCTCTTCTAGTTTTCAATACCTCCTTTGAATTCTGTGTTCTTGTCCAGCTATGGCCACGTATCTCTTTCCACACGGACGATAGTGTGGCCTCCCTCCTCTCCCCCTCTCCTAGAACACGTAGGGAACCCTTTACTACTTTAGCTATCCTGTTAGGACTTGGCGGTCTTGCTGCAGGCATTGGCACTGGCACTACTGCCCTTCTCCAGACCCAACACTTGGCCGCTCTTCAGATGGCCATGACAACCGATTTAGAAGCCCTCGAAAAGTCTGTCACAGCCCTGGAACAATCACTCACTTCTCTGTCAGAGGTAGTCTTACAGAATAGGCACGGTCTTGATCTCCTTTTTTTAAAAGAGGGGGGATTATGCGCAGCCCTCAAAGAGGAATGTTGTTTTTATGCTGATCATACTGGCGTAGTAAGGGAATCTATGGCAAAGTTGTGTGAACGGCTAGCCCAGAGGAAAAGGGAAGCCGAGGCACAGGAAGGATGGTTTAATACCCTTCTCAGAGGTTCTCCTTGGCTCTCTACTTTAATTCCCACTATTATTACACCTCTCTTTATATTTTTATTGATCTTAACCTTTGGCCCTTGGGCCTTCCAACATCTAACGAAACTCATCAAAACTAATGTTAACTCAGCCCTTGATAAGTTCCCTATGGTTCAATACCATCGTATTGAGATGATGGACACAGAACAACCTGGCGGCACTCGTTTGCAGTTTTCCAGCAGGGCGGTAACCCAATGACGGGAGTAGCACAGGTCCTCAACCCTTGATGGTTGAGTAACTCCCCCTGTGTAGCCTAAGACAGGGGCCGTCGCTGCCAATCTCACTTATGGATTGACCAGGGAACACAAGGTGTCTTAGGAAAAACTTCTGGTGTTAAGACAGACTTGGATGGAACAACGACCAAAGGATAATAAACTTATTCCTTACGCCCTTCTATTTAAAAAAAGAAAGGGGGAATTGTTAGGGACCAAGACTTTAAGATAAAATAGTCACTCTTCTAAGAATAGATATCATTCACTCTTCTAAGATAAGATATTGATCATAGGCCCAGCCATGCTTGGAGACAGTAAGACGCTACAGGAGATTTTCTACTCCCTTTCCGCGTTCCTTTCCCCTTAGTATCTGCCGACCCCCTTCTGCCCTCAACCTATATATTCTTGTCATAGATCTGCAATAAATGAGCCTTGCTTCCATCCAAATGACTCTGTGTCTTGCGCGCGAGGTCTCCCCTCTTCTCTCCCTATGGGTTCTTAGGTTGCCGTTTCCCCGGACCCCTCGGTTGTGTCCGGCTGGACCCGGACACTTGTGAACTGGAACAACCTCCAGGAAGTGATGCAGAGTGAAAGGAGCAGAACCAGGAGAATATTGTACACCAAGATTGATACATTATGGTACAATTGAATATAACTAACTTTTCTACTAGCTGATCCAGGACAATTCAGAGGAACTTAGGAAAAAGAACGCTATCCATATCCAGAGAAAGAACTGTGAAAACAGAAATTCTTTAGAAAAATATATGATCGACCACGTAGTGCAATAGGGATATGATTAGGATTTTGATGTTAAAGGATCGCTCTACTGCAAATATGAATAACATAGAAATAGGTTTTGAACAATGATACATGTATAACCCAGTAGAATTGCTTGTTGGCTTTGGAAGGGGGGAGGAAAGAGCAAGAGTGGTGATTATGAATCATGTAACCATGGGAAAATATTCTAAATAAGAAAAGGAAAAAAAATAAAATGCTAGTACCTTTCCTTTGTCGATTATATCCAATTTATTATCTGTATATCTTGTTTGAACCTAATGGTTTCCACGAGGTCTCCCCATTGAACATTAAGGAGGATAATTGGCAGGGAGCATTCTAAGCCCTGGAAGAAGATGGGGAGGAATAGCATGAGTCAGAGGCAATCTTAGGGGTGAAATATTGTAGTTGTATGTTGGTTGGGAGGAGGGGGTGGCCAGGATTCAGTGGGGAAATTTGTGAAGTGGGGGTAGAAATGAAGCTGGAGGAGGTAGGATAGATGGAGGAAGATTGGAATGAGTCTGGTATGACAAATGAGAAGGTGGTCCATATCCTGGAGGCAGAGCCCCACAGGCTGGTCCTTCTGTTTTCAACATCGATTATGGACTCTGATAAACTTCTCCTAACATGTAGGAATTTGTAAATGACATTCCAGTAATGCATCTGGAAGAGGTGGGGGAGTGGGAGAGGATGCAGTGAGAAAGAGGAGGTGGCTGATGTACAAGGGCAGGATGACTAGGAGGAGGAATCTGGACTTCTGGTAGATCTCTAGCCTCCCTCTCCCATTGAAACTGCGCCCATGAGGGTTGGCTTATGTTCCAGAGGTGGATGAACAGTGGCCTCAATGTTGGAGATTTTAGATGGTGGTGGTTCTGCTTCCTTGTCTTCCTTAGAAAAAAATCATCATTTAGTGTTTAACCTGCCTGGAGGGTGATTTCTTAGATTGTTGCCCTACTGCTATTGCTGTGATGTCTTCTGGGAATCTTTTTGTTAAGTCTGTGATTTCAGAACTTTGAGATGACTGTGATTGTTGTACTGAGGGCTCCTGAGAGGTTGACTAGAGATGATGGTTGTTGCAAGTGATGAGGAGTGAAATGAGGCATCTGCCATTTTCCTTGTTAATAGAGGGGTTAATGTCTTCTAGTACTGGAGGCAGCTTGGAGGCTGAGTGGATATCTAGATCTGATAGGGGAAGGTTGACCCTCCCCCCCCCCCCAGTATAGTTTTGCTATCTATTTTATCCTTGAGTTTCACTAGCTTCTCCTTTAGAAATTTGGAAGCTATACTGTTTGGTGCATACATGTTGAGTACTGATATTTCTTCATTGTTTATACTGCATTTTATTAGGATGTAGTTACCTTCCCTATCTCTTTAACCATATCTATTTTTACTTTGGCTCTGTCAGAGATCATGATGGCAACCCCTGCCTTCTTTTTCTCATTTGAAGCCCAATAGCTTTTGCTCCATCCTTTCATTTTTACTCTATGTATATCTACCTGTCTCATGTGTGTTTCTTGTAGACAACATATGGTAGGATTTTGGTTTCTAATCCACTCTGCTATTTGCTTCGGTTTTATAGGTGAGTCCATCCCATTCACATTTAGAGTTATAATTATTAACTGTGTTTTCCCAGACATTTTGATTCTCTCTCCTTGTCCTGTCCTTTCTTCTTTCACTATTACCTTCTATACCAGTGTTTTGTTTTTAATCAGTTCCCCTAATCCCCTCCCTTATTGTACTTCCCTTTCTCCCCTCTCCCTTCTTATTCCCCTCTTATTCTTCTTTAGGATCTTTTTAAGCTACCCCCCCCTCTCCCTTCCTAGAGTTAGTTCCCTCTCCACCAGTCCTTTTGTTACCCTTCTACTCCTCTATAGGGCTGGAATCAATTTTCTGCCCCAATGGATCTGATTGTTCTTCCCTCTTTAAGTTAATTTCAATGCACTTAAGTATTAAATATTTCCTCTCACCAACCTCTTTACCCTTACAGAGTATTGTTATTCTTCCCTGTTGGCCCCACGCCCTTCTTTATGGAATATAAATTTACTCCTTTTTGTTTGTTTTCCTATTTTTCTTAATATTACCTTCTTTTTCCCCCTTCTAGTTTTGTATATATTTATACACACACACACACACACACACACACACACACACACACACACACACACACACACATATATTGCTTGACATTTCATCCTATACAGTTTGTCACTGTTCTCTCTATATAAACTTCTTCTAGTTACCCTGTTGGTAATAACAATTTTTTATATTTGCCAATATCTTCTTTTCTTCTTGGGATACAAATTGATTGAACTTACTGGATCCCTTAAAGAAAAGATCCCCCCCCCACACCCATTCTCTTAATTACCTTATGGTGATTCTCTCGAGTTCTGTGTTTGGGCAGCAAATTCTCTGTTTGAGTCTGGTTTTTTCTTTATGAATGTTTGGAAGTCCTCAATTTTATTGAATGACCATACTTTCCCCTGCAATAATATAGTCAGTTTTGCTGGATAGTTGATTCTTGGTTGTAGACCCAGTTCTCTTGCTTTCTGGAATATTGTGTTCCATGCCTTCCAGTCCTTCAATGCAGATGAAGCCAGATCCTGTGTTATCCTAACTGTGGTTTCCTGATATCTGAATGACTTCCTTGTCTTGTAGTTTTTTAATTTGGCTATAATATTCTTTTTCTGTTGTTTACTCATATTTTTCCTTTTCTGTTCTGCTAGTTTGAGCAGATGTATCTAATGATCTTTGATGAAAAAAATCTTCCCGCAGCTGGCAATGGAGGTTTGTACTTACTTTCTCTGCTCTCTGAAGACTTCTGGTCTGTCCAATTGATGGGATTAATCCTGTATTTATTGGATTAGTCTTACTGCCCTGAGGCTAAAACCTTGAGAGGAGGGAAAAACAAACAAACAAACCAAAAAAGCAAACAAAAAAAAGTGGGGGGACAAGGAGTGTTTTCACTGAGCTGAGCTGTCCAACAGTGGGGTCCCCCTGCACTGTCCTTCTGTTTGATCTGGTTTTCTTTCCTCTTAAAGCCCTTTGTTCTCAATCTCCATGTGAGGAAGCCAAGTGGCCTGCAGTCTGATGTTTGGCTCTCTCTAAGCCACCATCTTTTGGGCATTTTTGCTGTTTCTCTGGCTTTCTCCTCCAGTCACCTCTCCAGTGCCTGTGTTCAACTCCCTGAGTCAGGTGCCAGCAAGGCCCTGAGATTTCCCAGCCGCTGGAGACTCGGCACAGCACATGGGGAAGGTGTCCTGGGATTCCCCTTCTATACCCTCAGACCCACAGTTCCAGAATTCAAGCCCTTTTCTTGGCGTACCTCTTTAGTGGTGCTGCAGTAGGGCTCCCCCTGCTCTGCCCTGTTATTAGATTTGGTCCTCTTTCTTCTTGAAGCGCATTGTTTTCTATCTCGGTGTGTAAGGGTGCAGAAGTTTTAAGATTTGCTCCGTCTAAGCCACCATCTTCCCCTGTATTACATCTAATCTTGGCTGAGTGGATAGAGAGCCAGGTCTAGAGATAGGAGGTCCTGGGTTCAAATTTGACCCCAGACACTTCTGGCTGTGTGATCCTGGACAAGCCACTTCACCCAAATTGCCTAACCCTTAACACTCTTTTGCCTTAGGACCAGTGGTATCTATTCTAAGACAAAAGGTAAGAGGTTTTTTTTTTTAATGTCTTCTAGTACATCAACAAATATATCTTGAACAAACTGTTTCCACCATCCCATCTGTTGGTTTTGAAGTTCATTCCTGTATTTTGAATGTGCATCAGTAGTATGCCAAGTACATGATTACACTTCTCTGACTAAGGTTCCCATTATAGGGATAACACAGTACACAAGCTGTCATTTACAAATGTCCATGCCATTTGAACCAATTCTTATAATTTATTCATTTTTTACCAATTACATGTAATAACACATTTCCATATAAGTTTTCTGAAGTTATGTGATCCAAATTATTTCCTTTCCTCCCTTTCCTCCCCCTCTCCTGGAGCTGGCAAATAATCCAATCTGGGTTATACATGTATTATCATGCAAAACTTATTTCTATATTATTCATTTTTGTAATTGAATAATCTTATAAAATCACCCCCCCCCAAACAAAAACCCAAATAGACAAGTGAAAAATCATATGCTTTCATCTGCATTCTGACTCCAACAGTTCTTTCTCTGGAGGTGGGTAGCATTAACAAGTCCTGCAGAATTGTCTTGGATTATTTTTGCTAAAAGTAACCAAACCTATCAAAGTTGATTACTCTAAAATATTGCAATTACTGTGTACAGTGTTTTCTTGGTTCTGCTTATTTCAGAATAAGGTCTTTCCAGCTCTTTCTGAAATCATCCTGTTCAATCATTCCTTATAGTACAAGAGTATTCTATTGTCATCATATACCACAACTTGTTCAGTCATTCCCCAATTGATGGACATCCCTTCAATATCCAATTCTTTGCCACCACAAAAAGAGCAGTTATTTAATTAGTTAATATTTAACTAGTATTAGTTAAATATTTTGTACTAGTAGATTCTTTCCCCTTTTTAAAAACATCTCTGGGATACAGGCCTAGTAGTGATATTGCCTTCCAGAATGGTTGGATCAGTTCACAACACCACCAGCAATGCATTAGTATCCCAATTTTGCCACATCCCCTCCAAAATTTGCCACTTTCCTTTAAAATCATATTGGCCAATCTGTTAGGTACAAGGTGGTACCTCAGAGTTATTTTAATTTGTATTTCTCTAATTAAGAGTGATTCAGAACATTTTTCCTTTATAAATATTAAAAATGATAAAGGCTGGTATAATAATATAAATTAGTATTTTAATTAAAGCCATGTTGATAGATAAAGTTATCAGACCACGCGCTTGTAAGCATTCAAAACTGCCGCCTCCATTACTGTCTCCAGTCTGCTCGCCAAGAGAGCCTACTGGCAAAGAGACCACTCCCTCCTAACCCAGGAGATTTTAGCTCTTCCCTGCGTCAAGACGTTGGCCTTCCCAAGCCCAAAAACCCAGAAACGGAAACCAGTTGGACCATGTTGGATCACGGGAAATGTAGTTTTGATACATTTCCCATGTCCATAGAAATATATACACTTTTAGATGGCATTTTCCAAATTTCACTTTTACACCTTATAATTATTGATAACTGATTTCTTCATCTGAACCTGCTTATTCATATCTTTTCATCATTTATCATTTGGGGAATGACTTGTATTTTTATAAATTTGACTTTGTTCTTTATATATTTGAGAAATGAGACCTTTATCAGAGAAATTCGTTATAAAAATTTTCCCAGTTTATTATTTCCCTTCTAATCTTAGCTGCATTGGTTTTGTTTGTACAAAACCTTTTTAAATTTAATAGTCAAAATTATTCATTTTCCATCTTGTAATGATCTCTTTCTCTTGTTTGGTCATAGATTCTTCCCTTCTCCATAGATCTGACAGGTAAACTATTCTATATTCACCTTAATTTACTTATCCTTTATATATAAATTATATACCCATTTTGACTGAACTAATTTTTGAATTGTGTTTTTATCACCTTTGAGTTGTTCAGCATATATGGGGAAGAATTGACAGGGATGTCCTATTTGCAAATCAAACTTTATAGTCTGTAATAAGATCCTTTTTGGAACCCAAACTTCTTCCTTTGGGCCATCTCCAAACTAATGGTTTGTTTAACTGTTTAATAACACTGCTTATTAAGCTACAAGTCATTTTGATAATCTTTGCATTTTTAGGAGTTCCTTCTGCTTTCTCTGCCAAAAGTGACAACATAGTCCTGTCATATAATTCAAAAATTATCTAAAGGAATAAAACATACAGAAGCAACAAAAATAAATTCTCCTAGTAGCCAGGATATCACACAGTGTAGTTCAAATACATTCCTCCATCAGACTGACTTCTGAGAAAAGATAGATCCTCTGTGTTAAAAGTTGTGCTGTAACTTCCGGGTTAAGATGGCTGCAGAGTAGAAGCAGAGCACTTAACTCTCCTAACCAACACATACATGATACCTCAAAAGGACACAAAAACGAAATCCAGATGAATGAAGGGATCCCACAATAGGGCACAGCATTGAAGGTATATGGGATTTGGGCATTTCCATGCTATAAGGGGGTGAAATAGCTCTCACTAAAACAGGAGCTGATCAACCCTCCTCCACCCTACAGTGCCAGTCAGCTCACAAGAGTTAGAGCAAGTGTGAGGCATTCATTAAGTTCTTGGCACCTAACTGGGACCACCAGGGGCTTGCTCCTAAGAGTAGCAAGACCCCAAAAGGCTAAAGAATGCGGACTTTGAGCACAGACCTTGAGCGCAGACCTTGGGCACAGACCTAGAGTGGAGGGGTGGAAGCAGAGTGCTGAGACTCATAAAGGAGCCTAGGGCAGAGGAGCAAGCAAGGGGACCAACAGGAGGCTTGACCCTGAGAACAATTAGACTTGAGACCCCAGGAGCCTAAAGAGCACAGACCTTGGGCAAGGATAAAGCTGAGAGGGGCGGCACTGCACTATGGCTAAAAAGTAGCCTCAGAAAAAACTGCTCCACAGCTCTATACACAGAGAGCCTGACCACCTCACCCAGACTTCTGACTGAGAAGGAAAAACCAGCATAATAATGGCAAGCAATGTCCAAGAACTAACCAAGAGAAAGAACAAGAGAAAAGCATTAACACTTGATAACTTTTACACAGAAAAAATCCAGACAATAGAGCAGACAGCAGAGGAGGACAAACAAGTAAACACATCCAAACCTTCCCCCAAAAATGAAAATTGGTCACAAGCTCTTTAAGACTTCAAATCTGAGATCATGAGAAAGCTGGAAGAGATTTGGCAAGAAAAGTGGGAAATAGCTCAAAAGGAAATTAACAGTGTAAAAGACAGAAACTCCCAATTGGAGAAAGATGCCCCAAAATCAAACAAAATGATAAGCAAATTGGAGACCCAAACTAAACAGCAGGAAACCATGAAAAACAGGACAGACCAAATCAAAAAGGGAAATCAAAAGATTATAGCAGAAAATCAGTCTCTAAAGACCAGAATTGGGCAAGTAGAAGCCAATGAGCTTGCAAGACAGCAAGATCTAATAAAGCAAAGTCAAAAGAATGACAAAATAGAAGGAAACATGAAATATTTCACTGAGAGAATGACAGATCAAGAAAACAGGTCTTGAAGAGACAATTTGAAAATCGTTGGTCTTCCTGAAAAATCAGAAATTAATAGAAATTTGGACACCATACTACAAGAAATTATCCAAGAAAAGTGCCCTGATGGTCTTCAATAAGAGGGCAAAATAGACATTGAAAGGATCCATACATCACCCTCTACACTAAACCCTCAAAAGTCAACCCCTAGGAATATAATTGCCAAAATCAAGAGTTTCCAGGTTAAGGAAAAAATATTACAAGAAGCCAAACACATTCCTCCATCATAAATTAACCTGGCACCCTCTTGGCAGTGCTGGGCTGGATACAGACCTTCTAATTGTGATAGTGTATGAGCTGTCTTTTTTTATCCCAGTACCAATATGGTTTATGTGGTCTAGGTTTGGTAAAGTTACTAAAGGCCTGGAAATTTCTTTATTCACCTTCATTTCTTGAAGTAAACTTGTTCTTATTCAAAAGGTTTCCTAAAAAAGTCAGAATCCTGCCACCTCATGAAGCCCTCCTTAACAACGTCTCTCATCTCTGAGACTGAAAATTTTTGGAGTAGAGTGCTAGGGAGCACTTCTAAAAGAAGTGTTCTCTTTTAGAGAAACTTTTTTTTTAATTGGGAGGAGATTTATGTAGGAGAGTAGGGGAAGTTAGGGATAGTGATGGGGAAAAGAAAGGAAAGAAAGAAAAAAGTCAATTAAAACATACAAAATATTCAGAAGAGAGCAAAAGGAATTTTAAAAGGGTTCCAAACAAATGATGCATTGTTGGTCTTCTTGAGATAAAACAAATATATCATTAAAACAAACTGTATATAATAGAGATCCAAAGTTTTACATATACTCCTCTTCTGGTTCTCTATATATGGAGATACAAATGTTTGCTGATATTTTAAAATTCATAATAAAAAGAAAGGCAAGAAATAGAAGAGAACTTAGAACAGAACTAGAAGAGAACATAGAGTGCCAATCTGGGGGACCCCTTAGAAAAGAGAAAATGAAGTGGTTGTGGAGCTAAAGGACCATTGGCTAAGAGAACCATCACTCCAGGTGAATAGCTCTAGTTGAATTGTACACAATTTAAGAATTATTGGCTGTAAGCTTGCTTGTGATTATTTGCTAGATCTGTGGGTTTGGGCTATTTTGTACTGAAGGGGCTTCTTCTCTGCTCTTCTGATTGACTAGATTAGGCTGATGGAGTATTAATGAGCCCTCAGGTCAGATCTTCCTCAGCTAGCAGCAGAAGCTTAAGGTGAAGGTGAAGGTGTGGAGGCTGAAGGGAGCTGGGCTTCTTGCCCTGTTATCAAGGTATTCTGTGGTGGTTGCAGAGTCTGGACTCTGCAGGATTCTTATGGAGGCTCTCAGAGCACTTGGTGGGGGAAGGGTGTTGGAGATTGAGCTTCCCAGCCCTCTGAAGGCTTCTAATCTCCTCCAGCTGCCTCCCTATGGTCAGAGCCCTGAGCCTGTTATAGCTGTGTAGATTCTAATTACACAGCATGTTGCATTGCTTCAACTCAAACACCCTTCCCTAGACTCTAGATTCTGTGTAGAATTGGTCAAAGTTAAGGCTGAGGGAATTCATCCCCTCCTGATTGATTCTTAATCCTAACTGAAGCCATCCAGCAGCTCCACGAATATTCCTAGTGGGTTGGACACTCAGAAAGGGGCACCAAGGACTGAGTGAAAATGGGTTACAGGTTAAGGATTAATGGAAAGAGAACATAAGGCGAGAATAAACACACACAGACACAGAAAGTTTTGGCATAAGGTAGACAGACAGTGAGTAAGCTCTGATGGTCAAGAGCGTCCTGGCTAACTCATTTCTTGTCACCTTTATTGGGGTTACAACAGTATGGGAGGAAGGGGAGAGCTCAGTGGCTGGATACATTAACATTATGAGGTAATAAAATGTAAACTGCCAAAACCTAAAATAGGTAGAGCTAAGATCCCGATCCAGAGCCTAAGGCATCTACTGAAGTTTGATTATTATTATTATTATTATTATTCCTGTTGACTCCTTAGGAGCATAAGGCCGCAACCATCTCACGCCAGCGGACTCTGTTCTGGGCAACTTCCCCCAGCTGGGCCCATGTCATTCCGACTGTTTTTGTTTCATTTTCGGCAGATCTTCGCCAGGTCTGTTTTGGTCTTCTGACTTTCCTCCTCCCTGAAGGGTTCCAGCTCAATGCTTGTCTGGCTACGTTGTCTTCTGGTTTTCGTAGCGTATGTCCTATCCATCTCCACTTACGTTTCTTTATGTCCTGACTGATGGGATACTGGATTGTTCTTTCCCAGAGTCTGGTGTTGGAGATCTTTTCAGGCCATCTGATGTTCAAGATGTGACGTAGACATCTATTAACAAAGACCTGGAGTTTGTTGGTGTTAGAGCTCATCACTCTTCAGCTTTCTGATCCATAGAGGAGGACGGCCTTTACGTTGGTGTTGAAGATTCGGAGCTTAGTGACGAGGGACAGTGCTTTGGAGATCCAGACAGACCGCAGGGTGTTAAATGCCTGTCTGGCTTTGTTGATTCGGTTTCTGATGTCCTCATCTGCCCCACCATCCTTGCTGACGATGCTACCCAAATAGGTGAAGTGGTCCGTCTCCTTGATGTTTTCTCCCTGTAGTTGGATTGGCAGGTCCTGTCTGCTGTTGACTGTGATCACCTGGTCTTCCTCTTGTTGATCTTCAGACCTGTCTTCTCCGCTTCTTCAGAGAGTTGTGCAAGTTTGGCTCGCGCATCCTGCTGCTTGTGAGAAAGGAGACAGATGTCATCCGCAAAGTCAAGGTCCTCGAGCTGCTTGGTATGAGTCCATTGGGTGCCCGCATTGCTGTCCTTGGTAGCTCTTCTCATGGTCCAATCTATGACCATCAAGAAGATAAGGGGCGAAAGCATGCAGCCTTGCTTCACTCCGGTCTTCACTGTGAAGGGAGCCGTCAGTTTCCCATTGTGGATGACCTGGCAGGTAAAGTCTTTGTATAACCACTGAATGATGTTGATGAGCTTCGGGGGAATCCCGTAATGCTGCATCAATCTCCAGATGATGCTCCTGTCCACGCTGTCAAATGCCTTCTCGAAATCCACGAAAGCCATGTAGAGGGGGGACTGCCATTCAATGGACTGCTCGATGATGATTCTTAGGGTGACGATGTGGTCGGTGCACTATCTGTGCTGACGAAACCCTGCTTGTTCTATTCTCAGCTTCTTGTCCAAGGCCTCCTTCAGTCTCTCTAAGATGACTCTGGTCAGGATTTTGCTGGGAGCGGATAGAAGCATGATTCCTCGCCAGTTGCTGCATTGGGATAGGTCACCTTTCTTGGGTAGCTTCACCAGGTAGCCTAGCTTCCAGTCTGTTGGGACTTGTTCCTGTTCCCAGATCTTCTGTAGGAGGGGCTGTAGCATCTCCGCTGACATTTCTGGGTCTGCCTTGAGTGCCTCAGGGGGGATGCCGTCTGGACCTGCAGCCTTGTCATTTTTCATGGTCTTGATGGCTTTGATGATCTCAACTTTGGCAGGTGGGCCCGTGTTCACCTGGAGCAGTTCGGTGGCTGGCGGTATGTCCGGAACAGTTGGTGGAGGCGGTTGGTTCAGGATTTCTTCGAAATGCTCTGCCCAGTGGGCTCTCTGCCCTGCATCGCTTGTTATTGTCTTCCCAGTCTTGTCCTTCACTGGCTTGCTAGGGTTGTAATTCTTTCCCGATAGAGTTCTTGTTATTTTGTATAGCCTCTTCATGTTCCCCTGCCCAGCTGCTGTTTCTGCTTCTTCGGTCATATCGTGAATGAACCGTCTCTTGTCATATCTTGTGCTCTTCTTGACTTGACGGTTATCATATATATATATATATAATCATAGTTTGATACCTATGTTAATTGATCATTGAAGGTAAGTAAGGAGATAGAGATAATTGACCTGTCTTCTGGGGTGTAGCCTTAGGGAAGGGATTTGTCAAGGTTGATGTTCAATTTGACTCAAGACTACAGAGATCAATCATTAGCAGTATAAGAGTTAAGTTTTTGAGCACTTCTTAAAATAATATCACAATTAATGTATACCTGGATTGCTACACTAACAGGATGTTTCAAGGATATCCATCAGTGCCAATGGGATTGGTATGGCCACACACAGGCAGGTAACACCTTCTCATATAGCCTTTGCTCTAAATTGGCCTTGATCCAGCTATGGGAGAAAGGTTCTATATGGAACAAGTCTAGCGTCCAGGGCTGGGAAAGGGATTTACTCCTTTCAAGGAATAATATTACAATGCCTCCTGAAATCTGGCCAACTCCTCCCTAGAGCTCTGCCAACTCCCCACCACTCTCTAGCTCTCTTCTCTTTTCCTCACTCCCTCTCCCTCCTTCAGCAGTTCTTAGAAAACTGCAAGAGTAAAATCTTGGACACAGGTCATTGATTTTAGCCTTAATCCTTCAGAAAACCAAAAGTCCTCTGAAGAATCTTTTGAAATTATAGGACCATTGGACCTTAGATTTCTTTTTTATCAAAACTAATTTTTCAGACCAGTAAACTGAGGCCCAGTGTCGACGTGGAATCTAGAGACTCCAAACTTATGGCTTAGTGAGATCTGATGAACCCCAGGTTTTGGAAATAGCTAGTGGGTTGGAGACCCCCAAAGCTTGGGCTTGTTCCAGGTTCCTATGAGAATCCACCCTGAAGGGAATCTCAGGCTAGCAGTTGAAGACTGAATAATGGACCCTAGGGTAAATGCTAAGTACCCTTTTGTCTTAGGTAGTCTTCCCCATTGTATCAAAGACCCCGTCCCAAGAAGACACACCTGGGCAGGGACTATCCTTTAGCATCCATTGTGGAAGCAGCCCCTTCCCTTACACCCTAGCCTCTGGCTATGATTCCTTTCCCAAGCTTGATTGTAAATCCCATCCTTGCCAGTATAATGCCAATCATCTTTCCCAGCCCCTGGAGCTTCCCAAATGGTATATAAGTTCCCCAATTTTCTTTGTTCCTTGGAGTCATCATCTAGCACTGTGTCCCTCCCAGGGGGTCAGGGATCAGAGCCAAGCAGTGTTCAATCCTGGACACTGCACAAGGTGCAGCTCTGCATAAGAGGCCAAGTAGGCCTGTTCCCCCTTTCCCTTGATTTAAGAGTGGTTTTATGACTATTTAATAGTTCTGTGTTTTTTCTAAGTTAACAAAAGAAAGGGGAACTCTGAGGTCGGGAAACTGTTATGTTCTTTGGTTGTTCAGTCATTTGCCAGTTGTATCTGACTCTTCATGATCCCATTTGGGGTTTTCTTGGTAAAGATACTGGAGTGATTTGCCATTTTCTTCTCCAGCTCATTTCGCAGTTGAGAAAACTGAGGCAAGCAAGTTAAGTGACTTGCCCAAGGTTATAGAGCTAATCAGTATCTGAGGCCTCATTTGAACTCAGGAAGATGAGTCTTCCTGACTCTAGGCCTGGAGTCAAATTCTATTTACTTGCAAAAACAGGGCTCTTGATGCCAAACCCAATGCTCTTGCCATGATCACACCATTTTCTCTCTGTGTGTCTTAGGAGGGGAACAATAAGCCTTAGGCTTTTCCTAGGATGGATAAATTCTGAGGGCTTAAAAAGGAAAAAGAAAGGAAAGGAAAGAACACACTAGTGTAGAAAGAGGAAGAATGGGATGGAACTTGGTATTTCTCATAATTGGGGTGGATGAGAAAAAGAGCCTACAAACATGGAGAAATGATGGAGAAGGCATGATCTCCCTCATTTCTTGAAGGTTCTGGGACCTGGAGTCATGGGAGAGAGTTCCCAGAAGCAACTCAGTGGAAAAGAAGGAACTAAGCCTTTCAGATTGACTATATTCCTTCCTCTCACATTTTTTTTTCTAGCCAAACTGGCCAACCTGAGGCTCTTCATAAATGATATCTTCCTTTTCCATTCCTTTGGATTGTTCCCCCACACCTGGCATACGTTCCCTCCTTATCTCTGCAAAACTCGTATTAGCTTAGTAATGTGACTTTAGCCCATGTGCCATCTTCTACCAAAGGCCTTGATTTCTCCAGTTAGTAGGGATCTGCCCCCAAATGAGTCCATATTTATTTGTATGTATTTTGAATTTCTTTTTTGTTTTTTTCCTCTGCATATGTGTTATTTTCTCTCTCAATAGAATGTAAGCTCAAGGGTAGATCCCATTGTTTGTCTTCAGAATCCATATGAATAACATAGTTCCTGACCATAATAGAAGCTTAATACATGTTTATTATGTCATGTTGTAAAGATACATTTTAAAGCTGGACTCTACACTCATTTGTGAAGCCTTTTCAAAGACTCCAGTTAATACCAAAGGCTCCTTCCTCTGAATTTGTTTAGCAATTGGACTTTTTAGAGGTTTAACATTCATTTTTATTGAGTTCCCAATTCTCTTTCCCTCGAGTCCCTCCCACACCCATTGAGAAGGCAAACAATATGACAATTATTTCATACATGAGGTCATGCAAAAACTTGTTGCCAAAAAAGCAAGAAAAATAAAGCAGAAAAAAAAATGATGCTTCAATTTAGCAATTGTACTCTTAACCACACAGTTTAGTTATTTACTAAGTGAGAGGCTTGGAAGGCTGGGGATGGCTGGGAAGTTTCCAGCTTGAGTTAGGAAAAGAGAAATGTCAGGAAAATGGGAGAGAGGAAGATGGCAATTGTGCCTTGAGCTTCTTGGCATCTCACCTGCACCTTGATGATCTTCCATCCAATCACCATCATCATCAGGTCCTTTGTGTGTGTGTGTGTGTGTGTGTGTGTGTGTGTGTGTGTGTGTGTGTGTGTGAGAGAGAGAGAGAGAGAGAGAGAGACAGACAGACAGACAGACAGACAGACAGACAGACAGAGACAGAGACAGAGAGAGGACCCGGATACAGCGTCTGCTAATATGGTGGAGGTAGATTGGGGAAGTGGGTAAGGGGCAGGGGGTGCCTGGATTAACAGGGGTTTCCTGATCTCATTCTGCCCTCTGGTGGACTTGCGTGAACTCTCATCACTCTTTCCTGGATCATAAATTCCCAATATTTTTAGAGGTAAGAGTGTGGCTCCAGATCTCATTGACATAGGGAGCTGCAGGAATACCCAGGTTGAAACTTCCTCTGCCACTTTTTGGCTAAGAAAATTGCTTGGAGAGCCAAGAAGTGAATTCCTTTGGGTCATGCAATCAGTAGATCTCAGAAATAGAACCTGAAGCTAGGTCTTTCTGGCTTTGAGGAATGATCTCTAACCATTCTAATCACACTCTCTTCTCTGTATCTTTACTTATTAATGTCCTTTTCCTTCAAGGCTCATTTCCTCCATGAAGCTTTTCTTGATCCCTCTCAAACTGGAAGGAAGGAAATAAGCATCTGTTAAGCACTAATCATTGTGCTAATAGCTTTTAACAAAAATATTATCTTATTTGATCCTTACAACAATGCTGTGAAGTAGGTGCTATTATTCCCATTTTTCAGTTGAGGAAACTAAGATAAATGGAGGTTAACTGGCTTGCCCAGAGTCACATAGCCAGTTCGTGTCTGAGTCTGACTTTGAACTTGGGTCTTCCTAACTCAGGGAAGAGAGAGCTCAGGGCTCTATTCCTTGTGCCACGAGCTATTTCTCTGCCTTCTCATATTTTTTGGTCTGTAGCTTGTTGTTCATATATTACATCATATTTAGGTATATACATTATATCCTCCTGCTAAACTGTAAGTTCTTTTGATTATAAACAGGAATTGTGCATCATTTTTCATCTTTTTATCGCCAGTACCTTGTCCATAGTTGACTCTTGTTTAAAAAATAAAATTCTCAACTAAAACTTAGAGCATTCACAAGCACATAAAGGATTCTGCATGAAGTTATTGATCTTCATTTCATACTGATTACTTTCAAAACTATCCTGTTTTGACACTTTCTGAACTTCCTTTTTTTTCTCTCCTGTGCATTAAAAAATTTTTTTAATGACTCTCTTATTTTTAAAATCATTATTGCTACCCTTTCCAGTGAAAAACTGAAGGAAATAAAAGAGGAAAAAATACTTTTTGCAAGAAATAAGTTTAGTCAAGGAAAATGAATCTACAAGTGGCCATGTCCAAAAATGTACAGACACCTTGTGCCCATCACCTCTCAGGAGGTGGGTAACATGCTTCATCCTTGGTCCTCTGGACACATGCATGGTTGATCACCGCTGAAATCAGAATTCTGAAATCATTCAAAGTTGTTTTTCTTTTATACTGTTCTTTGTATAAATTATTCTCTTGGTTATGCTTAGTTCACCCTGTCTGGTTCTTATTGCCCAAGGATTCTATGAAGTTGTCCCTTTTGTAATTTCTTGTGATACAATAATTTTGTTACATAAATATACCAGTTTGTTCAACCTTTCTTAAATTGTCTAAGAGACACACTAACGTTATACTGTTTCTTTTCTTTTCTTGCCTCCCATTTCCTCCTTCAAGATCAAGTTTTGTCTCCTTTTGATCATCCTCCCTCTTAGCCTCAAACCTCCCTATTCCTTGCTTATTTCCCTATTAAGTTTGGTGTATTTCTACACTAAAATGAGATGTTTATGTTCAAACTACTTCTGTCTCTTTCAAATAAAAGTGAAGTTGGTTCATCGAATGTCCACGCTGCCATTTCTTTCTCCATGTTTGTATACTATTCTTAACAGCAAATCCCAACCATTTATCCCCTCTCTAATGTCTCTCACCATCCCTTTTTCTTCCTCTCCAGGATCTCAAATTAAATTTAACCCCACCTATGATCTCTGCTTTTCTCCCTGACTAAACTGCCTAAATATTTTTTAGAGCTATTAAAATTCCAAATTACTTTAGTCCTTCTCTATTAAAAAATTGGCATTCTACATCATCAGTTTCTTCCAATTGCTCAAATAAATTTGCCTTTCTAGGTTTTTTTGGGTTCTTGTTTTGTATTGTAAAGATCCTACTCAGTTCTGATCTTTTCATTAGGAATTATTGAAAGTATTCTATTAAAAATTTATTGTCCCCTGTAGAAAAAAACTCATTTTTGCAGGGTTATTTTTTAGTTGTGAGTTTATTTCTTCTATCTTTTGGATCTATGTATTCTAATATCCCCTCTTGTTTTTAGTAGAGGCTATTGATCTTGTGTGATCGTTTCGTTTTGTTAGTATTTGAAGGGTTTCTTTCTGGAACCTTTGTTATTTTGGATTTTTTTTTTCTGAAGCAGGAGGAAACTGGATTTTGATAATGACGTGCACGAGACTTTTCCTTTTGAAGTTTCTTTCAGATTGTGATTTTTTTTTATTCCATCTAAATTTTTTTTTTTAACCCTTGTACTTCGGTGTATTGTCTCATAGGTGGAAGAGTGGTAAGGGTGGGCAATGGGGGTCAAGTGACTTGCCCAGGGTCACACAGCTGGGAAGTGGCTGAGGCCGGGTTTGAACCTAGGACCTCCTGTCTCTAGGCCTGACTCTCACTCCACTGAGCTACCCAGCTGCCCCCTCCATCTAAATTTTGACTTCTAGTGTTAATGGATCTGGGTAGTTTGCATTTATGATTTTTAAAAAAGTAGTCTTTTAACTTTTTTTTAATGATTATTAGTTTTCTAGTTCACAAAACATATTTTCTACTTTTTCAATCTTTTGGTTTTGCTTTAATATTTCTTCTTGCCTCATAGAATTTTTCTATGTTCTAGTTTTCAGGGATTCTACTTCTTGGATAATCTGGCTTTCCAGTTTCCAAGTTACTTATTCTCCTTTCAATTCTTTCCTCTAGAGCTTTTTCTACTTTATTTTTTAAACCTTGCTTTCTTTCTTTTAGGTATTCATATCTGTGAAAATTCCCTTTGAGTTGCCAACAAGCATTTATTAAGTATCTATTATATGTCAGGCACTATGCCAAGTGCTGGAATTATTTGCCCTTTATTTTAGGGGACCTTCAGAGTCCAATGGAGAGTATAGGTCGGGAGTCAGGAGATCTGGGATTCTAGGTGGGCTCAATTTCTGTGAAGCAATTGATTCTATTCTTTTCCCAAGACCCACAGAAACCTAGGCCTTTGTCTAGTCATTTTTCAGGCACGTCTGACTGTAAGATGGCAAACTCAACCATATATATGCACTGGGCAAAGGCTACTTCTCCCTCAGCCCGACAAAGGCATACAGAGATGGCAGAGAAGGGCACACACTGGGATAGAAAGGACATAGAACTGGGTAAAAGAAAAAGCTTCCTTACAAGAAATATAGTGACAAAAAAATATAGACCTCTCGATGCTAAAAATCCAGTTTGGCTATTTGTTATCAACAGATTATAAATTATCTCTGGGGTTTGAATGAGTGGGATTGTGTGCAATAATCAAGGACCTCTATGCCCATCATGCTGGGATCCTCACCTGAGAGTGTCTGGCTGTAGCACTTTCAGAACTTGTCCATACAGATCTGTGGAGCACCGTCTTGTCTGTACATTGAGGAAAACTGGTACTCCCTGGTGGAGGACTTTTCCATCTGTGTTCATCTCTGTGTTGCTTAAAGAAACTCAAGATCACATCCTCAGGGCACCATAGCAAAAATAGCCCAATACATGTCCATTGGGCATTTTTTTTTTCTTTTCCTCTTAGAACATAGCTCTAAGGAACTTCCTACTTTTTTTATACCAGTTCAAAATCAAAGAATGAAAGGTCTTCCAAATGGCTCCAGGTTGATGGTGTTACGATTAAAAATGATAAAGACTGATATAATAAGAGAAATTAGTAGTTTAATTAAAGCCATGGTCATATTGGTAAAATATATTTGACTGCGCCTGACAAACTTTTAAATTTACCACCGGAGCCCATCTTGTCCTCGTACGCCAGCCACTCAGGAAAACCAAGAGGCCTTCTCTAGGCCCTCCTCCAAATTTAAACTGTCCTATGTGTGGGAGACCTCTGACGTCCCCCCACCCAAAACCAGAAAACCCATTGGATTCATGGGAAATGTAGTCTCATAGTCCCCAGGTGTCCATAGGGAGTCTGCTAGACACTTCCAAATAGCACTTCCCTGAATTTAAAACAATGATATGCCCTAAGGCAAAACCTTTTCCTTCCTTGGACTTCATCTTACCTATTATATGGAGGTAATACCATATGAAGGAAAGTGAGATCTCAAAAACATGTCAAACCACTTGGATGGACCTAATAATCCTATAGAAGACTGACCCTAAAAGTGTTGCCAAAAACAAACAAAAAATGAGAGATGCCCTTTGAGTGAGTTTCTTCACAGCAGCACTGTAGGCAATCATAAAGAACGGGAAGCCTCTTAAGGGGGAGTGGGAAGCTTCTTGGTGGCATATTGTTGGAAAGGCAGCTGGGGGACACAGTGAATACAGTCCAAGGCCTAGAGTCAGGAAGATCCCAGGTTAGCCTCAGATACTTCCTAGCTGTGTGACCCTGGGTGAGTCACTTAACCCTGTTTGCCTTTGTTTCTTCGGAGAAGGAAATGGCAAACCATTTCCGGTATCTCTGCCAAGAAAGCCCCAAATGGAGACACAGACTCGGACATGACTGAAAAACAACTAACCAACAACATATTGATGTAATGGAATAATGGCACTCACTGATAAGCGTGAACAAAACCTTTAAGGATATTAATACAAAGTGAAAAAAATAATAGACAAAGAATGGGGTACACGCCAAGTACAATCGTGTTAAGGGAAAAATACGAATGAGAAGTAATGGACGATGGAGCCAACTGGACTGAGAGCCGGACTCAAGAGCTGGCTGAATCCATCTCAGGGTAAATGGTTCCTAAGCAAGTTTCATTGGTTGCCCAGATGCTCACTACCGTCCAAGCTTTCAGATTCAATTGTGGGAAATGTGATAGTTGCCTTGAGGTAATAATCTTTAAATCTCAGGCATGATTTGGGGGCTTTTTTTTTTTTTTTAACCCTTGTACTTCGGTGTATTGTCTCATAGGTGGAAGAGTGGTAAGGGTGGGCAATGGGGGTCAAGTGACTTGCCCAGGGTCACACAGCTGGGAAGTGGCTGAGGCCGGGTTTGAACCTAGGACCTCCTGTCTCTAGGCCTGATTCTCACTCCACTGAGCTACCCAGCTGCCCCCGATTTGAGGGCTTTTTAATCTATGACAAGGGCTCAGACTGTTGCTTGCTTTCATGATTCTCCTTTTTCATTCATTTCTCTCCCCTTCATTTGGGTTATGGTAGAAGAAATGTTCAGGCCATGGGAATGCTGGGTCAGACATTTGAGTTCCCACTCCCAGCCTCAGATGAAACTCAGTTACAATGGAGGTTGGCCACAGAGGGCAGTGCCAGAGCCAGCCTTTGTTTCAGAAGCTCTGCCAAAGGCAAAGGGACACTGAGATCCTAAATGGTTTTTTCCTTCTGATTCCTTGATGCTGTGGACGTTTCAGACAGCAGGAATTTCTGTGAGCTGTGAGTGGAGACAGTAAGTAGAACTGTTTCCACTTAGAAAAGTGAAAGCTGAGAAAATAAACAGAGCCCCAGAAATGTTCCAGGGTTGCTTTGTACTCAGTACTGAGGTGAGGAGTTCCTTCCTGGGACTCCAGGGATGGACGATTGCTCATTTTGGCATCCAAGGCCTTCTCCAGTCAGGCCCCAAGCTGCTTTGCCCCTTATTCCTCCCCCACTAACCAGATTAGATTGATTGATTCCCTCTTCTCCACACACTATGCATATTCTAGGCCCTGTGCCTTTGCCCTTGACTTTCCTCCTAGCTGGAATGCTTTCTTCTGTGCCACTTGAATCTTTCTCTTAGGTTGAGAGCTGGAAGGTGCTTAGAAAAAACTGAGGCTGAGGGAGGCTCTAACTCTATGGTCTTACAGCAATAGGTACTGTCTAAAGTTTGAGAAATGAAAAATAAAATAGTTTCCCAATTTTCTGTAGCAAAGAATTCAGAGGATGATTGGCTTGAGAATTTACCTAATAAAAAGAAAACCCCAGGGATCCAGAGATCCTATCTCGTGCTACAATAAAGCATAACTTTTCTGGACCTGTGTTGGATAGAGACCAAGAACTGCTCGGCCATTCCATCCTGAAAAGCACAGAAGAACCCAGAGAAATCTCTTTGAGAAGGCCTGGTCAGATGTGGGGGATGTCCAAACAGAGTGACTACCTGAAAGGAATTCTATCTGCCAAAGTGTGTGTATCTTCATCTGGTTTATCTCGACTTGTATATTCAATGGGTTTATTTCCACACTTGTTTGGGTCCGAGGAAAGGTGGCATGTTGTATGGCTTGGGACCCAGGGACTTAGGCAGCCATGTCACTGGCTGGCATCTCTTGCACAGAGCCTGGCCCATGGTGGGCCAGTAAATGTTTGCTGGTTCTCTGTAAGCAAGCATTGCCTGTTTCTTAAATCCAAACACTTGAAGCAGAGCCCTAGCTATAGGACAGCAAGTGTTAAGTGCGAGCTCTGAGTTCTCATCCTTTTCTTCTACAGCTATGGGTGATACCTGGAGACCCCAAGCAGTGACCCACAATCACTGAATTTGTCTTCTAAAATGGTGTGAAAGACACAGACAAGAAGCTGGTCTCGGGAATTTATGTTCAAAAACAATTCCCAGCCCTGCTCCGTCCAAACTGAGAAGGTTCTACACCAAGAATCACTGTTTGGCCAGGTCTGAGCTCCACATTCTGGACTTTCTGCGGACACGAGGGTCTGAGTGCACTTGAGCCGCTTAACCTTCAATTAAGTCTCTCCACTAACTCAAAGTTAAAAATTAACCAGTTTTCTTCCACTCCCAGGATAAGGTTTTATTAAACTACAAAAATATACCAAAAGTCATTTGCGTTTTAACTATTAAGGAATTGACTGGATTACAGCAATGCCCCAACGTGCATGTTAAGAGTCTGTATTTGCACAATGAATGAAGATGTGGGGCTCTATTCCATGGAACCTTGAAACAAAATTCACTGGGAGTTCAGAACAGTCTTGATTTATGTACAAATATAAAAGAAATTCTTTTCTACTCATAAAAAAACTTATTTTTTGAACTTTTTCCTCTTCAGGGCCTTCCATTCGCCTTCCTGGGTAGCCAGGCTCCCAAAAAGTTGCTTTACTTTTCGTTTTCGTTCAGAATCCCTGCAAAATAGTTAAGATCGATGTACATATAAGACCAAGAAACAGAACATGTAAGATAGAAAACATCAAGGAATTTGACCGTATTTAGGTAATTCTACCTTGATAACAGTTTAAATCCAAGCTTGTTATCAGTACTCCAGTATTTTAGAATCCTAGTGCTGGTAGGGACACCTCCTAAGCCTTACAGACCCACTCTTAGCTGAGGCATGAACACAATGTCCTCTTACAGTCACCACCATTTCAATGAGAAATGGTCCATTAGACAAGAGCTGCCAAATTAATTATGCTAAAGCTCAGGCATATCACTCTCCAATCCAAAAACCCTCAGCAACTCCCTTTGGTCCTCTAAGATAAGATATAAACTCTTTTGTGTGAATACAAAGTCCTTAACAATGGGGGAACAACCAGACTGTATTTCCAGATTTATTTCCTATTACTTTTCTTATGAATTCAACCTAAAGTAAAAAGGAGATAGTAGGTGTTCCCCAACTTAATAACTGACAGGAGCAGTTTCCCAAGCTTTCTATTTCCAACTCTTAGGATCTTTAGTTCTCTTTGAGGCTTGGCTCAGCTCAGTCATCAGTCTTTTCCAGTCCTTAGCTAAGGATGCACTTTCTTTCTCTCCTCAAATAATTGTTTAGTCCAATGCTGAGTCTCCCTGGCAGAATCTAAGTTCTTCAGGGCACAGACAATTTTATGCTTCTCTGCGTATCTTTTGTGCCCAGCAAAGCTTCTTTTACAAAGTAGACCTTAAAAATGAATGTTTGTTTAGCTGAATTGCTATTTCTGCTCCCTTGAAGCCAAAGGAAAAAAATCTAATTGTTCTTCTGTGTGACGACCCTTCAACCATTTGAAGACAGCGAGTTTGTCTCTCTTTGGGTTAAATGTCACCCCCCACCCCACCCCATTCCATAAACCATGTCTCAGAGTGACATGGTTTCCAAGTCTTCTTACTCTCCAGTTTGAAAATGTCTGGGATGAATGAAGGAGGCAGGAAAAAAAGCCATGGACTCAAATAACTTTCACATTCATCTCTCGAGGCCGTCTACCCCTGTGTTCAGATTTCATGAGTGAACCGTGCCTGCCTGCCACTAAATCCCAAGATGGCAAGTAAACAATGGAGTCTTGGAGCTCCACTGTCCAATCTTTCCATCTGGCTCAGGAATCGTGTGAGAATGCCAAGCAGTGCACAGAACAAGCAAAAGCAAAGCCAAAACAAAGTCTATTACCTTTCCATGATTTCTGAAAGTTGCATCCGGGCCAGGAACTGATTATCTTTACGAATCTCACGGACGGCTCCTTTAAATTCCCGTTTATGCTTATGAATTAGTCTTTTCCTCTCTTGTTCCTCCTTACTGCTCCCTTGTTTTCTTCCAAACTCAAGGCTAGAATTGGAAAACTTGGCATTAGGGGGGTGAAGGATGGGTTTGCAGAGGCCCTTTGTGAAGGCCCCAGTACAGATTTCTAGGGGTTTGGCTCAAAATCTTTGTCCTGGGCCAGAAACAGCAGCTTACTCTTCCCCAAGGCCAAGCTCAGAGCATATATGGCCCCTTCACCTTCCTAGCTCAGGAGCTGAGCATCATATCTGTGCCCGGCCAAGTGGGAGGATCTCCTTTATTGCCCTTTATTATTTGGTGTCACAAGCTTCCAGATAGCAGAAGTGAGGTTTTATGATGAATGGCTTCTGCTCCCACCCCAAAACAGTGCCAGGCCCAGGGTTGGGGCTCACTCATCCAATCCATCTGTGTTCACCGAATCATCAGCTACATCAGAGAAATGAATGCATGGAGTCCTCTTTGGAGGTCACACGCACACGCACATGCATGCACACAGGTACACAATGTTTCTACACTTACACTTTCACTAGTTTGGGTGTGAACAGCTTCAGCGGCACTGGCTTACTCTTTTCACAGACTAGAGGCTGGTAGGTTTCTTCTTGGTTTTCCATTTCTTGTAATATGCTTTGGGACAGCTCCTAGAAAAACATGGAAGCTTATTTCACAAGGCCACTGAATTTCTATTGACTTCTTATTCTCCTTTCAGCGACTCGGGCTCCCTCCCACTAAGGCAGGACCTCACTGCTTCAGCCCCAGGGAGTCTTGCTAGTGGAGGTATTCCTGCAGCCCTCAGACAAGGGCCAAAGCCTCAGGAAGCCCACGCTCTCTTGGGGCTTCCCGAGAAACTGAAGCAGGACGTTAGTGAGAGATGGCAGGGCCCAAATGAGGAGTGACAAGAAGCTTCCCACGGGTTCTCTGATGCGCTCACTACCTCAAGGCTAGTCAATTCCTCCTGGGTTCTCCTCTGGCAATCATCACTCTATTCCTCTAATGCTTTCAGGTTCTCTCGGGTTCTCAGGGTGGAGCTTTAGAGACAACTCTGAGGAGCACCACTTGAAGGCTTTTAAAGTAGCTGATCCCCAGAGTTTCTCTCCAGCAGGTTGAGGGATGAGCTCCCCTGAAGACAGCGATGCTTGCTCTAAAGGAAGGAGCCTAAGGGGCCCCCTTCCTTGCCAGCATGATTTCATCTTTCCATCCTCTATACCAGGGATGGGCCAGATGGGGCCCCCTGAAATGTTCTATCCAGCCATGCAATATTATTCCTAATCTAACAAATACAATGAATAGAATACAGTACAATGAAGCTTTGAAAGAGTTGCCTTAGAAACAGACTGACAGATAAGCCTTTCCTTTCCTTTGGCCCCCTCTTTAAAAAGTTTGCCCATCATTGGTCTACACTGTTACTGGTCAGGAAATCTGTGTCAGACTCTTTCACCCCCAACTCAGCCACAGATGCCCATCTTTCCACCATCCTGCCACTGACACAGCACTGGGTCCCCCCCCCCCCTTCTAAACTCTTCCATCTTAGAATTGATACTGAGTATTAGTTCCAAGGCAAAAGAGCAGTAAGGACTAAGCACTGGGGGTTAAGTGACTTGCCCAGGGTCACACAAGTAGGAAATATCTGAGGGCACATTTGAACCCAGAACCTCTCATCTCTAGGTGTGGTGCTCTATCCACTGAGCCACCTGCCTGCCCTCTAGGTTCCTCTTTCACCAGGAACATCAAAGCCCTCCTGGAACTCTTTTCAGAGCATGGGTACTAGCTATCAAAGGAAGCCATACTGTCCTTTGGCCTTCCTTCCTTTCCTCTTCCTCATACCCTGGCGCCTCTCACTTCTGCCTCATCTCCCATTACTCCCCACAACATACACTAGCCTCTAAGCCAGTGGTTTCCAAACTTTTTTTGGCCTACCGTCCCCAGAAAAAATATTACTTAGCGCCCCTGGAAATTAATTTTTAAAAAATGTTAATAGCAGTTAATAGGAAAGATAAATGCACCTGTGGCCATCACTGCTCTCCTGGATCGCTGCAGCACCCACCAGGCGGCAGTATTGCCCACTTTGGGAATCACTGCTCTAAGAGGTGGTACAGCTGATAGAACATAGGAAGGCCCCAGTCTGAGTCCACAATGACTGTCTGAGTGTCCTTGGGAAAGTCATTTAACCTCTGTCTCAGTTTCCTTATCTGTAAAATGGGGATAAATAGCATCTATCTCTCTGATAGGGAAGATCAAATGAAATCAGAAACTTTACAAACCTCACCCTATGCTGCATGTATGCTACATAAACACTAGCTATTATTATTAATATCAAACTATCAAGACAACTCAAAAATGACTTATCTCACTGACTAAGTCTTCTTTATACATCAGGCACTGGGCTAGTTACTAGGGATAAAAAGAAAAAGGCCAAAACAATCCCTCAAGAGACTGCATGTGCCCCAGTTCTCCAATCATGCCCTTCACTTCACTACGTCCAAGCCCTGCCTGTGTTCCTAGCAGGTCCTGCCTCCTTTCTTGGCCTATCATGTTCCTAAACATTCTCTAAAACACAAATCTAATGGCCCTATGCCCAGCCCCCAAGCCTCCCTTGACTCTTCACTATCAGTCCAGGCCAGAGATGGCCTTTGAATTAATGAGAAAATAATAACTTTATCTTGTAATTCTTGACTGTATTCACCATGTAGGCTGGAGCCTCAGTTATCTGGGTTCACATCCCTCTCTTAGACTGTAAGCTTTGTGATGGCAGAGGTCATAGATTCTCTCTTATTTAAGTTTCGTAGCTTCCTCAAAGCAACAGTGCTTTGCAAATACACAGGCATTTAATCAATGTCTGGGGAACTTGATTTTCAAAGCTTTGCTGGAGAAGAACTCAACCCCATCCTTCCCTCTCTCCTCTGTTATTGCCAGTTTTCCTGAGCTTAAAAAAAATAAACACCTTGTGAAGGAAGCCAGACTGAGAGGCTGGGAGCAGGATGGAGAAATCTTATGGGGAACACAGGCAGAAATCAGGCTTCTGAAACAGGTTCATTTCTGTGCTGCCTGTCTGCCATGAATGGAAATAATCAGTGAAAAACTTTTCATATGAATCTGAATTGCTCCAAGTTAAACTGCCTTAAGTGAAGGAATAACTTTTAAAAAGTCGCCCTGCCAATGCAGTTCTTAAGAATTTAACAGTTCTTCAAGAGATGCAATTCCAGAATGATTCTCGATAATTTAAATTCATCTCTGTCTGATCTCTAATTCAACAATTATATAAAGAATTTCCATGAAACGAACTCAAATCTTCCGATTATTTTGTCACACATCATTACACCTTCCAGAAGAAAGCCTTCTTGGATGTTTGTAGGTTTTAATTATATCAAAAGAAAACAGTGGATTTCATTAGTTATATAACCTATGGGTTGAACTGGGTGGCTACTGAAGTCCCCTGTGACTGAAAAATCCATGTGTTCCCCTATCAGCTTCCCAGATCAACCCTGACTGTGGACCTCCAAGCTGTTAGGGAACAGTGGAAAGCACCAACTCTAGAGACAGAAGATCCAGGTTCAAATCCTGCCTCCAAAACTTACTACCTGTGTGACTTTTGGGCAAGTCATTTTAACCTCCTTGGGCCTCAGTTTCCCTCTCTGTAAAAAAGAGAAAGTCAGAGCAGAGACCTCCAAGGGCCCTCTATGATCCAACACCTCGTACTCACCTGCAGCTCTCTGGGGTATTCACACTCCGAAATGTGCTTGGTGAGGAGGACTCTGATAGGCTCCATTATTTCAGGAAGAGATGGTAGGGTACTGTACATAGCTAAACAGCGTTTAATGAGATTTAAACATACACATATGCAGGATAATCTGCAAGAGAATCACACAGTTAATGGTTTGACAAGCTTGGTTTAAAATATCTGAGAAAAGTTGGTGATCCTAACAGGTGCAATAAGCAGAGAAAGTCCGGCTAATTCCAGAGAATCACTACTCAAGTTTCTGTGCCCTTTCCATGGAATCCTCAGCAGGTTGGGCCACCAAACAGAAAAAACCCAATACTAGAGAGGCCAGAGAGGTAAAAATGGGCAGCATCTGGAAAACTGTGCATATATCCTTGAATAAGAAGGAAAAGACATGGAAAACACAATCAGCCTGAAAAATGTAGATGACTTTCTATTTCCACAGTCAAATAGATGTGCTTCTGATCTACACCAAAGGTTTTTTTTGGAGAAAGGCATAGGACTCCTGAGGAACTTAGGAAGGGTTCCAAAATATCATTGTGCACGAACGTGCATGCATGTTCACAGTGAGGCTGTTGTGGCAGTGACCTGAAATTGGCCAGGTTCATCGGAGCTGCCTCACCACCAGCCTCTGCCAAAAGGTTTGCTGGCTCTTCCCATACTCAGGGATGCCGTGAGGGCAGCAGGCTGAAGAGGCACTGTCCTAAGGTCCTGCGGGCACATGTCCATTTTTAGTTAAGCCAATATTTGCACATCTTCTATCTTTGAGCCTGAGCCTGGGGCCCCAAATTGTGAGAGCAGTTGCATCCAAGTAAATGTCTGTGTTCTAGCAATTAAAGAAGGATCTAGATACTCTAAGCACTCTAGTGGCCTGAGGAAAGAGAAGAATGCCCCTGGACTTATGGTCAGAGAGCCTGGGAGTACACCACCACCACCACCCCCACATGCAAGTTATATGGCATGGGGCAAGTCACTTAATTTCTCTGGGGCTCAGTTTCCTCATCTGTAAAATGGGAAAAGAAACTGCCTTCCATTTTCCATTGTCTACTTCATTTCCACACCATGCTTTTCAGCTTCCTTTTGGGTGTTGTCTTCCTCCATTAGACTGCAAACTCTCTGAGGGCAGAGAACCCTTCTCCCACTTTGTATCCCCAGCCTTAGCGCAGTCCTTGGCACAGAGGAGGTGCTTAATAAATGTTTCAGAACTTGACTTGAACTGGACTACCTCCCCCAGAGCACTGTTGTAAAGAAAGTACTTTGTGAGCATTGTGCTCACCAAACAGGAGGTGTAATCACCACCTGGAAAGTTCCAGATACTACAAAACCCAGTTAATGACTCCAGATCACAACTATACCCCTGCCTTTGCAGCTAGTTATTTTCTTTCAATTCCAAAAAGTCTTTTCTTATTGAAAAGGTTCCTCCACCACCCAGGCTGCCTTATTCCATGTACCTGATATGATTTGTCTCAGATTTACTGCCTTCCTTTAATCCGTTCACCTTACTGAGGGGGAGGCCTTTCTTGGACCACGTGTCCATATCTTCTTTCTCAGACACCAGGAGCAGTTCGGAATTCTTTCCTACTGGTTTGAAAGGATGCACCAGAGTATAACCTACATTTCAAGGCAAAACAGAGACATAAAGAACTGTGTGAACATTATTGGACATAAAAGGCAAACCAAAGGGTCTGAATGCAAATTCAAAATACCAGGACACATGATATTTTCAGAGAAAAACAACTGGGGGTCACGAGGGATAATGTAGCCCCTATGGGAGCTGGAAGTCCTCATGGAGCAAACACACCAGCTGCCCCAGAGGCTCTGACCAGCCTATTTCTAACCCTGCAGTGTTTCTTAGAGACAAAAGGTCTCAGCACTGAGGGCATGTGGGCATGCATGAGAGGGGCTGTTGATGGAGCCTGGAAGAATAGGGGGAATTAAGGTTGTTCATGTTAATATACAATAGAGCACTTGACCATCCTAGTCTCTTGCCGCCTTCTTTCTCTGTACCAGATAAAACACAAGGAAGCAGTATGAGATAATGGAAATAGCCCTGAACTTGACAATATGATTCCCAGTGTTTGGACTGGAAGGGATCTTAGAAGCTATTCAGTACAACTGCTCTTTTATAGATAAGGAAACTAGTCATAAGAGAAACAATTTGATTAAGTCAGAAGACAGGAGTTCAAAACTAGGCTGATGCTTCCTAGATGTGTGACTTAAGCCCTGAACTTCAGTTTTGTAGCCTCATCTATAAAAGGAAAAGAAATAAAAACAACTTCTTTCACCGAGTTTTTGTGAGGAATGTACTAAATGTACCAATGTACTAAAGTGTACTAAAAATGTACTAAAAACAGATTATTAGGGAAAATGGTAGAGAAGCCCAGATCCCCTGTAAACACGCCAACAAAGCTTTAAAATACCCTCGTTAAAAAAGGAATAAGAAGAATTATGTGAAGACTCCCCCAGCCCATCCACGGTATATAGAAGACAGCTGGAATCCTGCAAAAAGCCAGAAGCAGAAAAGCCAGGGCAGGTGGACAATGTAGTACAAAGCAGCCCCAAAGCATTTGGGGATGGTCCTTTCTTAAGAGCTCAGGAAGAGGGCAGACCTAAGCCCAGATACCTAGGAGAAGGGCACAAGGCAGACAAAGATCAGTCTGGGGATAGGCCCAGAGCCCCATGGCAAGAGTTGAACCCTGACGAAAGAGAAAGGAGAAGGGCCCTGTGGAATTCAGGAAGGGGCACAGCCCTGAGTTCAAGCCCCATGGCAATAAGAGAAGGTCCCTGAGCAGAGATCATTGCCAGGGTATACTGAGAGTTCCCACAACACAGAAGAAAAAAGCCTCAGAGATGTCTAGGTAACCCCAGACCAACTCAGCATTCAAGCAATCTAGGGCTGAAAACACTGATGAAGCCAAACTTAGTTGAATTCCTAACTTAAGACCCAAGCACAGCCTTCTACATCCTCTAGCCTTTACCCCAACCTAGACACTAAGGTGGCTGAGATAAGCAAGCCAAGGAAAACATGAATTATTCTGGGTAAATTCCTTGAGCTAAGAGGTGCCTAAATGCTGAGGAAGAGAGCAACTCCACAAGCCCAAGTAGCACCTCAAGAAGAAAAAAGTCTGTTAGATACAAGGCTTACACAAATACCTGGAAGAAATGAAACAAGAGAGAGAGAAAATGGACAGCTCAGGAGGAAGAATGTCCAAGGGAAGTGATACCTTAGAATACACAGTGAGAACCTTTATACTTTTATCCAAGAAATGAATTCTCTTAACTGAGTAAAAAAAGAACTGAATATTAAACATACAAAAGAACAGATGAAAACTCATGTTTTGTGACTTCAAACCTATTGCTCTTTCTAAAACATTTTATTAAAATGTGAAATTGAAAATGGGAGAAGAGCCCAAGCATCACCTGTGAAATGGTAGCCTTCTCTGCCACAGGAAAGGTCCTTGGGGTCCCTTTGTTAGAAACAAGACTCTCACCAATTATGATAATTACAGAAATTGTGTAAATTCAAAAGATAATTTAGAAAATAAAATGAAAATGCCAACATAGAGATTGTAAAATGATAACTTTAATTTTTAGCCTAATGAAGAGACACAGAATTTGACTTAGTGCTTCAGAGAAACTCACCTCGAGTAGCTTTGTTGGGGGTGGCCATGTGAAGCACCCCCGCAAGGAAGTTAATCAGTTCAGGTACAAATCTCTGGGACAAAGAGACGTATTCCAGGAATAAGCAGCACACAAACAGTCCTTTGATGACATCTTGGAGTGACACGACAGGGCACTAATAAAAAGAGCATGGTAAAAAGGCTGGAGTCTCCATTTTAGTTCTAGAAATTGTCAGCAATAGAGGAACATAACAGCAACATTCAGCTGGACGGGCCATTAATAAGAGCCTTTTTTTAATTATAGGGGAAGCTTATATGCTTACTACATATGAACATGGGCCAGTAGGGGAACTTAAGATTGTAATGAAGAATATAAACTTTGTTTTAGCTATTAAAGCCAATGGAGGGAAGCAAAACTAAACAGGAAAATACAGTCATATCAAATGAAGCAACCTTTTTGGGACTTGACCTCTGTTCTGGCCTTTAATCTCTACTTGCAGTAGTTTTTCCAACTTGCATCACAGTGCTCTTTGGAATACAGAGCTTCAGGCCCTGAGCCTGAAACCATTTATTATCCTGATGGTGGCCTCATTACCTAACATTACCTAACAATGGCTGGGGTCTCTTCATGCTTTCGAAGCCTATCTCCTGCACAGGATCACCCCTAGGTGGCATGCAGTGTTCTTTTTTCTTTTTAAACCTTTACCTTCCTATCTTAGAACTGATACAAAGTATCCACTCCAAGGCAGAAGAGAGGTAAGGGTAGGCAATGGGGGTTAAGTGACTTGCCCAGGGTCACACACCTATGAAGTGTCTGAGGCCACATTTGAACCCAGGGCCTCCTGCCTCCAGGCTTAGCTCTGAATTCACTGGGGCAGCTAGCTGACATGCAGGAACTTTAATAGCTAACTGTAATGAGGACCAGGCAGTAAAACCTTGTTATTAGAATATGAACTATGATGCTTTGACTGACATCTTTTCAAAAAGGGATATACGACCAAACCATCTTAGATAAAAGTTAAACATTTCACAACATACCTTGGTCAGTATTTGACTCATGCACACCAGTGCAGGAGTTACTACAGGATGCCAGAAGTCAGAAGTTGGAAATAATATTCCGATAATTTTCAAATAAATGAGCTGAAAAAAATTGATTATTTAAAAAGATGAGATGTAGAAGAATCCAGTTTAAATAAAACACTCAGAATTAGAAATGTTTTTAAATACATAGAAAAACCTGGCATCAAACTGGCTATGGACCTATAGGTCTAGTGTAAATTTTTCTAAACCTTTTATACTCAGTGAAGATCCACTACTTTTTAACTCTTTGGGCAGGAAAAAACCTGAGCCCAGTTACTAAGCAGCCCTTTATCTTTATCTCCTTCCCCTCACCTCCCCCCATAGCCAATTATTTAAAAAGATGCAACTGTTCAGGTGGAAGATTCAAAACCAAGAAAATCAGTGACTAATTCCTATGTGTGGGGTGGGATGTGAAACTAGAAGAGCTATAAGCTGCCATACAAAGGACAAGTTAATTATTCTGTTGAATTAAATGGCCTTGGAGTCCTATGATTAGGAATTTGATAAAAAGCTTGTAAATGTTCTGGACAAATAACCTCATCACACTTGAACTTTGGTTCTCTCCTCCTTAAAATGGGGCCAATAATACTTCTATCTTCCTTAGAGGGACGTTGAAAGGAAAAGGCTATAGAAATCTGATAAGTTCCAGCAGAGATACTGATCAACTATTAAAAAGTTCTTTTTGTCTTTTCAAGGGACAGTTTATCTACCATTAGCATCATCAGAGATTAAATGTTCCTTGCTTTATACTGGAGAGAACACATTTCTGGTGAGAACGGCAACAGCCTGGCAGCCAGGATGGCCCTGAGAATGGCTGATGGGCTACCAGGTCTCTTGTATACTATTAGACACCTCCCCCTTCCCACACCTTGCAAAGACAGCAGCATGGCCCATGTATCATATTTTTTAAATTCTAGACTTGTATATTATATTACAGAATGACAAGAGCAGCCAAAAGGCTAGTCTTGAACACCCAAATTAAGCCTGCTCTGTTTGGCTCAACAGAATAGAACGAGAATCAAAAGAGAACATTATAGAGAATGTGATTTTGGCCCAAGCGATGGGAAAACATCTTAAAAACTGCAAGTAGTGACATCTCTGCCCTGGAAGTCTTCAGGGAAGGCTGGATAGTCACTTATGGATGAGAATGTAGATGGGATTCCTCGCTTGGGGAGCAGCTGGGCTCCTGCCCTATTAATTCCCTTCCAGCTCCTCCATTCTTTCATTCTTTGTACTTGGGGAGCTGGATCTACAGAAGGAAAACCACTTGTACTCCCTTCCTTTTCTACTAACCATTTCTGTATACTTATTTCTCTCCTTTCAAATAGAATCTGGAACGAGAGTGATTTCCACCTTTTCTTAGCCTAGAGGCACTCACTTTCTTAAGGATTGTTACTGATCGTTGTCCTCTCTTCATAGAACAGTTTATCCCACATAACTGAGTAATGAGGAGCACAGGGCTCACCTTCAGGGGCTTCTTATTAGTAAACCAGACATAATGAAAAAACTGCGTTTTAGAGCTATAATGCTCTGAAGCCTTACCGTGGGAGTCAGAAGTACAAGAAACCTTAGATCCCTGTATGATCTAAAGGAAGGAAATGAGGTCCAGAAAGGGGAAGGCATTTACCCAAGGTCACACCAGTTACTCATATGTGAATCTAGCTAGATCTTCTGACTAATAAGGCTTTTCCATTACATACAACAGCTGCTCTTGGCTATCTTGGTTACTTACATGAACAGTTCTTTAGTTTGCAACTGCAGCCTTTATTTAAAAAACACGATAACAAGCCTTGGACCCCTGATGGCAAACCTACGACACATGCGTCAGCACTGACACTGTAGCAATTTTCAAAGACACGCAGCTGCATGTAGCCGCATACAGAGAAGTATGGGGCCACATGCTGAGGATGGAACATTTGCTGTAGTGTAGTATAGACACTCTGTGCCAGAGGTCTGTAGGCCAAAACAATTGTCAATAAGCAGGTAAGTTAAATAATTCGTTTTTGGTTTATTAAATACAGTTATATATTATAATTATACATTTTTGTTATTTAAACTACAAATATCATGGAATTATGGCTTTTTCTCAAAGTGACACACCACTAAAGTTATGCTTGTTTTTTGGGCGAATTTTGACACACCAAGTTCAAAAGGTTGCCCATCACTGTCTTAGACCCTACAAGGAGTAAAAACAACCCCATTCCTCCCTCCCTGGGGGATGTCAGGGTCAGTTCCACCAGCAGTCAGAAAAGTCATAGACACGGGGGGCAGCTGGGTGGCTCAGTGGATTGAGAATCAGGCCTAGAGATGGGAGGTCCTAGGTTCAAATCAGGCCTCAGACACTTCCCAGCTGTGTGACCCTGGGCAAGTCACTTAACCCCCATTGCCTAGCTAGCCCTTAACACTCGTCTGCCTTAGAACCAATGCACAGTACTGATTCTAAGACGGAAGGCAAGGGCTTAAAAAAAAAAGTCACAGACACTGCTATGTCTGTTTCTCACTGTTACCTTAGCATTCTTCTTCTCCCTATGTTTATTTAATTTCTATTTTCTTTACAGAAGGGTCAAATATCCCTAGTATTTGACTTTCCCTGAGCAGTGCAGCCTCATGAACCACGACCTGGACCTGAAGCCAGAAGACATGGGCTAGATTTCCTGCCAAGCTACTTCTGAGATGTATGACCTTCAGCAAGTTCATATCTCTTAGCTTCTTCCTCTCTAAAATGAAGGAAAAATCTATCCAGGTGACTTCTAAAGTCCTTAAATTCTAGAATTCTGCTTTTGGATAATGGCTTCATTTTTAAATAAATCTAGTTTATCCTCCTCAAGATTAGTGGGGCTTACTTAGGGTAGGCAATGATTTCAATGTTTATGATATTGTAGTACACTGTTTTCCCAGGACAACTTATTAAGATATAAATTTGGTCATTCAGCCACAGGTGCCAACAAGCTGTAAAACCTAATTTCTAACCTTAGCTTTGCAGTACTCCCCAAGAAATCTCATGAAATCATTAAAAAGAAAAACATAAAGAAGGCTTAAATTTTATTTATGAAACAAATACATGCAATTCAGCATATTAAAATATTGAAAGGCAAGACAGAGGCACTGTAAAATTATCTTAAAGATAATGCCTCAACCACCAAGAAAGTGGGGGGCCAATGGAGTGGTCTGATAATATAGGAAATTATCAATAATTGCTAATTGATCTGAGTTATCTAATAAGCCAGTATTTTTTTTTTTGCCAATCTGTCAATACTTTAGAGGACATCAGGGAATAAGTTAATATAAATACACATTAAAGTTGCCATTAAAACACAAGGGCTTTTGATCTATAACAATCATATGCAAGTCTGAGGTACATTGTGCACAACTATATCAAGAGGACAGTCATTAATGGTGGTTCAGATATTCCTAATATTGCTCTTATTGAGAAAGAGAGGCTAGGTCTTAGACATGTTTTTGACCATTAGTAAAATAAGTTAATTCAGACTTAAGGGAGATGATGTGGTCTAAAGAAAAAACAACTGAACCTAGAGTGAGAAAAATTGGGAGTTTTGAGTGAAGAAGACATCAACTTACTTACTAGCAAGTCTCTCTCACCCTTTTTAGTGAAATGGGGATATATTAGTGCATACGATCTAAATGATCCTCCCCTGAGAGCCTACTCTGATGCCCTAACTTAGGGTGGTGGTGATCTTGGAGGAGGAAAGGGTCAAAGAACAAGCCTGGTAGAAGTGGCCATGCTGATAAGGCTTTCCCTAGAGTGGTTATAAATAAAGCACTTGGTCAACTTTTATTTTGGTCAAGGTCTAGGATTCCAATGGTGTGTGGTGGTGCTACAGAACTAAGTGATCATTAGCATGATGGGTTGTTTTAATTCTATTTGGCATCAAAATGAGAACAAGGCCCTGTTGATTATGAATCAATTTGAGGCTCTTTTAAAAATTAAAAACATTTTAGTTGTCTGTACGTGAAAAATTCTCCCAGGTCTTATTCTACTCCTTTTTTTTTTTTCAGATTATTCATGAAGCCCTGGGGACTACACAAACCCTAGAAGTAATGCCACATTGTATTCTAATAATTAGCCTTTTTGTGAAATGTAAAATAGAACTTAATGTCTAAGTTGTATATTATGGGAAAAATAACCAATTTAACTCAATAGAACATGTTACTTACCACATCTAATCCCGGAAATGCTGCACGGCCTTTGATTTCAATCATTTCTTCCATTTCATGCACAACGTCTCTGAGGACAAATTTAACAGAGCTGCTTGCAAATTCAGGAAACATCTGGCAAAGATTGTACAACTGCCTGTTAACCAGAAACACAAGTCATCATTCAACTACTCCAGATAGTAAAACCAAGAGAAAAAACAAGCCTCATGGCAACACCAGTGTCAAAACTACCTGCTAGTTCTCCCTGACTGAATTTCACATCAAACTCTTGTTAAGAGTTAGAACTGGTGGATCTTGGCCAAAGTAACTTTTTTCATATTCTGCTATGTTTTGTGGGGATCAAGACCATAACTTTTCTCGAAGCATTTTCTAAGAAGTCATTTTCCTTTACAGAGTCTAACAACAACAAAAAAACCAGGTAAGATACTCAATAAATTGAAAGCATCTTAATGCTGTGGAAGTCAGTAGATGTGTCCTTAAGGTCAGATTTGGCCACTCAACTCACTATGTGGATTATGGGCAATTTTTTCCTCTCTCTGGTATTTGGCTTCCTCCTCTGTAAAATAAAAGCATTGTATCAGATGCTCCATAAGATCCTTTTCTTAGTCTAATAGATTTTTAAGTCCTTAAGGGGCATAGATAACCTCTTATATTTGTGGTCCCACAAACCCTTACCTCTCAGACCTTTTATAATATCTCAAATGTATTTTTGATGGTTATAAAGATGATAAAAATTCTCAGAAGATTCCATTCTAAGTCAATGTAATATCAGGTGTTACTTAAACAGCTAAACTGTCAATAGTTTTTAGATCTTTTGGAGCCATAGTAACCAAATCCTCATTGTTCTAAAGATGACAAAAATTCTCAGATTTCATTCTGTTTCAATCAATATAATACTGTGTTCACTTACACAATGAATTTATCAATAGTTTTTAGATCTGGTGGAATCATAGTAGCCAAATCCCCAATGTACTCCAAAAGGAAGCCAAACAGTTTCTGTAAGAACAATTAGAAAATGGTACACCGATTAGTATTAAAAGGAAAATAATTCTCACCCAGTTTAAATTCTATCAGTACCCAGGGTTTCTATCTAAAAACATGTGGACAGACATCAAGGGAAGAGAAAGCCTTTGCAACGTCAAGGTTCATGTCTAAAGTAACCGCAATATATTTAGGGAAATCAAAAGGGGATTTCCCTTAGAAGGAAAGTAACTTGGCCAATATTGTATGTCTCAGGTTTCCTGACTCCCAGTTGTAGTCACTGGAATATATCAAAATATTCAAAGAGAGAAGGTGAGAGTACCTTTAGGCTTAGAAAACCATTGTGTCAGAATAGAATTGCAGTAAAAGAACTGAGGGCCACCCAGGATGAGGAGAGTGGGACTGGATGTTCTTCTGTCAACAAGGTACCTTCTCTTCCCTCCTCATTTCATCTTCCCTTTCTCTTACTCTTCCCTGATTGTCATCAACTCCTAGAACGTATTCCAGAGTTAGACATCATCTAGTCTAACCACCTCAACTTACACAGGTGACAGATGTGGCCAGGGAGGAAAAGGGCTTGCTCGAGGTAGCAGAGCTAATTGGTAACAGAGCTATACCTATGGTAGGCTGAGGCCTGCCTGGAATTCTTTCCATTACTTTGACCTAACTCTCCTCTTCCGCCTACCCAACAAAATGGTCAGCAAGCATTTACTGAGCACCTTTGCCTTAAGCTAGGTCAGTTCCTGGCAGGCAAGGAACACAGATAGAGAGAATGAACATTAGACAGAAGTACTGCCTTTCAGAAACTAACAATCTAAGAAGATAAGACCAACAAAAATAAAACAATTTAGAACATTGTAAGACACTATGCCTAAGTGTTAAATTTTGTGATATAGATTCCATGCTACAGAAATCTGTAGAAGGAGATTGAGGCAGACTAGTCCAGAAGTTAATACTGGCTGCTTTAGGGATTTTTTTTGGTTGCTGAGGGATTTTCCTTTTTTTTTTTTTTTTGGTCTGACCTTAGATGCTGCTAATTACTAAATTGAAGATTTCTTTTGGATAAGGGTCACATCTTTTATGACATGTACTTTAGTCTGGATGCTGGAGTTAGCTGTTTAATGCTTTAAAGCAGTGGTTCCCAAACTTTTTTGGCCTACTGCCCCCTTTCCAGAAAAAATATTATTTAACCCCTTGGAAATTAATTTTTTTTAAATTTTAATAGCAATTAATAGGGAAGATAAATGCACCTGTGGCCATCACCACCTCCCTGGATTGCTGTAGCACCCACCAGGGGGTGGTGGCACCCACTTTGGGAATCACTGCTTTAAAGCAAGGTATCTTCTTCAGTTTTTTCCTCTACAGGAAGGTGATAATGATGATAACACCTGCCTTAATTCATTCAATAACTGCACTGTATGAACATCTGTATGACAAAACTATCAATGACTGCACAATGAAGATCTGTATGACAAAACTATTGTGAAAGTAGTTCAGAAAAAAAAATTGCTGGACTACATCTGTTTCACCCAATAAGTCCCATACTTTCCTATCTCTCTGCCTTTCTTTGCTATGCCGTCCATCCATTGGAAACATTCTTTCCCTGTACAATGCCTGCCAAAACCCTGTCCCCCTTTAAGGGCCACTGCCTAACCTGATTCTCCCCAACCCTCACATGGTATGTGATTTCCTTCTTCCAAACCACTACACCTTTAGTGATCGGTGTCACTAGTCATAATCTGTTTTTTCTAAGTGTGTGGGTATTTGTCTATCCCTATTATACTGTGATTTAACTCAAGGGCAGGAATTGTGCCTGTATATTGCCTACAGCATTTAGATCAGCATCCTGCACATTTCCAAACTGGCTGGCATGAATGGTTAGAGTAGAGCATGAACTATGACATAACAATAGTAATAAAAATGACAGACATTTATATAATACTTAAATGTTTTCAATGTGAAGACTGGAGCCTTACAAAAACTCCTAAGAGGTAGCAACGATAGATGTGATTACCTTCATTTTACCAAAAAAACAAACAAACAAAACCCCCTCAAAAAACCCCAGCTAATATAAAAGAATGTCTGCCCTTTGATCTAGCCATACCATTGTTGGGTTTGTACCCCAAAGAGATCATAAATAAACAGACTTGTACGAAAATATTTATAGCCGCACTTTTTGTGGTGGCAAAAAACTGGAAAAGGAGGGTATGCCCTTCAGTTGGGGAATGGCTGAACAAATTGTGGTATTTGTTGGTGATGGAATGCTATTGTGCTCAAAGGAATAATAAACTCGAGGAATTCCATGTGAACTGGAAAGACCTCCAAGAAATGATGCAGAGCGAAAAGAAGCAGAGCCAGAAGAACATTGTACACAGAGACTGATATACTGTGGTACAATCGAACATAATGGACTTCTGTACTGGCAGCAATGCAATGACCCAGGACAATTCTGAGGGATTTAAGGAAAAGAATGCTACCCACATTCAGAGGAAGAACTACAGGAGAGGAAACACATAAGAAAGGCAGCTGCTTGAATAGATGGGTTGAAGCGGACATGATTGGGAATTTTGATTTGAAACTACCACACCAATGCAATGATCAACAATTTGTAAATAGGTCTTGATTGATGACACATGTTAAAACTAGTGGAAATGCGCATTGGCCATGGGTGGGGGGAGGGTGAGGGGTGAAGGGGAAAGTAGGAGCATGAATCATGTAACCATGTTAACTTTTCTAAAAAATGAACACTAATAAACGCTAATGCCTAAGTTTTGGAGGTCCCACTGGACTCCAAGTCCATCACAGTTAAAGTGATGATATTGAGGACAAAGTGATAGGTTCAATCTGTGTAGGTTTCCAGTTCACAGAATTTTATGTTAAGAATCCAAAGGGCTCTTACATCACTTAGCAAAAAATAGAAACTGATAGCCCAAGGAAGTGAAGTGATTTACCCAAGGTCCCCCATGTTAAAAAGTTATATAGAACCAATATTTGATCCAAGGCCCTCTAACTCCCAATCCATTGATCTCTATCATTGTGAGTTAATTTTGAAGTTTATTCACTAGTGAGATCAGAATGGCTGAAACAGAGGATTTATTGTGAGAAAGAGTAAAAGGAGAATTGGATAGAGCCAGACTGAGAAGAGTTCCATAAATGGGACAGAGGAATTTGGATTGAATCAGATGATAATGAAAGATTCTAAGCAAGGGGTAATAGGTTAGAAGGAATTTAGAAAGATACATATAGCAACAGTGCATAGGATGCATTGGAAAGAAACTAGAGACCAGAAGACCATTTAATAATTCAGGAATAAGATCCATGGGACTTGAATAGAAACAGGACAAGTCTGAGAAAAAACTGGAAGGGAAAACAAAAGGATCCTTGGTGGTTAAGGGGATATAGAAGAGTCAAAAATGAGTGGTGCTTGAGTAAATTGTAGAATCTGAGTACATATGACAATGAAAACCGAATCACCACGGCCCCTAGTGTTGTGCTGTACACTCAATCAGAACTAACTGATACTGATCCCAGTGGTATGGAGGGATTTGTCCACTCTTTGGTATAGCATCACCACTCCAGATAAGAGCAGTGTTATGAATGGAGCCATAAGATGTCACTAGAGTCCTTCAAAGCCCTCCAATTCCAAATATATAGACATACTTGTAATTTTGCTTTGTTTCCCACAGCAAGACTTGGATGGTTGCATTTCTGAATTCTCTCGATCACCACAAGCTGCTGTTCTGTTGATTTTCCTGACAGCAAAGACTTAAGTTCCTCATAGGAATCAGGAGCTATAAAAAATAACCCAAAATGTTTCATAAACAGTATAGCCTAAAAGCAAATGAAAACACTGTTTCTTTTGAGAAAATAGAATCATACTTAACACAGTGAAAGTTTAATTTCCTTTAAAAACAGTGTGGTACAGTGGGAAAAGAACTGGCTCTGATTCTGATTCTTACTACCTATGTATGTGACAGCAAGAAGTCACTTAAGCTTCCTAGGATTTGGTGTCCTCATCTATAAAATAAACTTTGTATCTGAGGCGCCTTCCAGTTCCAGATTTGTGATCCTCTCAAGTTATTTCCTTTGGCAAATTTTAAATTTAAAACACAGCTAGGAGGTGCAACAGATAGAGTACTGGATCTAGAGTCAGGAAGGCTCATCTTCCTGAGTTCAAATTTGGCCTCAGACCCTTACTAACTATGTGACCCTGGGCAAGTCATTTAATTATGTTTGCCTCAGTTCCTCATCTATAAAAGTGAGTAAATAAAGAATGACAAACTACTCCAGTATCTTTGCCAAGAAAACCTCAAATGAGATCACAGAGCTGAACACAACTGAAAAATACAACAAAAATTGTTTTAAAGGATTTAATGTTTGCTACTTGTTTATCTTAAGGAAATCTTGAAGCTTATTTTAAGTTTATATTAACTTTTATGGATGTAAAAATCTTATTAAAGGAATGATCCCCAAATATTTTCCCAGAACCATTTTAAGAGTTCAAAGAGGAGACTGTACTAAAGTTCAAAGGATCATAGTAATGAGAAATGGAAGGGCCTTTAGAGACAGTCCATTAAAGTGAAGTGACCCCACCAATGCCCAAAGATATTAAGGAAAGAACATGGATTCAGAACCAGGTTGTCCAATACATATCTGTATCCAAATAAATCCAGTTTTCTTTTAACCATGTCATACCACCACTGTGCACTTATCCCTAATACTGACTCAGAACTAGTTTGAGAGTCAGGTTAGTTTGAAGTGGAAGTGGAGATTTGTTGTAAGTAGTAAGGACCCCAGCTTTGATGGAGCAGAATGTACAAAACAGGACACAGCCAATTTTCAGACTGGATGGAGAGCAAGAGTCAGAATGTGGATGGCCCCAAATGCCAGAATAATGACAGACATGATAGAAGAGGAAAAGACTAAACCTCTAGCCTATGTAAAAGGTGTCACTTTTGAAAACCTTTTGGTTTGGATGTAGGATATCACTGGTACAGGGACCTGTCAGTGAAAAATCTCCTTTATCAATGCAGACTGAAACTTGTTCTCCAACTTAAAAGTCTCAGAGAGCTGTCTGGGTCAAGAAAGGCTAACTGGCTTGCCCAGGGTTACATGGTCAGTATGAGGAATAGACAGGACTAGAATTCGAGCCTTGACTACAAGGCCTGATCTCTAGCTATTAAGCCACATTATTAAGCCTCTCTCTGAAACCATCTAAAAAGATGACTGCTTCGACTCTCCTCTATATATTGCTTCTCTCAACTTTGGCTTTTTTTATTTCACCGATTTCTTTTTACCATTCCCGAACCACAATAAATGCTATTTATTGTAGATGAGCCACTATATGGATGGAGGCAGTGAAGAATAGATAGCATAATCTGAGATAGAGAGTTCCTATTCACTGGGCCAAAGCACAATTTGGATTAGTAATCATCTAGATGACATCACCAGGGAATTTTTTGAGTCACCTATGAGAAATTTTCTATCTATACAAATAAATCTGGCTCTTACAGTAGGAGACTAAAAGAGAAGTTCATCAAAGGAGGGTCTACATTCCATGACTATACACTGGATTCAGTGGCAGTTTGCTTGGACAGAGCCTCTTTGCTAACAATCTTATTCCACATACCACAAAAATTGTTTTTGCCTGACAGTATTAACTAGGAAATGATTGTGGAGGGTCTTACCCAAGAAGAGCCTGGTCCTCACTGGCCTAGTAACTGACCCATTGATGGTGACCTACAGTCATGTAGGAACCAGACTTTCATTCCAGAATTTCTTTATCACTAACTAGTCCCCAACAGCTCAAAGTGTGAGAACATGAAGCCCCTAAAATGGTAGGTATGGCTTTACGTTCTTACCCAAGTAGACACCCTGCTCACCAGTATAAAGGGCAAATCAAATGGGTAAATATCCACCCAGCTAAAGACTTCTATAAGGTGCCATGAAGAGGTCTGAAGCTATTGACATGAAACCAAAATAAAAAGTAGGTTATCTCTTTTGTAATTTGATTCTTTTCCTTTCCAGATATCCAAGATGAAGTGTAGTGAACTAATGAAATGCAAGCTTTTGCTAAGGCATTGAAGATATAAGAAAAACCCAGTTGTTTGCCTACCAGCAAATGTATATGGGAGTTCAGATCTAGCGGCTTCTATCATTGCTTTTTGGTTGCCACCCCTTGAATTTTTTTCGGGTGTTCGAATTTGCTTTTTCTTTTGATTCTCAGGTACAGTGTCTTCTTCCTCACTGGCCTCGTTAGATTCAAGGTCAGAGTGGTTATCTGGAGCATCACTTTCTTCTGAATCCTCAGTATCTGGCTCTTGATCCTCTTCCCCTTCACTGTCTTCTTCTTGGACTTTTCCCTCCTCGTTAGGGTCATCTATTTCTTGATTTATCTTCCCATCCTTAAGAAAGAAAACAAAAAAAAACCCAGTCATTTACAAGCAGCAGGCGCAACAACTAAGACAAAAGAGCAGAGATGAGAGCCAGAGCACAATGTAGCCTCCACAGGGCACAATTAAAGCTGAGGTGAAGCATTATTTGCACCCACTCCCAAAAGAGAATCCAGTGCGATGACTCTCGCTTCATTTTCAGACTCTTCCTTATGTTCTTCTTTTCTCCACACAATATCCAGGAGCCAATAGAAAGTTCTGTTTGGCCTTTAAAGTCCTTTGTAACTGACCTATTCCTACTGCTCTGGCCTCCCTACTATTTCTTGCACAAACGTCTTTAGTGTCCCTCCCTCCTCCTAGCACTTAGCACAGTACTTGGCACATAGTAAGTGCTAACTTGACCTGACCTGATGGGCTTGTTGCAAGGGAGACATGAATAAAGAGAGGCAGAGGGAAGGAGCTGGCAGTCAGCTCTGAGGCTGCATGAGCAGAGGCCAGAACAAGGGAGCTTACAGGCTGGCATATATAAGGAATATGGAGCTCAGTTTTGGGTGCCCCACTTGATGAGGAATGCTGACAAGCAAGAACGGAACAAGCAATCAGGATTGAGAGGGGATCTGGAGGAAGGGACTGGGATGTTTAACTTTGGAAAGAAAGATCTCAAGGGAATCACAATCCTCTTTTCAAGTATTTTAAGGGTTGTCATAAGGAAGATGATGAAACTTAACCTGCTTTGACTGTGACTAAGACCAAGGAATAGACAGAATTTGCTTTTGACAGATGGACTTAAAAAAAAATTCCCCTATATGAGCAATGTGAATTCATGCTGAGGCAGAGCATGGTTACTTGTTAGGATTTATGCTTCAGAAAAAAGGGCATCAATGACCTCTAACATCTCTTCTCATACTAAAGTTCCATGATTCAAAATCCCTTTCCTGACTGTTTCAAGGAGAATATTTTTCAGAATTGTGGTAATTGCTAGAATATAAGTTTTTTGCAGGCAGAAGCTTTTTTTAAAAAACTCCAGTGCTTGAGGGAGATTAGGTAGTCAATAATCACTAAAATGAATTATAGCTATTCAATTTTACATTAAGTGACATTAAAAACACTACCTATAGCTACCTACCTAAATTATGAGTACTACCATATTAAAATAGGCTTAAAGATAAGCCACTCATCTATGATAAGCAACAGCTGAAGTGAACAAATGAATAGGAAAAAATGCTGATTTCACTGATCTTACTTTCTGTGAACCTTCTCCAGGGAGGTGAGGTACACAGGTGTAATTACCATCTTCCCAGTAATGTTTTGACATCTGATTATATCAGTAAACATCTATAACATAGCACTATGCAGAACCTGCCATTTTAAAGAAAAAACAAAGAGTTGCCTTAAAAAAATATAACATTAAAATGAATTCACTAGACAAAAACATCATTGTGATTTTTTAAACCACTTAAGATGATGAAAACCCAAATCTCTTACTTTATAAGAAAGTAAACGCCGATCATCTTTATCCAGAACAAAGCCATCATTTAAATCATCTGCTGACATGTGCTTTGGTTTCTTACTCTTTTCATCTTCCTCCTTTCCAAGCATTCGGCGTAGTCTATCAGCCTGCCCCAAACAAAAACAATAAAAAACTGCTTATTGGACAAGACACAAAATCCCAAGTACCTTGTTGTGAGCATGAAGTTGCTGAATGAATGATTAAAAAGGTTTTGCTATGTTGTAGAGCAGTGGTTCCCAAACTTTTTTGGCCTGCTGCCCCCTTTCCAGAAAAAATATTACTTAGCCCCCTGGAAATTAATTTTTTTAAAATTTTAATAGCAATTAAAGGAAAGATAAATGCACCTGTGGTCATCACCGCCCCCCTGGATCGCTGTAGCACCCACGGGGGGAAGGGGGATGGTGCCCATTTTGGGAATCACTGTTGTAGGGTGACTCATTGCACTGCTGGAAGGTGGTAAAAGACAGCTGGAACACTCATGATTGTATACTCTCCTCAACTCTGGATTCCCTTGTTCTGTGGATGCATGCTTTATAAATGTTTTCTACTTAGGTTCCTTCAACAAAGCTAACAAATGTATCATTAGTCTTATATGCAAGGTGTTAGGGCATATCCTATTTACCAAATAAAATGTAGTTTTCTTTGTAGTTGAAGGTCTTATGGCTTTAGTTTCTGTAGAAACATTTTCATATCCATTAAAAACATGCAACAGATATTGTGATCTTTGGAGTCAACTACAGCAATCTCTGACTGAATGTGTATGTATCTCTAGCAAACTAGATAGATATGTGTATATACACACATGTATGTGTGCACAGACATCTCGACAGGCATATTTACATATACATTTATGTAAGAATGTCTATACATGTATGTGCAAATATATGTGTGTGCATGCACATATGTGTGCTTATACATATATACATACTGAGTACACAGAGTAAATGTGCTTGAAATAAAAAATTATCTCTTCTAAATATATTAAATAATGTTATTGATAAAATACAATGTATATTTTCAGATTGTAAACTAATATTATTTAAACCTACTTCTGGGCCTCAATGAAGTTACTAAAGTATCTAAAAGCCGAATTCTCAGTCTTTATCATTTTCTTTAAAAACCTTTTATGGGTACAAAAGAGAAATGGGAATGGTTTTATGAGATAAATGTAAGCACTTCACTTTCTGCTGCTAATGTTCAGCTTCTTTGAACTGGAGAAGATCAGCGCCATTAGTTCTCAGGCCACGACAAAAACAACAAGGCAAGAATCAGTGCAGTTTGGGGTACCTCCAGCTTTCTGAGTCGGGCTTGCTCCTCTTTGGCCAATTCCTCCTCAGTCTTCATCCTGTCTGAGGGCTGCGCCTTCATTTCAAATCCGAGCTCACGGACCATTATGTCATATGTATCAGGCTAAGAGAAAACAAGCTCTTTCGGTTAGAAGCCCTTGATCTTCAGAGACCTCTGCCAACAGACGTCTGGCAACAGTTAGCCATGGCTGGGACCAGGTCTGGAAGCAGCCAAGCCACATCTAACTCTCTTCTGCCAGAAGAAAAACTATCATAATAGCACTCCAGGATTTAAAAAAATCAAAGAAAAGGTCTTGTAAGACTAGAAAATCCCTTTTAATACATGTAGATTAACAAAAATACAGTTCACTTGAAAATAAAGATATTTGCACATGAAATTTAGAACTATTCTAGAGCTGGAAGGGACCTTTTGGGCTGTTGTATGGCTAATGTATGGGAAATCTGTTAAAAATGACAAGAGGAAAGACCTCCAGGAACTGATATGGAGCAAAAGGAGCAGAACCAGGAGAACATTGTACACAGAGACTGATACATTATGGCACAATTGAATAGAAGAGACTTCTCTACTAGCAGCAACGTATGATCCAGGACAATCCAGAGGAATTTATGAGAAAGAACTGTGGGAACAGAAATGCAGCAAAAAAAAAAAAATTATGATTGATCACATGGTTTGATGGGGATATGATTGGGGATGTTGACTTTAAATGATCACCATATTGCAAATATTAATAATAAGGAAATAGATTTTGAACAATGATACATGTATAACCTATTTGAATTGCTCATCAGCTCAGGGAGGGGGAAGGATAGATCATGTAACCATGGGAAAATACTCCTAATTAATTAATTAATTTTAAAAATAAAAGAAAAGAATGACAAGAAGGATAGCATTGTCTCACATCTCACTTGCTAAGAAGGAATTATGAAGAGTCAGGTGAAATCAAGGCCTGGCCACATAAGAGTTGTTTTCTAAGAGTAGCTAATCAATTTAAGAAAACACTGTTATTTAACTGGGAGTAAAGAAAGAGTATTTAAGAAACAATAGGATGTTTTAAAATGTATTTGAGAAGGAATTTATTTGTGTATTAGAAAAGACTTGAGGACCAATTTGGAAAAAAAAAATTACACTGAAACTTCTCCTAAATCCAGAAATCAGGCCATTTTGGGGGGCAGTAAAATATACCCATGTGATAAGTATTGAAAATAATTTCACTAGCAAGATGTCAAGAATTTAATTTTTAAAAATGGACAGGCCAGCCAGAGGGCAGCTAGATTGCTCAGCAAACTGAGAGCCAGGCCTTGAGACAGGAGGTCCCAGATTCAAATATGGTCTCAAACGCCTCCTAGCTGTGTGACCCTGGGCAAGTCACTTAACCCCCATTGCCTAGCCCTTATTACTCTTCTGCTTTGGAACTAATAGAGAGTATTGATTCTAAGACAGAAGGTAAGAGTTTTTTTAAAAATGGACAAAGTTAGAACCCAAGACAAATAATGAAAGTCAAAAGAAACCACACCCAGATGTCCCGGTCCATTTCCCATCTTATTTCCCATTTTTTATTTTCAGATATATGAAAAAGCTCTAGCCAAAATAAACCACTCCCTGTCTACTCTACATCCAGGGTTCCTTACCTTGGTGCTTTGTTTCTGCCATTCCTTAGGCCTAGAATAGCTTTCCTACCCTGTCCCCACCTTTGCCTACTGAAATCCTCGAGACTCAGTTCAAATGTCACCTTTTCCATCCTCTCCTGATCCCTCTAGTTGGAAATGTGTTTTGCATCCTCAGATTTTAAACAGTTCTTTGTAGATTTCTCACTCTTCCCATATTCCATTCTGCACTGATGACCTCATATTTGCACATATTTCACATTCCTTGTCTTATTTATTTTGTATACAGGTCCCTAATAAATGGTGGTAAAATGAATGCCTTGATTAAAGAAAAAAGGAATAGCGCTCACTTTGATGGCCTTAACAATCTGCCACTGGCTGAAACAATTAGAAGACATTCAGTTCAGTATTTAATGAAATGTTTTGTCTCCTACCTTAGGTTTCTCTTCTTTTTCCTTTTTTTCCCATTTGGGGGTTTTGTGAGATAGCAGAAACTGGATTTCTTTCCAGTCACTGTCCAATTTCTCAGTGAGTTCAAGGGCATTTTCTCGTTGAGCTTGTCTTTCACGCTAGGAAAAAAAAACCAAACACTTTATATCATTAGTATTCAACTTCAGACTAAATGTTCCAGTTTTAAGCAAAAAAGAAATAGTCCAAAGCCAACATAGGACAACAAAAACATAGATAGTGTAAGTTGATATTTGTTTCTAAAAATACAAATTAAATTAATTAATACACTTTTTAAAATCCATACCTTATTTAAAATGCTCTATCTCTGCTTATGAAAAACAATACAGTTCCATTAAGGCCCCTTCAAAAACCACCTCCTCCATTGTTAATTTTTCTGTAATCTCTTTTTCCTAGTCTCCACCATCCAATAGAAGCAGCAGTATGGAAAGAGCATCAAATTTGGAGTCACAAGACCTGGACTGAAATCTCAAGATTTGTGTGACAAGTCACCGTAACCTTCCTGCAACTCGATTTTCCTCACTTGCAAAATGAAGGGGATATAATTTCATAGCAAACCAGTTGTAAACCCTATATCCTAAGTGTCCTCTACTGCCTCTGAATAGAGTACTTTATTTGTATTTCATGCATTCATGCATCATGCTCTATTTTGTATCACATAGTTTCTCATGAAAATAGTTTATCTCCCTTTCAAGACAGAATGTGCTCCTTCCAATGATGTAGATGGCAGCCTCTCCAAATCTGCCTATCTGTAAGATTCTTATCTGTTTACTTGCAAAACTTCAATACACCCAACATACTGGAAGATCTGCTTTCTCTAGATTTTTGAGAGGATCAGCAGGACACTTGGGCTGTTTATCTGTCATTCTCTGTTCTTGACACATGACCAGCACAGCTTGTTTTCCTACCTTCCTGACAGCCTTTACTTCTTTTTCCCTGGGGAGTTCCTCACTAGTTTTAAGTTACAGGATGCTGGCACCCACTTCTCTACCACCTTCTGGGCAATATTCATTTTTATTTCTTTAGAGACAATGATAATCCATGTCATGCTGCCATATACAGTATCAGCTTCTTTTGGTTCAATTCTGGGTATAATTTTCCTATCCAAATACATGGAGCAACAGACATTCTTCATTCACAAGTAGATGTGGATAAAGCATTTGAGAAGATGGGCAGACCAAACTGTTTTGAGTTAAAAAGTTCTTCCAGGAGGCTCCACGGTGTCCTGGGGCTGATGTCATCACCACAGGGTCATTTGCAAATAGGAATATTTGAAGGACCTCACTATCCACAAGGAATCTCTCTCCAACCTGGACTTCCTTCCTCTCAATGACAAATAGCTTCAATAAATATATACCTCCCTGTTTCTGTCCCACTTGATGTTTGCAATCAGAGGGGTCACTGAATAGCATTACAGATTTTGACACATCCTTTCCTGAATAATCTTGATAAAAATGGATGAGTCACCTTTTCTCCAAAAATAAACAAACAAATAAATAAATAAAAGTAAACTTCTAGCATTCTGATCTAGCAAACTAATTAAAATCTTTTTTCTTGTAAGCAATAGGTACAATTGGATCTTAATATTCTTCAGTTAATTGCAAGACAGTCAAGATGGGGTTCGTTACTGAAACACCATTTGTCAAAGCTTACTTGCTCCTCACTAATGCTATCAACTTGACTCAAGTTGAGATGACTCTCACAAAACTTCAGGATTTCAGGCATGTAGGTCAATTTTTAAGAAAGTTTCTATAATATTTTAACCTCACCAACTGATGAATGTGCACAGGTTGTCATTATTTTCGTGATAGATATTTTGCTCCTACTAATTAGTATCATATACATGATGATCAAGTGTCTCCTGAAAGAATGTTGTTGCATCTGGTTGACTTGATAAAATCTACTTAGTCAACTCCTTCCTATGCCTATCCAATGAGCACCCATGAGCCATTCTTCTACTTAATTGCAACTTCCTTCCTTTGTTTGGTTTTGTTTTTAGAAAGCATGTCAAGAGTGATATGATTAGATGCCTTTGGGCATATGTTTATTTGGTGGTCACTGGTCTAAAATCAGTATGATGCTTACTGCTCTATGCTTCCTTTCCCTCCTGTCTGCTGCCATCACTGCAGAAATAGGAAGTTGCACAGAATGGAAGACCATGGTTCATTCTTCTTTGTTTCAACCCTTCTCTCATCTGCACTTCATAAAAATGCCATGAAGTAGATCTTTATTGCTGTTGTTGAGTCCCTTTTTGACCCTATTTGGGAATTTTTGGTGTAGGTAGAGGAAGGGTTTGCCATTTTCTTCTTCAGTTCATTTTTATAGATGAGGAAACTGAGGCAAACAAAATTAAGTGATTTGTTGAGGGTCACAAAACTAGTGAGTGTCTGAGGCCAAATTTTAATTCAGGAAGACGAGTCTTTCTGGCTCCAGGACCAGCACTCTATCTACTATGCCACCTAGCTACCTCCATGAAGTTGGTCATACAAGTATCATTCCTATTTTATAGAAGGGAAACTGAGTCTTAGAGCAGTAAAACAAAGAAAGCTGATTTATCCCCAAGTGGTCAACCTACTGGTCACATACATGTCTAATTATCTTTGTAGGTCTGATGGAAAACAGATCTGATCTGTTATCGGGGCATAATCAAAGCTTTTTCCAGAATAGTAGAACTCTCCAGAGCTTACTTCCCCACTAGCAAAGCCTTTGGGAACACAGAGTCATTTTTATGTCAGAACAAGGCAAAACTTTTTTTTTCCCTACAAAATATCTATATTTAAAAGTAATTCTTTTTAAACTATATTTTAAAAAGTTTAAACACAGTCCAAATGTAATCAAGTCACACACACACAATCCTTCTGTCTGCCTTTACATGATGTATTTATTTCCATTATTACTAAGTTGTTTCATGCTAACAACACAAACTCACCTTCTCTTGCTTTGATTTGGCAATGAGTTCTTCAATAAGTTCTTTGCGTGACTTGGGCTTCTCTTCTTCCTCTCCAGGTTCAGAGGTTTTCTTACGAAGGAGCCCACCACCTCCTCCAAAATGGGAAGCAGTTAACTCAGCTGCAGAAAAACAGTGGTGAGAACTAACATGAACCACAGTCATTGTTTGGGAGTGTTTTATTACAATACTTTGCCAACATTTCTCCTAGAGTAGTCATAAGAAGAACTGAGTAATTCCACATTCAAGTAAAAAATGCACACAGACCATCTTGAACATGAAATACACATAATGGCACTTATCAAATGTTACATCTGAGTCTTCAGGCAAATCCAATGCATTGAAACTTAACCCTATCATTAGAACCCTCAATTACCAGTATTATCTCCCCCCCCCCTGAAATCAGCTTTTGGGGAGAAAGAAGCAAAACAGAAGGAAATAAATTGAAATCAGGGATTTATTTTAAAAAGGAAGGAAAGCTAGAAGAGATAGAAGAAAAAGATATCAACTTCAAGCTCTAGAATTATACTTGATTTAGTGTTTTATCTTTCTGCTCTATAACTAGAAAATAGTCACCTTGAATCATGTAAATATTTATATTCATAAATTCTATATTCAGGGATTATGATCCATAGTATAGGATTCAGCTTAAGGTTCTTTTAAAATGTTCCTTTGGTGCATTTCAGCTATGATTTAATTTATACTTAACTTTACAAAAACATCCATTATATAAACTAAGGAAATCTCACCCACCCTCATTGCATTTAAAGTATTTTTTAAAATTAGAGTGGGGGTGGGGGAAGAGAGAGAGAGAAAGAGAGAGAGAGAGCCAGAGAGAGAGAGAGAGAGAGAGAGAGAGAGAGAGAAAGAGCGCGTGTATTATTCCTCAGATGCCAATCCTTGAGCCTACATCTCTTCCTTCCAGTGATGGGTCTGGAATGGCGCTGGCTGCAGGACACAGATGGCCACTCAATGCACTTCAAAGAGTAGGGTGCCTTCAGCTATAATCCATTCAGTAAAATGGTAGATCATTGGTCCTTCCTATCTGTCTTGTTTTGTGCCAAAATGAACAGGCCTTATTATTTACCCAGAAGTTCAATCTTAAGGACCATATAAGGCTTTTTAACTCGCTTCAAAGTTGAATTCTCTTAGAGATGTTTTCTCTCTCAATTAGAACATTAGCTCCTAGAGAACAAGGGCTGTCTTGCTTTTCTGGTCTCGTGGCCAGCAACTAGCACAGAGTAAACATTTAAGAGGTGTTCATCATCCACTCATTCATTCATGGACAAAGTTGAGTTTCTCTATTTTTTCCAATGGCTGATTTTATAAATACCTTTTAGTTAAGACTAATGTAAAAGACTTAAAGAAATATTTTTTAAATGGATATTCAATTAGTTGGGGAGCTAGATTCCAAATGACAAGCTATTTTGGAGAGACCAATACATTGCTTAACAAAGTTTTGTTTTATACTTAGCAGCTAACTTTTTTTTAGCACTTTAACTACAAAGCATTTTTCTTAACACTTCTTCTCATTTGTGCCTCATGAAACTGCTGTGAGGTTTGTTCATACAAGTATTGTTCCTATTTTACAGGGAGGGAAACTGAATCTTAGCGAGATGAAGCAATCTGCTCCGGGTCATACAGCCAGTAAATGGTAGAATTAACATTTGGCCTTAGGTCTTCTAAGTAGGTGTTCTACTACTCCTTCCATTCTTTATATTCAGAGTTAAGTTATAACTCATATTAATATGTGCTTCCAAGTACTGAAGAGGTACTCATTATATGTCTATTAGCTTTTTTTTAAAGAAAAAAATACCTTGCCAAACACTCTTGAAATAAACAAAATGTAGTAATTCTGAAAGATTTCTAAATTTTTTTCAAGTTATCAAGATTGTGGAATTAAGAACTGGAAAGATCCTTAGGGATTATTTTAGTCTAATCTCTTTTCCAGTTAAGTAAACTGAGGCCCAGAGAGAGGAATTTGTTTTCTTAACGGCACATAAATAGTAAGCAGCAAAGCCAGGATTCAAATTCAGATCTTCTGATACTAAATCTAGTGCTCTCTGGACTTTTCTTTCTCAAACTAATTCAGCTATAATCAGTTTTCTCTGTTCTTCACCTAGGAAAATACTGCTGCTTCACAGATAAAAAGCTCCAAAATGATTGGAAGAAGGGCCTGATAGTATAACAATGACTGTTAAGAGAGAAATACTCCTGACCCAGGTACATCTTCCTTACAATAAAAAATGTTTTAAGATTTGCATAGATTGACATTTTAGATCATAATGCTCCTGGTGAGGTAGATGCACTAACAGGAATTTTAAAACGCAATCTTATAGATGAGGAAAATGAATCTCAGTAAGTTTGGGAGACATGTTCATGCTAAATGTCAGAGGTGGACCATGAATCCCCAGCTCTTCTGATTGCAAGTCCAGCAAAGCTAAGTTGTCAGAAGTTGCCTTGAAGGCTCCAATTAGGCTAAAGTGTCTAGAGTGGACCAAGTGAATGAGTCATTATCATTCAGGGGTACAAGATATAGGAATGTTCTGATCTTTAACTTTGTTGGCAGATGCTAGGATAGTTATGATTTTGTCTGGAGGGCATTGGATGTTAAACAACCCTTCAAGACACCAGATGGGGAAAATTAGGCAAGGTTAAACATTCCAAGACATTCAATTGACATAACATAAATGAACACATACAATACAAGCTGTATGTTGCCAAAATTCCTAGTTCTACAAAAGACAACAAATAATCCACACGGAAATTATTTAATTCTAGTAAAATTTCAGATATCCACAAAATTCTATAATTGATGTAAATTTTTTTTGTTTGTTATTTCTGTTTCTACTTTTTTCCTTCCCCTTTTATCAGTTAAATTGTTTTTTAATTGAGATATAAGACTATGGAAAGATTCAATGTAGAAAGTTTTGCCATGTTTTTTATTTATACATATCCCAAATGTTTTTTTTTAAATCAATCTGCAAAAATTACATGCCTCCCATCTCATTTTCACATAATTAAATGACTGGTATAATAAACTCCACTCAATATTTCCCAAAACATCTAGGCTAGGGGTTCAGATCAATGTCAGAAATCATGAGGCTTAAGTTTTGGAAAATGCGAGACCAATTGTTTTGTGTATAACTTCAACTATAAAAATCAGAGAGGAGGTGAATCTACTACTAAAAAAATAAAAGCAACTTATTTGTCAAACAAAATTATAAGGAACAGGAGCATATTTTTATTACCATTAGACTAGTATTCTAGATTACTATATAAAAAGGCACAGAATGGGGATGGAGGAAACTTCTTCAGCAGTAAATCAGACAGGCCAAATGCAGGATGAAAGTAATGAAGTTTATTGTTAATTACCCACAACATGATGTGAAACAATGTAAAGTTGAGAAGAGAAAGGAAAAATAAAGTGGTGACCATTTCTCTTTAAAAATCACCCAGCATCTGGCAGAATAATTTGACAACAATGTTGTCTAAGAGTCATGCTTTTTACCTCCCAGTGTTCTTATACAGAACAGCTGGTTTTAAACTATGTGTTGCTTCAGTTCCTAAAGCTTTTTCCCCCAATGGTTTAACCAAATATCAAAGGGCAATTACATATTTTATATTTCTTGGGTTTCCATATGTTTAAGGAAAGGAGTGACAAATTCCCCCCAAATTACACCTTTTGTATTTATTCTTAAGATGTTGCAAAAGCTGACAAACTCTGACCTAAAGTCAATGAAAACCAAAATCCAATCCCTAATTACATTACTGTAATTTCCAAAGAGGCCTGAGGATGTAGGAAGACCTGATTTCTAATTCCTTTTTATAAAGGAAAGCAAAACATTAAATTTCTTAGGTTTCATTATTTAAAAAAAAAAACAAACAGACTGGCATCACTTCTCAAAGAATCTGTTCTTAAGTTGGTTAGTAAATCAAAGTACACAAAGATGAAAAGTGCCATGTAATTGTTATTACTTGAAAGGAATGGTTATTTTGTAAGGGCTAGGTAGTCCCTCATATGGATATAGACCAGTAATGGCGAACCTATAGCACAGGTGCCGAAGATGATATAAAAAGCACTCTCTGTGGACACATGGCTGCCTCTTCCTTTCCCCCTGAATTCCTTACTAGAAAGGCTGAGGGACTTGAGCGAAGCTGCTCCCTTTCCTCCATCATACCTGAAGACATTTTTTTAACATCTCCCACCCCTCTGCCCAGCAGCCCAATGGGAACGCACAGGAGGTAAGGTGGGTAGCTCACAGGTGGCAGAGTTGGAGGAGAGCAGAGAGCTCAGGCCACTCCCCTCCCCCCTCTACACTTGCTGAGGACATTCCTCACTTCACCCACCCAGCAGCCCAATGGGAGTGCTTCCTCCCTCTCCGGTATGGGGTAAAGAGGGAGGGAACCAGGTACACCCAACACTTGATGGGGGGGAAGGGCAAGGCACACGATCTTTTGGGGAGAGGAGCGAGCATGGTACATGGTCTTGGGGGTGGGATGGGGCAGGGCCCAGCACTCTGTCTCTAAAAAGTTTGCCAACACTGATATAGACCATAGCACTTCCACCCCACTGGTAAACACCCTTCATTAGTTGCTATGGCCAAAAAGATGTATTGTTTGGTGGTCAATCTTTTGATGAATCTTCTGAAGTCAGCTAGGCTAGTTCTCAGGAAGCAGACACAATATATTATCAAAAGACCTATTCTTTAAGTTTTCTATGGAATAGTCTATTACAAGGGTCAGCAAATTATAGTCTGATGGTCAAATCTAGTCCACTATCTGTTTTTGTACGGCCTGCAAGATAAGAATGATTTTTGGAACTTTATTTAAAAATGAAAACACTATCCTGAGCTTATAGACCACATAAGACAGGGGGTAGGATTGGATCTGGCCCTAAGGCCATAGTTTGCCAATCCCTGATTTATAAGAATCCTGAGTTGTTTCTATATCATAATGCAGCAGTGAAGGAATATTTCAATGGAGAATGAAACTACTACAGATAATTATGATGATGATGTGATTTACATTAAAACCACAAGTTATTTTCTTGAAGAATAACTTCTAATTGCCTTCCCCAATTTGAAGTTGAGGAATGATTTTTTTTCACCTAAGGTATAGGACTTTGTCATTTAGAAATTGTTAATTTCTTGCCTATCAGTAATTTAAACCTATGGTAACTACTACCTGTGTTTATTATCAAGTCATTTGTAAAAATGTTAAACAGTATATATAGTTTATTCCAAGTCTGGCCTTGACCTTGGGGACTACTTTGGGGGGGGGGGTGTCATCATTTCTTTCATCTATAAAATGAAAGAATGAGGCTAGTTGTCTAACAGGTCCCTTGCAGACCTATGAATATAATTACTTGTCAACTTACCTTTTTTGCTCATCAATGTTTTTTCTAGTTTTCAATTTACTTTTAGTAATAGAAAGAAAAGCACAAGAGCAGATCCTTTTCATATGAAGAAAACTTAGAATAAAGTGATAATATTTCTATTATTCTTACCAGATAACATTCCTCTTTCTTCAGTATCACTGTCACTATCAACAATGTCATTAAATTTTTCAATATCTGCCAAAGACTGGCCATAATGAGTTAATTCTTCATCTTCATTGAGATTATAAATGCTTTTCTTTTCATTGTTACGCTAGAAGAACAGAAATTAGCATTAATTAGTTACCTAATATTTTCCATAACAGTCTCCAAAGTTTATTCAACCAAATAATAACAAATACTTTTACTTTTCATAATTACATGTTTTGGTTTTTTTTTTTTTACAAGTTTTCTGTTCCATGTCCTTCTTTCTCCAACCAGTGGACAAATGTGTTTTTGGACAATAAAGTAACTCCTCAGAAATATTATTACAAAGAGAAGAGGAATTTTTATTTTAATGGAAAATCAGTAACCATTTTTAAAGCACATGTCTACTCCAAGAATCAAGTCCACTCAATAGTTTTAGGCATGTCACCATGAACTATATAGTTCCAGCCAATGACAAGGTAGCAAATGATCCAAAATAGCCAGTAGGCAGAGATGACATTTGTTTTGGGTAGGACATTTATCCATTCAATTAATATTTACTAAGCTTCTTTCTTTTAGGGCCCTAGAAAAATAGGAGCTAACAAATATGAGGTAGCTAGTCACAGCCCTGGGATAATGAAATGCTTTAAGTGGTAAGCACACATAATGGATAATGGGGAAAAACAGGCTATTTTCACTGGTTATATAAAATAGCAGCTCTGAAATAAAATACCAGAACTAAAAACCAAACCCTCAAACATCAACCCAAGCGTCTCCTACAATACTTATTTTCCATACCTGTCGTTCTAGAGCAAACCTCTTCATCATCTTTTCCTCTGGACTTATTTTAGCATTGTATTCCCCAAAGCGTTTATCTGTAAATACATTAGACTTGTCCCTTTCTTTGTACTCTTTTAGCAGGGTTTGTGTACGCTGAAAAACAAAACACAAAGCAAATTAACAACTTTCAAAGACCAGTTAAAATAACGTGTGCTGCAAGGTACAATCTGACTCTTAGCATTCAGGTTTTCTTACCATTCTTATAATAGAGTTCAAATAAGGCTGCTCCTAGATGATTATTTGTTTAGTGAGTTACATACACAATTTCCTTTGAGCTATAGAACTAGTCTTTAAGGTACACAGTGTTATTATCCCCATTAAACAGATGAGGAAGCAGAGAATGTGAGAAAGTAAATGACTAGCATATAGACACTGAACCACTTAACTGGGCAGCACTAGTTTGGTGCTGAAACCCAGATTTTCTGACTCTGAATCCAGTGATTCTTTCAGTATATTAATGTGTCTCTCAAGATCAATGCCAGTATTTTTTAAGTGGGGGGAAATGAACCACTGGTACTCCACTGTTAGGAAAAGAAATCAACAAATTAGACAGTTTTGTCAGTGGGATGCTCACAGGGTTAAAGAGAGGAAGGGTGAACCATGAAGTAGACAAGCCAAATATACTGAACTGCTTTTTCAGCTGTGGCAACTGAAACTAGTAATGTGTTTACATTAGGCTTGCTTTATTTGGAAAAATGGAATAAGTCTAGATCCCTTCAATGATAAAGGGAGAAAAGAAATTTACCGTATTCGTCCAAATATAGGCTGCTCTCACATATGGCCTATTAAAACTAAAAGTAGATTACTTTGACAATAAACACACAGAAAAACAATACTGATTACACGTTCACTTGACTTTTATACATGCTGAGGACAGACAGACAAACTATGTTTGGCCTTGTGCCAGTTTTATCAATCATTCAGATAAAGGTATTACTGGAATATTTATCAAATTTGCAGATGAATGAAAGAATAAAGCACTTATTAATCACATATAAAGCATTGTGCTAATAAATGAGGATACAAGCAGCTAATCTCAGCTCTCAAAGAGTTCATATTCTCATTGAGGAAGCCCTTACAGATGGATGACCTAAAGCTAAAAGAGATGGCTAAGGCACTAGATAACTGATCTAGAATGTCAGAAACCAAAAGATTTTGATAGACTTGAATACTGTCTGGAATCTAATAAGATAAAAGTTAACAGATAAATGTCAAGTTGTCTTTTTTTTTAAATCTTTACCTTTTCTCTTAAAAACAAATCTTAAGATAGAAGGGCAAAGGCTAGGTAAATGGGGTTAAGTGATGCCCCCAGGGTCACACAGCTAGGAGTGTCTGACACCACATCTGAACCCAGGTCCTCCCAACTCCAGGCTTGGTGCTCTATTCCATTTGGGTGTTAAAATAATTTTTACAAGTGTGAATGAACAAGAACCTTAATTGAGGCCCTCCTTACCTCTAACCTGTAATACTACAAAAATCTTCTAAATTAGTCTTCCCATTTCCAGCCAATCCTCTTTTCAGTTGCTAACATAATATTCCTAAAGCACATGTCTGACCATGAAATTCCCCTATTCAAGAAGCTCCAGTAGCTCCCTATGGCTTCTAGGATAAGTCTTCTATTCAGCACTTTAAACCTTTCATCCAGCTCAAGCTAATCTTTCTGGCCAAATATACATAGTCCATCAGGAACTAGGTTTCTGCCAAACAGGTCTACTTGCTATTCCTCAGACATGGTATTCCAACTACCTCCATGCATTTGCATAGATGGTTCCTCATGCTTGAATAAGTCTTCTGTTTTACTTCTGATCTACAGAACCCCTAGCTCACATGTATGTTTTTGTATTGTCTTTTTTTTTAAAAACCCTTACCTTCCATCTTAGAATCAATACTGTATATTGGCTCTAAGGCAGAAGAGTGGTAAAGGCTAGGCATTGGGGGTTAAGTGACTTGCCCAGGGTCACACAGCTAGGAAGTTTCTGAGGTCAGATTTGAACCTGTCTCTAGGCCTGGTCCTCAATCCACTGAGCCACCTATCTGTCCCCTGTATTGTCTTTTTGTATAATATTTTGCCTCCCCTCCCACAAGTATAACAGAAGGGACTGCTTGGTTTTGTATATCAAGCACCCGGGATGTTACTTGTCATATGGTAAGCACGTTAGTAAAATGCTTTCTGAATGGTTGAATTAAAGATGGCAGAGTCATGGCTAGAAAACCACTGTGAGAAAAAGATTTTAGGGTTTTAGTGCAGTACAAACTCAACAATCAACAGTGCAATATGGCTGCATTATGAGAAATGTTATGTGGGGGAAGTGATAGTCCTGCTGTACTCTGCCTTAGTCAGATCACATCTAGAGTATTGTGTTCAATTTAGGGAGTCATATTTTAGGAAGGAAACTAACAAGAAAGAGTGTCCAGAAGGAGGCAACCAACATGGAGATGCATCTTGAAATTGCAATATAAGCGGAAGAAATTGGATATGTTTAGGAATGAGAAAAGAAGCCTTCAGGGGCAAAGATAATGGTATTCAAATATTTGAAAAGCTGATATGTGGAGCAGGAATTAGACCTTTTTTTCCTACTTGGCCCCAAAGGGCAGAGCTAGGAACAACAGGCTAATTAAGAAGAGGTAAATTTAAATCTAATATAAGAAAAACCTCTTAACAACTAAAACTATCCAAAAATCAGTGGGCTGCATTGGGAGGTTGTGGGCTCTTGCTCATTAGAAATCTTTAATAAAAGGTTTGATCATCTCCTGGATATAGTGTAGAATATATAACCTTGGAGATCCCTCTTAACTCTAAGACTCTATGATGACCTCATCTGTTAAATGAGATAGTGTGGTGGACATGATGGCCTCTAACATCTCTTCTGACTCCTAAAAAGTAACATGATTATTGTAAGACCCACGCATTATTTTCCAAGAGATTATCCCCTCCAAAATGCCTTTTTCAAAGCCACATATGGGTAAAGAGATGGGTTTTTTGAGGATTTGCCAATGTAATTCAAGCTCTGGCAAGTCCAACACCAATCTAGAAAAGTTTCTCATATGGTCCCAATCTTTTTAAGTTTGGAAAAACTCATAAACAGAATCCTGGCTAAGGGGAATGAGTTTTTTGGCCACAACAACTCATGAAGACAACTGTCTCCTAGGTACAGAGGGACTTTGATTTGCAAAAATGAAGAGACTACCCATGCTGGAAAAAAAGATGGATCCTCAAAACTGAATATTTCTATTATATTTATACCTATAATTATTACATAAGTGAAATGCATAACAATAACTTTGCTTTACAAATTATTATCATATTTGATCCTCACAATGACCCTAAGAAGAAAATGCTATTATTATCATCCTCATTTTACATTTAAGGAAAAGTGATAGAAGTGATAAAGTGTTAAAAGTGATAGAAGAAGACTTGCCCAGGGTCAGACAACTAATAAGTGTCTGAGGCCACATTTGAACTCAGATCTTCTGGATTCCAAGCTCAGATGTAGCTCTATAATTTGCAGGCTACATTATAGAAAATATATAGAGACCAATTAGTTAAAAATGCAACTTTACAAATGATAATATACATTAAGTAATATGTTATTGTAGGTACAAATGACTCTGAAATTAACTTGATGATAATTAAAGATGGATAATGGTTCACTATACTTAGAAAGCTCTTCTCCCAATCTTTTTCATTTTAATTCTCCTTACTTCAGTCTAAAAAGGAGTGTTCGGAGGTGGGATCAGATAATTATTTGAACATGTAGGTCTTGGATCCATTGCCTTGGCAGCCTTGATTAATCTTTGAGATTCCCCCTTCCATTTAGTAAAGAATAGTGGCTCACCCATAGTTACAAAGCAATCAGTGGAAAAGTTATTTGGATTTGAGATCTTAACTTTTCCCTCTTTCTTCATCAATTTCACTTATTCTTGAAAAATGCTTAGCAGTAGTGAGACAACATATGAATTTGTGAAAATAGGCTAATATTCCTCCCTCTCCCCCAAATCAACTTTTAGGATTAACTATCTTTGGCCCAAAGTAAAAAAGACAAGGTAAGTTCTTTAGCCCCAGCTCCTTTCTAAAGTCTGGTTGAATTTTCCCAAAAGGCTTGCGTGTGCGCTCTCTTGCGCTCTTCTCTCTCTCTCTCTCTCTCCCTCACTCTTTCTCTCTCTCTCTTCCTCTCTCAGAAAACAGATAAGAATGGGTAGGTTGAGGGCAGCTAGGTGACTCAGTGGATTGAGCTCGAGGCCCAGAGATGGGAGGTCCTGGGTTCAAATCTGACCTCAGACACTTCCTAGCTGCGTGACTCTGGGCAAGTCACTTAACTTCACTGCCTAGCCCCTACCACTCCTCTGCCTTGGAACCAATACAGTATTGATTCTAAGATGGAAGGTAATGGTTAAAAAAAAAAAAACATACCTAGCTGACTGGCCAATATGGCAGCAGAGGAAAATGATAAATGTTAGAGGGGATGTGACAAAATTGGGACACTAATACATTACTGATGGAGTTGTGAATTGGTCCAACCATTCTGAAGGGCAATATGGAACTATGCCCAAAGGGCTTTAAAAGAATGCCTGCCCTTTGACCCAACCATACCACTGCTGGGTTTGTACCCAAAAGAAATAATAAGGAAAAAGACTTGTATGAAAATATTCATAACTGTGCTCTGTGTAGTGGCAAAAAATTTGGAAAATGAGATAAATGTCCTTCGATTGAGGAATGACTGAACAAATTGTGGTATCTGATGGTGATGGAATACTATTGTGTTTAAAAGAATGATGAACTGGAGGAATTCCATGTTAACTGGAATGACCTCCAAAAATTGATGCAGAGTAAAAGGAGCAGAACCAGGAGAACATTGTACACAGAGACAGATATATTATGACACAATTGAATGTAACAGACTTTTTCTATGAGCAGCAATGCAATGATCAAGAAAATCCAGAGGAACTTATGAGAAAGACGCTATCCACATCTAGAGAAAGAACTGTGGGAGCAGAAATGCAGAAGAAAACATAGGATTGACCACGAAGTGCAATAGGGATGTAATTAGGGTTTTGATGTTGAAGGATCACTCTACTGCAAATATGAATAATATGGAAATAGGTTTTGAACCAGTGGAATTGCTTGTCAGCTCTGGGAGGGGGCAAGGAAAGGGAATCATGAATCATGTAACCAGGGAAAAATATCCTAAAGAAAAAAAAAGAAAGAAAAAAAAAGAATAGGTAGGTTGTAATTAAGCAAGAAGAAGGTAGAGAAGTATTAACTAGGTTCTGGTTTTCTTTCCATCTCTAGAACAAATAATGGCAAAAAGGGCAAAAAGTCAGCTGTTCCTTTAACATTTTGTCTAGCCCTGGCAAGGTCAAAGTACATTCCACTTAGAGTCTATAGTGCCAGCAGTGGTTGATGTTTCAAAGGAAGAAGAAAAAAATCTGTTCAGGGAGGAATTATGTGAGGAAAACATTTTTCTTGATTTCTTCCCAAAATGTGAATGTATATGAATATGGTACTTCAGCTATAATACTTTTAATAAAACCAGCCCATTTACTCTCTACACCATCTAGAAAGGATGGAAATAAACCAATAAATATTCCTGTGATAAAGTCTCAGCACTTTCAATAAAGCTTAGAAATTAGTTAATGCCTTTGTAAAGGATAAAAATTAAAGTATATCTTCTGAGAATAAAAGCTCTCAAAACCCAAGAGTTCTGCAATTTCTTTCTAGAGGCTGGCCAGCTGGCAATGAATGGCTTGACCAAGATTTCTAGGAGCCCTCTCCTCCACCTTTTCCTTCTGGTCTATGCATCTTATCTACTCCTTTTTATATACTTACATTGTACATATTCAAATTAACAATATTGTTTGGAAAAGGAATAAAGAAGGAAATTGAGAATTTACTGTGCAGTAATATTAAAAGGGTGGGGCTTGTAATTTTAACTGTTTTATAAACCTGGATATGGCTTAGGAAATTTATGCAGTGAGTATGTATCATCAGTGTGGTTATGTTTGAGACAATCAAAAGGAGAGAAGTGGTGATAAAGAGAAGAGTAATCCTTGGAAACAAATAGCTGGAAATACTGAATAGCAACTTTGATACATAGGTCAGCACAATTTCAAATGGTTATTTTTTTCAAGCATTGTCTTTTTCCATAAAATACATCTTAAAATTTTGATGGGACTAATACATTCAAGTGATGGACCACCCAGTCACATTTGGAATAGAATTCTAGAATAGGCACTATAACTGTTTGTGGGAAATATGCATTATGTTAAGCTTTATGTATTCTTGAGTCACACAGATTCTCCTTAGAGACATTCACAATGCAAAGGCAATGCCACAACAATGTCAAATTCTCTCCATTATATGTTCATTTTATGCCATCTAAAGGGGCCCTGGTCATCTTATATTCTTCCTACTGACCTCCATTGGAATACAGGATTTAGAAAGGAAGGGATTTGAGAGATCACCTAGCCCAACCCCCTCATTTTACAGATGAGGGAGCAGGAGGCCTAGAGATTTTCCCAAGGTCAAAAAGGTAGTATCTTGCTTTGACTTCCCTACAAGAAACAACATGAATAATTGAATACAAATGACCCTTAGCACATAAGACTTTTGATTTTGAAGAATGTTCAAGAGCCTATAATTGTGGTTCATGGTTATAGCATATTTGAAAAAGAGCAATAGTACAAAAGATTCCTTTTTCACCCACTGATGTGACTTCCTAAAACAAAGGCCTGCACATTCATGATACTAATTGTCTTAACTAAAGATTAAAGGAGAATATAATGTGATGAGAATAAACAGAGCTGAGCTGATGTGACTGAATACTAGACAAAGTTTATAAAAATAAAACATTCTAACAGGTTGACTGAGGTGGTCTGACATGTTCATAAAGGGGCAATGACTGGATCTAAGGAGAAGAAGCCCCCTTAAAAATCACAAATTTTGTTTCAACTCACCAGATGGGAACCAGCATAGCCCAGACATAGAGAGATAGCTGGAGAGTGGGCTTTAAAGTCTGAAAGACCTGGGTTCAAGTCCTGTCTCTCAAACATCCTGGCTATGTGACTTTGCCCAATTACTAGAGCTCTAAGGACCCCAGGCAACTCAAAGACTCTGAATTGGAGAAGTGCTGACCTTCATCGGTAGCATTCCTCACTAAGATCCCTGAACCAAGAAAATCACAGGTCGAGTCTTTCTACTGTGACCACCTCCCTGTGTCCTTGGCTAAAGGAACAAAATGACATAGCATGCTATGAGAAAGTTTATCAAAATTTTTAAGGATAGACTCCCAGGCATTCCTTTGTTTTCAACTGGTTAAATTTAACTTACTTTTCAGCTCCAAATTCTTTCCCCTCATCCCTTCTATCAGTGAAGGCAATAAAAATATAACTCATTAAAAATATGTAGAGACAAGCAAAAAAAAAAAAAAAAAAAAAAAAAAACACTCCACATTAGCTATGTGTTCCCCATACAAAACAGAGAATAGAAGAAAATGTGCTTAAGTTTGCACTGAAATCTTTAGATGAAAGTCAATAACATGTGATCCAGCCTACTGAAAGAACAGAAATTATTTCCTTCCATTCCAGGACTCTTGCTTTCTCTAATCACAGGTTCTTTTTATTTTATGTATTAGATTTTCTTCTAGACATGATCTTGCCTCTTAAAACATCCCCTTTTCCTTTCCCTACCTGTTCCCCTGACGAGTTTACTTTATTTCTAAACTAAACTCTAAGATTATTCCACTGTCCTTTGTCTAGTTCAGGGAAGTATGACCTTTATGGTGCACACTTCTCCCAAGTTTGTATGACCTTCTCCTCATACATTCTGATTAGGAGAAATAGTTAAGCTTAGCCTTCTTCCTTTTCTTAAAACTATAAAAAAAAATTACATCCCCATTCTGTTTGTCTTAACTCCCTCCATGAACCTTGAAGAAACCTAAAGCACCTTTATTTCTTCTCACCCAATTATCAGAATGCAAGTGTGTGATCATAATTTAGCCCTTTCATTTTGTTAAACTATTTTCCTTTCAAGGTTTCTTTTGATTCCTATATTTGCAATACAAAAATTGCTATTAAGCACAACAATTTTTATCAGGAATGTTTGGAAGGCTTTGATTCTGAGGTCAGGAAGGTAGCTCAGTAGATTGAGCCAGGCCCTGAAATAGGAGGTCTTGAGTTCAAATTTAGACTCAGACACTTCCAAGTTATGTGACCCTGAGCAAGTCACTTAAACCCCATTACCTAGCCCTTACTGCTCTTTTGCCTTGGAACCAATGCATAGTATTGATTTTAAGATGGAAAGAAAAGGTTTTTAAAAAAATTAAAAGTTAAAAAAAAAATAGTCTTTGATTCCATTCAAAGACTACTTTTTCCCACTCTGGCATTACACTTAACTTTTGTGAGTTAAATTATTGTAGATAAATCTTTACCATTTGCCTTTGAGAACAGAGTATTTCAAAGTTTCCTCTTTTCTATATAATAGTTGCTACAAATTGTATAATCTTGGTTTTTTTTTTTAAATAAAACCCTTACCTTCTGTCTCAGAGTCAATACTGTATATGTTGGCTTCAAGGCAGAAGAGTGTTAAGGGCTAGGCAATGGGGGTTAAGTGACTTGCCCAGGGTCACACTGCTGGGAAGTGTCTGAGGCCAGATTTGAACCTAGGACCTCCTGTCTCTAGGCCTGGTTCTCAATCCACTGAGCCACACAGCTGCCCCCAAGTTGTATAATCTTATGGTTCCTTGGTTCTTCAACTCTTTCTTTTGGCTTCTTGCAGTATATTTCTTCTTTGACTTGGACGTTTGGATTGTGGCTAGGATGTTTCTGGAAGTTTTTAAGTTTCTTTCAGGAAGTGACTGGGAAATTCTTTATATTTTCAGTTGGCTTTCTGGTTCTAATATACTTGGACAGTTTCATTTAAAACTTGAAATATGATATCCAGTTGAGTTATTTTGGTGGTGAAAGAGGGGAGGGTCAAGGTATTGAGGGAGTCTAATGATTCTTACAGTTCTTTCTCCTTGACTTGTTTTTCAGGTCACTTGTTTCTGATAGTAGGTACTTAATTCTCAATTTTTTTAAACCTTGGACTTTGGTCTAATATTTCTTTTTGTCTCATGAAGCCACTGATTTCTATTTGGTCTCTTCTCATTTTTAGGCAATTGCTCACGTGAGTTAAATTTACTACATTCTATTCTAAACCAGTAATCCACATTTATAATTTTTTTTCTTGTTTTTCTTCCAGACACTTTTGTAGTATTTGAGGTCAAGTCAATTTTTATGAAGGTTCTGTTTAAAGTTGTGAAATTATTATTTTTCTGGACTGGCAGCTTGGAAGTCTTGTGATTCACAGTATTTCTTTATTGTGATCAGCACCTTCTTCTGTTTACTCTTACTTCCCTGGTCTTAGTTCCTACACTGGGTTGGGGCTTCAAGGTTCTCTTAGTCTCACTCTCTCTGGTAAGGAGATTAGGCCTTCTTTGGCTCTAATGATAATTGCCTCCCCTCCTATAGCTGGTTTTCACCTTCTCCTAGGGTTTGCCCTTAGAGTGCTAGTAGTTTATGGACCCCCCTCCCCTTATGATTGTTAAGGGTCAGAATGTTATGTATCATCCCTTTGGCTCAATTTAATTCAGAGTGCTATGGATTTCTGAAGCCATGGGGGGATACTCCAAATCCATACTAATGGCTCCCAGTCCAAGTTTTTAACTGTAGCATAGTGGGTTTCTGATTAACCTGAAGTATCCTCAAAGCACTCCAATGTCCGACCTCCAAGAAGAGTACTGGATTATCTCTAGTTCATGTTGCCTGTATTCATGCAGGCTTTTTTGGTAGGCTTTTTTCCTAGTGTTTTTAGGTTTCTCTCTGTCTTTTTGTGTGCTCCTGGTAGACACAGTCAACTACACTTTCTTTTTGAATTTCTTGATCATTATTTCATCTGGCACTATTTTTGGATCTTTGCTGGAAAGCAAGTATGAGAGATGGTCTCCTCTGCCACCATTCATTTAGACACCTTAACTGAAGGTCTTCTAATAGCTTCCTTAAGAAAATTTGTTGGCATTTTTAAGTCCTTTGCCCATGCCACCAAAGAGAAGGGTACCTCTTCTTCCTTGGAAGTGATGCTTAGTATCAATCTTTTTTTTTTTTTTAAACCCTTACCTTCTACCATAGAATCAATACTACGTATTGGTTCCAAGGCAGAAGAGTAATAAGGGTGGGCAATGGGGGTCAAGTGACTTGCCCAGGGTTACACAGCTGGGAAGTGCTGAGACCTGGTTTGAACCTAGGACCTCCCATCTCTAGGCCTGGATCTCAATTTACTGAGCCACCCAGCTGCCCCCCGTGTCTATGACTTTTTTGACTACTGGTGGAGTCAACCCCGACATCCCCCAGGGAGTGAGGAATGGGGTTGTTTTTACTCCTTGTAGGGTCTGAGACTTGTTAGCGGGTTTTTTAAGTAGAGGCTGCAATTGCAAACTAAAGAATAATTGATTCAGAAGTAGAAAAAAAACACAGTACCTTGTACAAAGCAGGCATTTAATGTCTATTAATGCTGATGTTGATGATGGAACCTGTACATTTTCTTAGGTATCTAACCATGTGTGATTCTCTTGCTCAAATAAATTTCCTAATACCTCTAGGATAAAATATAACACTTCTTCTTCACAACCTTGCCCAAACCTGTTTCTTTTTCTACATTTTGTTAAATGTATTTTTTTCAGTGAACAAATCAGTATTTTCTTTTCCTCCTAACTTCCTGGAGGAGGAGGAAACTCTTGTAACACACACGCATAGTCAAGCAAAACAAATGTCTCCTCCATTGGCTATGTCCAAAATTTCTGTGTCTCATGTATCTTGAGTCAATGACCTGAGGCAGGAAGATAGATAGCAGGTTTTTATCATGAATCCTTCAAAACCTTAGAGTTCTCAGGGATTTTAAAGTTGTTATGGTATAAATTGTTCTGGTTCAGTTCAGTCCACTCAGCATGAATTTATACAACCTTTCTTGGATTTCTCTGAAGCCATCCTGTCATTGTTTTTTACACGAGAGTATTCTATCATATACATATATAGGAGGACCTCATTTTATTCAACTAATATATTCCAAGACCTTTCATGTAAGCTGAAAATGGCTCATAATAGCAAACTCCATTATTTAATAATTATTTCTCATATATACTTGTCACATATTTTTTATAAATACTGTAGTGTTAATGAAGCAAAGAAAAGTACTGCTCTGATTCAGACAAGACTTGTTACAAGCAAGAACTTCAGACAAAGACTGTTGCAGGAGCTAATTTTTGGCACAAATTAATGTAATGACCCACATTAATGCTTCTTAGAGCAAGAATGAGCTTGATTGGGCGAGATGCTGCAAGGCTTTATGCCACTTGGGAAAATGGCATAGATTTAGCATGTAATTAAAAATTTTTTATTTTACATATTTTTCTGCCTTTATTTTCTTCCATTGCCATGCACGTACCTAAATTCTAGTGTGTTGAGTTTGCATAAAACAAGGTCCTACTGTACCACAATTTGTTCAGCAATTCATTCCCCAACTGATGGAAACCTGAGTTTTTTGCCACCACTAAACAATCTGCTATAAACATCCTATACTTACAGAACTTTTTTTCATTTTTTTTTTGAGGGCTTCTGGATCAACAGGTAGGTACAGTTTAGCAAAAACTCGGGCAGTTCCAAATTGCTATTCAGAATGGCTAGATTAGGTCCCAACCTCCTTCTAGCCTTATAGGGCATTACTACCCATCTTCTACACTCTGCAACTGAATTTGGCCATCTCTCTGTTCCTCACTATGACATTCCACCTCCTGCCTCAATGCCTTTGCAATGGCTACTACACATGCCCTGAGTCCACACTCTCCTTCCCTTGGCTTCACCAAATCCCTCTTTCTTTGTTTCTTTTTTTTTTTTAAACCCTTACCTTCCATCTTAGAGTCAATATTATGTATTGGCTCCAAAGCAGAAGAGTGGTAAGGGCAGGCAATGGGGGTCAAGTGACTTGCCCAGGGTCACACAGCTAGGAAGTATCTGAGGTCAAATTTGAATCTAGGACCTCCCATCTCTAGGCCTGACTCTCAATCCACTGAGCTACCCAGCAGTACATCCCTTTCAACCCCACGCCCTGCCACCACCCTTTCTATAAGAAGCAGCTTATAACTTTATGCACAAAGCTTTTCTTGATCACAATTACTAGTATCCCACCTCATCCCCACACCCCCAAACTACCAGGTATTTAACTACGTTGTATATGTACTTTTATTTATGCTATATATAAATACTTGTTTCCCTTGTTAGAATATAAGCTCCTAGGAGTAAAGATTATTTCATTTTTTTGTCCTTGTAGCCCAGTCTCATAAACAATAGGTGCTTAGTAAATGACTATTGATTGCTGACTAAATGGAACAGAATTCTGGTGGGAAAAGACAACTTTTAATGTCTCTGTGATAAACAGAGATATAGACTAAGAACTTCTCAGCTGAAGATCTAAGGAAATGCAGGTAAACCAAGAGGCTAACTCCAAAGCGAGAGTGCTGGGAAGCAATGAGGCTCCCTGTAGGGAGGCCCCACGTGGAAAGGAGAACTAGATGACTGCTAAGATTTCTTCCACTTCTACAAATCTTTGATTCATAGTTGAATCTGACCTATCAAAACATGTTATACTTTGAAATCCAGTTTATAGTCTTTGATTTCATCAAATCACCAGGGAGGTTAACCAATTCAGCTTCAAAAGTCTCAATACCACAGCCTTGCTGATAGGCTTTGTTTGGCAGGTAGTTAATCTTCTATGGTTTATTCTAGTCTTGAATCTTTAACTTCCACAAGAGATAAAGAAATAATACTTTTTAAAATGTTTTCCATGTTCTCTGCTTCTATCCCATTCAACTAATTTCAAGAAAAAATCTAATTTCTAATACAATTTAATTCTAACCCCCTTAGCTTGCATTCTTTTGTTTTATTTTTCAGTATTATAACAACACACTGCCCTGGTGTTCACATCATCTAGTACGCTTACTCTGTGCTTGCAGTGTATATATTGGATATGGGGCGGGTTCTTGGAATATGTTATTACCTATTTGATCTTAAAGACGCACCTACAAGGCTAAAAGTATAATTCAGTTTCTATTTAGTTCTGAGCCCTCTGGGAATAACAAAAAATAGTGACTTATGTAACGAATCTTTGCAAACTATTATGATATTCTCGAACCATCTGGTCTTTATTAATCTTACTTGCTATTGGCATTCCAAAAGGCAAAGGAAGGTCTAGCTGCAGCAGTCCAGGTTACAAATAAAAGCAATCTCAGTTACACTTTAAACCTCTCCAAAACCAAGGAAAAAAACCCACTCTTATCTTTCTTGCCCTTTTTGCTCCCCACGCCTGAAAAAACCCAGCTTATTCTTTGATATGTGTATCACACTGAACAATTTTTTCAGATACAGAGAAAAAGTTTTCTTTGCATGTTCTATGTATATAGAAAAGTCTATCTGCATAGGACTCTAATGTGATCATTCTGTGTGTGGAAATAAACAACAAAACACTATTCACATTCCTGTCCTCATTCCAAAAACCCACAATCATTTTCCATATTTACTAAGAGTCCATTGAATTCAATGCTAGACTAGATGTTATAAGGATTATAATGAACATTAGAAAGAATCTCTTTTCTTACATGGTTTATAATCTAGTGGGATGGGCAAGCTAAAGATACACACATATATAGTCAATTAAGAAGATTCCTATCCATATATCCAAATGTTGATGTTTCAAGTATCATGTTACAAATATGTAAATAAAACCATGTTCTGATTCTTATCTACCAAAGTGGTCTTTTCTAAATTTGTCCATATTTTAGGAGCAAGAAAAGTAGAGCGTAATTATAAAGGATTAGTCTTTAGCCCTATGTCAAATACATATTTTGTATTGTGAAGCTAGGATTAACTCTCTCTAGCAGAAGACACCATCAGGACTTCACGAGAAAAAGGCTGGTAGGCTTGTTAGGAATCTCTTCATCTACATTTACACTTTCACTCTTCCCTCCTCTTTGTAAATAAAAGCTGCTAAAAGTCATTTTGTCTTAAGCTATAATAGTTTATATTCTGCGACCACAACATTACTTTATAACTCTCATATTTAGCAACCTCTCATATTTAGAAACCTAAATTTAAACTCTTAAAGTTGTGTAAGTAGGTAGGATTTGCTCCCCAGGACTCTTAAATCCCAGTTTCTCATGTGCCTTCTCACCTTACATACTAAGGTAGGGAAGATATAAGTTTTGTGTAGCTCGGCCCTCTCACTCTCTTTTCCCCTGATCCCGGCTGGGAAAGCAGGTTTTACTCAGGCTTTTACTTCTGTCCTTTTATTTCTTCTACTTCAAGTGATTATTAATAAATCTTATAAAATATAATACTTGCAATTATTGGATATTAATTTTAATCTCACATAGTATACAGCATCCCAGTTTGTACTAAGTTGAGAAGGGCGTAGCTAACAACAAAATATAGTTATAAATGTACAATGTTACTATTCTCTCCAATTGATTTTTTATGGACAGTTCTGTTTCCTTAAAAGAAACCTTTTTTGTCTGCAGCTCTTTCTATGAGTCCATCTTCAACAATGCAATTCAGTTTTTTTGGTGAAAGGTAGAAGCAATGACCGATTATTTGTTAATAGACTGTATGCCCTGTTAAAATACGTTATTTTTTAGGAAAAATAACAATTCAGTTCAATGTTTATGAAGCAGTTTCTAAAAAGTAGAGCACTGTGCCAGAAGCTGGGAGTAGAGTCAATGTGAAATAAGTCATTCTCCATCTTTACAAAGCTTATAATCTAGCAAGAAAAGTATTGATGTATACAATTAGAATAACAGATATATGCAAAAGTAATACCAAATATGAGTGAGATCTGATTAGGCAAAGATTAGTTCCAACCACAAGGAAAAAAGGAAGGTTCAAAGAAGATTTTATGGAGAAAGTTATCACTTGAGCTGAGTCTTGAAGGAGAGGCAGGACTTCAACCTCAGGGTGGCTAGGTGGCACAGTGGATAGAGTACTGGGCCTAGTGTCAAAAAATTCACCTTCACAAGTTCAAACATTCCCTCAGACTAGCTGTGTGATCCCGGGCAAGTCACTTAACTTTCTTTGCCTCGGTTTCTCATCTGTAAAATGAGCTGGAGACAGAAATGGCAAACCACTCCAGTAACTTTGCCAACAAAACCTCAAATGGGATCATGAACAGTCAGACAGGCCTGAAATGACTGAGCAACAACAGAGTTTCAACACTTGGAAGGGAGGGCTTTCCAGGAATAAAACAATATGACTAAAGACAGGTGGAAAAAGTATACTACCTATAAGCATATGAATAGTTAGTTACTGATGAGAAAAATATAATTTACAGTTCAAATATGTATTCAATTACAGTTACCCAGAAAAAGGGAAAACAAGAGAAAGCTGAGCAAAAAAAGTTTGGAGATTTATGTCCAGTTGTTGACCACTTTATTCATTCTAGCCTAATAACCCATAGTATAATCACCTAAATTGGTGATTATTTTAAAGTCTCAGCTTTCTGGTCCATTTAAATGTCTTTTTATTCTGCTTTCCCACTCATATTAAGGCTTTGTTCGGATACTTGTTCTGTCTTGGAATGAAAGGAACCTCCAAGCCTGACTGGATCAGTTGTCTCTAGGCCATCTACTTTGTTTTTAAATAGAGAAATCAAAAAGTATCCAATCAAATTGGAAAGACACATGCCCTGGAGTCATAAGACCTGGAATCAAGTCCAATAAAAGGTATACTTGGTTTAGATAGGCTGCAAGGCCTATGGAGTACGTTGGTCTCTGATAGCCAAACTCAGGTGCAAATCTTGCCTCAGACACTAGCTGTGGAGAACTCTGAAAGTCAAGCTAAGATACCAAGTCTTACTTAGTTTTATTAATATTGTCTTAGTATTTTTTTTGGTAGATAATAAGTTTTGAAGGATCTGAGCATAGTTTCATCATGAGTTTTATGCCTGAGGAAGAGATATTCTCATCGGCTAAGTAGGAGATAGTGTCCTCTTAAAAGAGTAACTTTAGAAGGAGAGATGATAGAAGCTAAATTACAAGGAGCTAAGGTGAGGATGTATGTTAAGGCTAGACATGGCATGTATAAATTCTGAAGGAACAAGAGAAGAAAGAAAAGCTAGTATTTTGAGGATTTTAAAAGGTTGTTTTTTAGGACAGGGAAACAGGGAGGACAAATTGAAATGAAAGAACACACAGGTATCCCTTCCATATCACGGGGAACTGGAGGATGGCACCCCCACGATCTGGAAAATCAATGTAAATATTTTTGGCTATAGTATTCTTTTTGTTGTCTGCTGTTAATTTGGATAAGAATAGAGCTGTGGGTTTGAAGGCAGAAGCAGTTTGAAATAGTATGGAGAATGAGTTAAAGAATCAGAAAGAAATAAACATAGGGATTATTGAATAGTAGTGAAGAACTAACTAGGGGACACAGTAGATAAAGCACTGGTCCTGGAGTCAGGAAGACTTGAGTTCAAATCCAGCCTTAATCTTACAGCTATGAGACCATGGACAAGCTAGCCTGTTTGCCTCAGTTTCCTAGTCTGTAAAATGGGGAGAAGAATGGTATCTACTGTCCTGGGTTGTTATAAAAAAAAAATCAAATGAGATAATAATTGTAAAGCACCCAACACAGAGCTTAGAATATAGCAAGTGCTATGTAAATATTAGTTATCATAAGAAATGGCTTTTGAAGAATTAAGCTCATCCAAAGGAAAAGAGGTTAAAGTTAGCATCCTTTTCTTGATTCCTCCAGCTAAAAGTAATTCCTTTCCCTCCCTGAATCTCTCAGGGCATTGTCTTTCCCTATCCCTTTATTCATTCTGAGATACTCTAGGCAGATTGTTTACCTATTTTTATTATCCCTCCCAATTATAACAGCCTACATATGTTGTACTTTTCAGTTTACAAAAGGCTTCATATTCAATTATTTGATCTTTTGAATAGCCCCATTAGGTAGCTCATGTAAGTATTGGCATTTTCACTTTATATATGAGGAATCTGAGGCTAAGAGGTGGTGACTCACCTAAAGTCATATAATTTAAGCAGAACCAAGATTCCATCACAAAGCTCTTTCCATTTTATCACAGCAACCTCTCCCGGGGAATAACTTTTTTCTTATTTCTAAAGGCTAAGCACAATACTCCCCACACAGCAGACCCTTAAATATTGTTGAGTTGTGTTGCATTGCTACCTGAGACAACTCTTGATAAAATATGGCCAGAAAAAGGAGAGCCCTTTTAAGTGTTGGGCATCTCTGTATAACTTCAAGAATGATCTCCTTGTGCCTCAGATTCTGTGTGACCCTGGGCAAGTCACAGTGCTCTAGGCAACTCTTTTAAGGCTGTAGGGGTATGGGGGACAGCTAGATGGCTTGGTGGATTAAGGGCCAGGCCTGCAGCCAGGAGACCCTGGATTCAAATATACTACTTCCTAGTTGTGTGATCCTGGGCAAGTCACTTAACCTCTATTGCTTACCCTCTTCTGCCTTGAAACCAATACACAGAATTGATTGTAGCTAGATAGTTGATGCAGGAGGGAGAGGCAAGGATGGAGAAAAGTGCAATGACTGAGAAACGGCAAGTAAGGACAATAATGTGGCATCAGGCTAAAAAATGAGATTTGAAAAGGTTGGTCCAATGTTCCAAAGAGAGTCCACCCAGGTGTCTTTAGATCTTTTCTTCCAATCAGACATCCCGTAGAGCCCTGTTATTTTACAGATAGGCAAACTAAGCCAGGGGAAGGACCGCCGGGGGTGGGGGGAAGGGTTGGAGAGGGGGAGGTTATACCTGGACTCCCCGGCCAGGGCCCTCACCTTCTTGATGGCTTTAGCTCTAGATATACCCGGCAGGCCCACGTCGTGGCGGGTTTTCCTTCCCAGGATCTGGAACTTCTGCCGGTTGATCTTCACCTCGAAGGGGTTAGAGTTAGCAGGGGGTTTGGCTCGCTGGGTTCCTGCCTGGTTCCCCAGGGCTTTCCCCCTGGCTTTGCCCATGGCAAACGCAGAACCTTCAGACTAGACTTCCAGAAGAGCAGGGTTTAAAGCAAGAGCAAAGGGAGTTGGGGATGACCGGCACCAATAACGTGCGCAGCCACGCTGCCTGAGACACTGACAACCAACTCTCGCGATAATTTGAACCTCTTCCCCGGATCTCTCGGAGCCTCGGAGCTAATCAGGTCGCGTCCTGAGTCTATTAAAGGCATACAAGTCCCAGCATGCAACGCTCCCTTTTGTGGCCCCCTCTAAGGGACCACAACTCCCAATAGAATCTCTCCTCCCCTCCCTCTTGGATCTCCTTGTTCTAGCCACCGAATAGCCCTCGGGTAGTTGTAGTCCCCAGCGCGCACGTGCCGCCGCATCTTCCAGTCACTGAGTGGGCGGGGTCAGCGCTGGGCGTTCCCCTAGAGAAAGGAAGCCTTTGGACGCTCGCGGAGGAGGAGCTGTTGAGAGGGAACGGAGGCGGAGTGGGCCTACGAGGCCCTGGGGGAGGAGGAGGCGGTGCCTCAGTCTCTTGCGCCCCGCCCCAGGAAGGGGAGAGAAGGAGGCGGCAACCATGGGACAGGCATTCGGAACTTGACGGACCTGGGGAGCGTACCCGGCTTGGACTATGGGGCTCTGGAGAGCCGGAGAGGCGGCGGCGGCGGCAGTGGCAGGGGCGCTGAAGGCAGCCGCCGCGAAGGCAAAAAAGCCGTGATCCGTCGCTGCCGAGCTTATCCTTCCCATCGGCTCCGGGCCCTCAGCCGAGCGGCGGCGGCAGCAGCCGCGGCGTTCCCCCCTCTTCTGCCTGCAGGCAACAGCGTTGGGAAAGGGTCTTCTTCCCGAAACCCCCCAGCGCTAGAGTCGGGGCGGCGGCGGCAGCGGCGGCTGAGGCATCGGCGGCGGTGGCGGAGACGCATCTCGCCGGGATCGCGGTGGGAGTGCCTCGCTCCGGGACTGGCGCCGGCATCGGGAGAGAGATGCGCCTCGGAGGCTGCGGCTCCTCCCCAGCGGCGGCGGCGGCGGCGGCGGCGACGGCGACAGCGACGGCTGATCATGGAGATTGAGAACATCGTGGCTAACACGGTGCTGCTCAAAGCCCGGGAAGGTGAGGGCGGCCGCGGGCGGGCTGCGAGGTGGCGGAACTCCATCTGCAGCGGACCGGACTCTGGGG
>NC_058135.1:219978487-220000655 GCF_016433145.1 Gracilinanus agilis | reverse complement strand
CTCTTCTCTTTTCTCCCCCTCTTCACTCTTCTCTCCCCCTATCTCTCCATACCTTCCTCTTCTCTCCTCCTTTTCCCACCACTCCCTTCTTTTGTCCCCACTCTTTCGTCCCACACTTCCATCTCCCTACTCCCCTACTTTATCTTCCTGCACCCCCCTCCCTCCTTTCTCTTCTGGGTGCCTTACCACCCATTCTTTCAGGCATTTATAGAAAATGTGAATATTAGACTAAATTCTACCATTCCTGACTAGCCAAGGAGTTTGTTTTAACCTTTGTGCTAATCTCTTGCTCCTTATCCTGTTCCCTACTTTGCTTAAAACCAAATGACAAATACAAGCAGTGTGTTTCTTAGAACTCTGATCATTGGAATTGCCTTGTTAGTTCAGCTCTTCCTCTGTTTTCTCTGCAGTCTCACCAGTATTGTTCCAAGTGAGCAGTGACCTATTTGGATTGTACATAATAACCTATTGGGGAAGGAGGAAAGTCAGATCTACATAAACTCTCAAGACTAATCCATTAAAGTCATTTGTTTATTATATGGTAACCTTTAAAGGTCTAAGAAAATTTTACTGGAAACCTCCCTCGGCAAGTACTCTATATCTGTGTTAAATCCACAAGCATTAAGTGCCTACAGTGAGCCAAGCAGGTAGGCATTAGGATTACAAAGATAAAGTGGAAATCAGACCCTTCACTCCAGGATCTTATAGTAGAGTTGAAAAAGACTATGTATATATAGGTATATGCAAAATAGAAGATGTTTTTTGGGGAGAGCACTGGGGGGATCAGGAAAGGCCTAGTATAGGAAATAGTACTTGAGTTTATTACTCTTGAAGGACTTTAGGGAGACAGAGAAAGTGAGGCAAAGGGGGAGTACATTTCTGACATAGGGGACAACTTGGCATTTTAAAATTCGTTTTTTAATTGTAATAAGTTTTGGGGCAGTGATTCTGAGGAGTCACAATCTTTAAAACTGTTTTTGTTTTTATAAATGATGTGATGACAGGTCAAACAAATTAGTAATAATTCACTTGTGGATTAATACTAAATTGGTACTTAGTCAAACTCTGCTTTGGGAGCCCACTGTAGTAGTTCTAGAACTAAATGTGGATATCTCCCTCTCATCATTATAATTTTTTAAAAACCCTTATCTTCCTTCTTAGAATCACTACTGTGTATTGGTCCCAAGACAGAAGAACTGTAAGGGCTGGGCAATGGGGGTTAAGTGACTTGCTCAGGGTCACAAATCTAGGAAGTGTTTGAGGCCAGATTTGAATTTAGGCTCTCCCATTTCTAGGCCTGGCTCTCAATCCAGCTACTTCCTCTCCTCATTATAATCAGGTACAAAGTTCTAATCTCTGCCACATTTATTTCCCATACCTCTTTACTCTTACAATTTCTACTTATTTCTTTTGAGTCATTAATGTTCCTGCTTTTTTGTTTTCTTTACCAAATGTAAATAGACTACGAATTCATTACTAACAGTGCATGCATGTAGAAAATCTGAAAGGGTAGCTGGATTATACAATCTATTTAGGCTTTTGGTACATCCGCCAAAACCAGAGGCCAGGAAAGTAGTGTTTCTGTTGATGTCCTACTAGATGGCATCAGTAATTTGCTTTATTAAATAGAAAATTGGATAAAGTGAAATGGAAGAAGTTCATTTGGAGCACAAATATTGTAAAGTAAATCTCTTTTTTCACTCTATTTTCTTCTTTCTGAAAGTTTAATACCTTTTTTTTCTTACCTCACAAGGGGCTTTGGGAAGAGCCTTAGTTTATCAACCAAATCAATAAGTTTTTCACTTGGAGACCTTGATAAAAGGACTGGAAATGCATAGGGATTCCTAAAATAACCTTAGGGCATGGGAATTATATAAATTTTATATAGCATATAACATAAATAAAATAAATAAATTATATAAATTTTAAAATGAAAAGTCAATGATTACTAAAAACTGTATAAGCAATCTATAAGCATTCTTTAAGCTAGGTACTATACTAGGTATTAGGGATTCAAAAGCAGCTGGGAAACTGTCCTTCAAGTTTAGAGTCTTGCCTGGGAGAAACTTATGTATATGAAATATAAACAAAATAGATACAAGTTGATAGGTAACTTTGTGGGGGAAGGCATTAGCTGTGGGAGTGTGGTAGTAGATAAGAAATCAGGAAAGACTTCATGTAGAAGATTGAGGTTGAGCTGAGACTTGAAGGAAACTAGATTCCAAAAGGTGAGGAAGGAGTGCTTTCCAGGCTTATGAAGGCTAGACTGATGAGAGATGGTGGAGTAGAGTGTATGAAGAATTTAAGATCAGTTTGGCCTCTGCACTGAAGTGGGTGGGTGGGAAGCAGAGTAATTAAACTAGAAAATGTGGTAGGGGTCTGGTTATAAAGGGTTTTAAATAAACAGTTTTTTATTTGATTAGAGGTAATAGGGAGTTACTAGAGTTTATTGAGTAGTGTGATGATAGAAACCACTCCCTAAATTTGTACTACCCTGAATCTCTTTTTCTGTGCCTATGTTGCAGGAACACATGCACTCTTTTTCTCTCTGTCTCTCTGTGCTCAAGGGCTTGGAAGGATTTGGCTTAGGGTAATTATTTTAGATAGGTGAGATTTCCTGTCCCCTTCATACATTTCCCTTTTTTCATATATCTCCATTTTTTAAATTAAAATTACATTGCTAAGAGCTATTAACAGACTCCTGACTTGAGAGTTAATTTTATAATGGCAACCACACTATTTTATTAATATTAAATTTAATAATTTTACTTTCATTTATTACAGTAGGTAAATAATATGGTCAAACCTTGTGCTTTAAGAAAACCACTTTAGTTTTTAATGTTCTTGGTACTTTGTAGAGTCCAGTGTTAGGGAGGGATCCTGGCCTATGACTTCATTAGGGTAGGGAACTTCCCATGAGGAAACTTTGACCTTTGCAAATACACTACTGGCCCTACAACTTAAGCCTAAAAAAGTTGCCTGGGGGCCCAGAGAGTTAGGTCAATCAGTCAGCAAGCATTTATTAAGTGACTGCTATATATGCCAGGCAAAGAACTAAGTGCTGGCATACAACACAAGGCAAAAAACAGGCTCTCTCCAAGAGGAGACCACAATCTAATGGGGCAAACAACAGTGTACAAATAAGCTGTGTAGAGAATAAATAAAAAATAACAGATGGAGCAAAGTTACTAGACTTCAGAGAGATTGGAAAAGGCTTCATGTAGAAAATGGAATTTTATCTGAGACTTGAAGGAAGATAGGAGGCCAAGATAAAGAGGAAGAACATTTCAGATGTACAAGGATAACCAGAGAAAATGCCTGGAACTGAGAGATTGAGCATTTTGTTCATGGAACAGTAAGGAGGCCAGTGATCATTGTATTGGCAAATATGTGGTGGTTCATTGTTGTTCAGTTATATCAGAATCTTTTGACCCCATTTGGGGTTTTCATGGGAAGAATGCTGGAATGGTTTGCTAATTTCCTTCTCCAGCTTATTTTACAGGTGAGGAAACTGAGACAAATGATAAGTGACTTGACCAGGTTCACAAAGCTAGGAAGTGTCTGAGGTCAGATTTGAACTGAAAAAAATGTGTCTTTCTGACTCCAGGCCTGATATTCTATACCCGGTGCCATCTACTTGCCTTTGAAGTCTTTGCTTTCCAGTTTAACATGGACTGCAATAAACCCGTTCAACCAACAGCTAGAGAAGGGAAAGAAGGCATGGATATGAAAGAAAAGGAGTATCTTTTGTGATAAATGACAAAAAGGCCAGTTTGTCTGGATTGTAGATTGTAGAAAGTAGGCTAATGTTCAGAAAGTCTGGAAAAATCAACTGGAGCCTGGTCATAAAAGGCTCTTAATGTCTTAATTGTAAAAGTGAAATTTATATTTGATTCTAGTGCCAGAACTGCTGGAGCTTGTTGAGCAGAGGAGTAATGACAAGGCCTGTGTTTAGGAAAATCATTTTGATAGATCTTTGCATAGATTAGAGAAGGGAGAGTCTCTAGGTAAGGAAAGAGATTAGAAGGCTGCTGCAGTAAATTGGGTGAGAGGTGATGAGAGCTTTGGGTTGGGGCAGGGGTCCATATCTGGCTCCACTTCAGACTGGCTAGTCTGGCTGAGCCTCAGGATGTACCTTAGGGGGGCCTTCAGCCCCTGCCCCATATTCCAGCTCCTTCCACCTTCATCTTCCTCCTTCCGCAGGCGTTTATGGCTCTCCTGGCCAAAAAGGTTGACCGTTTGGTTAGGGTGATGGCTAAGTGAGTAAAAGGACAGATGCTGGAAATGATATGATTATAAAAATGAGTAGCAACTAATTGTCTATATAGGGTGAGGGAGAATGAAGAATTAAGGATGAGTTCAAATGTAGCCTCAGACATTTCCTAGCTGTGTGTTCATGGGCAAGTCACTTAACCTCCATGGCCTAGCTCTTACTGTTCTTCTGCCTTGGGACCAATACATAGTATTGATTTTAAGTCAGAAGATAAGAGTTTTTAAAAGAGTTAAAGATGAAAGAGGCTGTAAACATGAGTGACTATAGGAAAGAATAGCACCTGGCAGATAATAGGCACTTAATATTGACTGACTGACTGGTACACTTAACAGAAATAAGAAAGTTTGGAAGAGAAAAATATTGAGCTCTGTTTATTTTGGGCATAATGAGTTTGAGATGCCTACTATCCAGTTTGAAATATCCAACAGGTATTTTATGGTACCTATGTGGCTGACTATTCTAGAGTACTAGAGGTAGTTTTAGAAGATCTGGAATCATTTGCATAGAGATAGTAATTGAACCCTTAGCAGTGCATTTGCCACCAAAAGAAAGAATGCAGAGGGAACAGAGAAAATGGACCAGGTCAGAGTTCTGAGAGATACTTACATTATTTAGAGGATGAGACACAGATGATGATCAGCAAAGGAATTTGAGGGAAGTGAGCTAAAAGCAAGAAACATCTTGGAAACCTGGAAAAGAGAAAATATCTAGGGAAAGAGGGTGGTCAACAATATTAAATGGTGCAGAAAGGTCTAGAAGAATGAGAAATAAGAAAAGGCAATTGGATTTGGCAGTTTGGAGGTAAGTGGTAACTTTGGGGAGAGTTAAGATATTTTAATACATGTTCATTGAATTAGTAAAAAAATTTAGTATTAAAGCAGGGGATAAAATATTCAGTGTGCAATTGTGTATTAAATATTTCTCACTCATAACTCAGATCAGAATCAAAGTCAGAAAGCATTTATAGACACTTGAAAGAAAGGCAAAAATCAGCCCCTACTCTCAAGGAGCTCACAATCCAGCAGTGAAAACAACTTATAAACACTGGCATACACAATATCTACACCAGGATAAATTTGAGAATCTCCAGAGGAAAGGCACTGGTATTAAGGGAGATCAGATGAAGCTTTTTTTGAAGAAGAGGATTTTAGCTGAACCTGAAAGGAAGCCGGGAGGCAGAGATGAGAAGTTAGAGAATCCTAGAGACCTCCAAGAATGAAGGAGAGTCAGTGAAAATGCCCAGAGTGTCTTGTGGGAGGAAAAGCAAGGAGGCCAGCATCAGTGCACTGAGCATTAACATATAAGAACACTGAAAAGGTAAGAAGGAGCCAGGTTTTAAATGGCTCTAAAAGCCACACAGAGGATTTTATATTTGATCCTAGAGGCAAAGGAAAATCAATGAATTTTATCAATTGGCAGATGATTGTGAATCATCATCAGAGGTTTAGAAATTTAGACCTAGACATTTAGAAAGATCACTTTGATAGGTGGTGAAAGATAAAGATTAGAGTGGAGGTTGCAAGCCCGAGTTACTGGAAGAATGGTGGGTATCTAATAGTAAAGGGGAAGTTAAGGAAGAGGAGATGAAGGTTTGTGGGAAAATACAATTATTTTATATTTGGACATGTTAAAGTTAAGATATCCTCAGGACATCCAGGTTGCAACTTAATTTTCTCTATTTTGCTCTAAAATGTCCCCAGTTTACCCAATTAGCCCAGATTCCCCAGACCAGCATTTATAGGTTCTATATTAATAGAATATCAAATAAAAATTATTTAGTGCCATGGTAGTTTGGGAAACACTATTCTACATAAATCAAAATTCTTAACATAAAGTCAATGAATTTGTGTTTAAAAATATTTTGATAATTGTTTTTTGATATAATTGGCTTCTTTTATAATTCAACTTATTTTATTTTATTCATTTCGAAGCTTTGTTCTGAGGGGGCAGCTGGATGGCTCAGTGGATTGAGAGCCAGGCCTAGAGACAGGAGGTCCTAGGTTCAAATCCGGCCTCAGACACTTCCCAGCTGTGTGACCCTGGGCAAGTCACTTGACCCCCATTGCCCACCCTTACCACTCTTCTGCCTTGGTGCAGTATTGACTCCAAGACAGAAAGCAAGGGCTCAAAAACAAACAAATAAATAAAAGTTTTGTTCTGAGAAAGAGGTCCATAGACTTCACCAGACTGCCAAAGGGGTTCATGACACACAAAAAGTTAAGAATCCCTGATATAGTTTGGGTTTTATAGGGTTAATTTCGTTATTGTTACCACTTTTTTTATCTCTTTCTAGTTGGTGTTAGTGAGAACTTTTATAGTCTCTCTTAGGTCACTCAAGCACCTTTGAACTGCGATTTAAATAAAGGCTTTGGAGTGTTGTGAAAGAAGCATTAGTCTCAGTCTGGAGGCTCAACTGCTGGGTTGTGAGGAAAACACTGAAAACTGTAAAGAACTCTATGACTATAAGATGTTTGTTACATTTTATATTACCAATATAATAAGGAAAGACTTAAAGGATAAGTTATTAATTTTAATAATGATATGTCTGACTAAAAATAATGTCCAACAAATTATATTAGGTTGACTATTAAATTGTCTGATAATCACAATAGCATTTTTATACAATACTCTGTGGTTACAAAGACCTTCTAAAAACCTAACCTCTCTTCTGATCCTCACAATCTATCTAAAAGGTAAACCACATATATGTATGGTTTAAGGCCATTTTACTGTAGATGAGGAGACAAAGGCCCAAATTTAGTGACTTTCCCAGGTTAATATGGATGGGCTTCTACCATATCTCACAGATTCCATTTGTAAATAAAGTTAAGTCCAGTTGAATAAGCAAATGACTAGGAATCTGAAATAGAATGCCAATTATTGTTTTTCCATAAAGTTGATTATAGCCATCATAAAGCTAATTTCTCCATTTGCAAATAGTTTACAAAGTAAACATATTAAAACTGGGACCAATCTTTGCACTTTTTTGGAAACTTTGAAAGATTCTGGTTATACAATGTTTAATTATACAAAACTGCCATTTTACTTCAGTATAAAAGATTGCTACTAGTGGTTTTTAAAATGCAAGTTTTAATTTGTCAATGAAGTTATGCTGCAAACTCCATGTTGTTTTGGTTCTTAAGCAGACACTTCACTGATCAACAAGCCTCAAATTCTTTGTTAGGAGAGATTGTCATCATAAAATTTGGTTACTTCATGGAAAAATAATTTCTTAGGTTGTTATCCAAACCTTCAGGAATATTTTCTAAAGGAAAAACTATTATATTTCTTTCTTTAGAAGAAAATAAAGCTCTAATGGCCTTAATTGCATTGGAATTGGCAACCATTACTGAAGACTTACACTTATATCAAACTCAGGTCCCTTTATTCCTTCAAGACAATTTTTATCATTTCTGATAACAATACTCTTCATACCCCCATGACCATGAAAAACTGATATCTTGCTGAGTTCCACATTATAGTTGATCACTATGTACACTCAAACATAGATTTGTATATATATCTGTACATGTGTATGTAGATGTATATTTATGTTTAAGAGAAGAAAATAGCTCCTGTTAATGAAATTCTTCTTTTGAATGCGATAAATATCTTCTTTCATATTAAAAAAAAACAACAGGGCCCAGATAGTATAAAAGCAAGAGAAATGCTGTGTTGAAATTCTTCTAAAATCCCAATAAATTAATAGTAGAGAATATAAAACTAAACAGAAAAAGTGAATCTTCCTTCCCTCTTTTGCTTTTATTTTATATAGGATTTGTGGAATGCTTGAAAAATTCCTGTACTGTATTTACAGTCAGCATCTGTAGTGTTGTATTTACAGTCAGCATCTGTAGTGTTTTCAAAGAAGAAATACTAGAAAACATTTATTTTTTCAGGAATACTGTTCTTCAGGAGATACTTTTATTAGCACTAGCAATATTTAAGTAATAACTAACCTTTTGAAATTATGTTATTAGTACCTTTCTTGAAAAATATTCCACAATAAATGCCTTCCTTAGAATGATGATATATGCATTTGGTTTACTTGGTTCCATATATTAGAAAATTTACCTCTACAATGTGTGTATAATAGACCAACTATAATCTGACCTCTTGGCACTGGAAAATATATTGTTGGCCTAATATTAGTGAGACTAGAAGGAGATTCCTGGATTTACTTTAAATAAAACCAAGTTTTTGTCATAAGTAGCCAGGTACTTGGAAAGTGCTTCCTCTTTTATAGGAATAGCTGAAGAAATGTTAGCAATTAATTCTACTTGAAAACAAATGTTTATTTCTTAGCATAACAGTCACTTTTAAGCAAAAGAAAGTGTGAAATGACTATTATCATTAAGATAATGAGGGCAAAAAAAATGTATCCTTGTAATATGGTTTAAGTAAGCTTAACTAAAAACCAGGCCTTTTTTTCCTAGCATGAATTGTCTAATTTATAGATAAATTGTCCAATTTATAGACCTTTGATCACTAAATAATAACTTTGGATTAATGCCCATCTTACCCCTGAGAACAGGGACTTCAACCCTATTTTATCTCTTGGGAAATTAAAAGCATAAATATAGAGATAAGAATGGGTTATATGTACATTAATGTGGCTTTTAGTCTTGTTTATCATTTCAATTAGATTTTTTTGAGGTCCTATTGTACTGTTTGAAAAAGACAGTATGAGACGGTTATAAAAAAGTAGCATTTCTATTTGGACATTTTTAATAATTTCTTTTTTTTTGTTCATAAACATGTAATTAGGGAGGAAGCTAGGTGGCACAGTGTTTAAGGCACCAGGCCTGGAATAAGGAAGAATTGAGTTCAATTGTGGCCCAGGTACTTAGTAGCTGTATGACCTTAGGCCCATATATATTCTTTCTGAGTTCCAATTTCTTTCCCTCCCTCTTCCCCTAAGATAGCAAGCAATGTAATATAGATTATACATGTGTCATCTTGAACAACGTTTTCATATTAGTCATATTATAAAAGAAAACAGACCAAAAAAATAATGAACATAAAAAAATAGTATGATTCAACCTGGTTTTAGACTCCATTAATTCTTTCTCTGGAGATGAATAGTATTTTTCATCATGAGTCCTTTGTAATTATCTTGGATCATACTATATTGTTGAGTATGGTCAAGTCTTTCACAGTTGATCATTGTATGTTATTGCTGTTAACTGTGTACAATGTTCTGGTTCTGCTCCATTCACTTTGAATGAGTTCATGTAAGCCTTTCCAGTTTTTCTGAAATCATCCCCATTGTCATTTCTTATAGCATAGTAAGTATTCCATTAGAATCATATGCTCAAATTGTTCAGCCATTCCTCAATTGATGTACATCCTCTCAATTTCCAGTTCTTTCCTGCATCAAAAAAGAGCTGTTATAGGCATATTTTTGTGCAAATAGGCACCTCCCCCCTTTTTAAAATCCCTTTGGAATACAAACCTAGTAGTGGTATTGCTAGATCAAAGGGTATGCACAATTTTATATAAGCCTTTTGAACATAGTTCCAAAATGCTTTCCAAGATGGTTGGATCAGTTTACAACTCAACAGTTGCCCCAATTTTCCCAAAACTCCTCTACCATTTAACATTCCTTTTCTGTCATATTAGTTAATCTAATATATATGAGGTGACACCTCAGAGTTCTTTAATTTGCATTTCTCTAATTTATAGTGATTTAGACCATTTTTTTTCAGGTGACTATAGATGGTTTAGATTTCTTCATCTGAAAACTGCCTGTTCCTTTGACCATTTGTCAATTGACTTATAAATTCTTATAAATTTGACTCAGTTCTCTATATATTTGAGAAATGAGGTCTTCATCAGAGATGCTTCCTGTAAAAAAAAAATTCCCATCTCTCTGCTTTTCTTTCTAATCTTGGTTGCATTAGTTTTGTCTGTATAAAACCTTTTTAATTAAATATAATCAAAATTATACATTTTATATCATGTAATGATCTCTACCTCTTATTTGGTCATAAATTTTTCCCTTATCTATAGATCATGCTCCCTTAATTTGCTTATGGTATCACCCTTTATATTTAAATTTTATACTCATTTTGATCATATCTTGATATATAGTATGAGATATTGGTCTATATTGTGCTGTTTTCCAGTTTTTCCAGCAGTTTTTAATAAAAAGTTGATTCTTGTCCCAAAAGCTTGGATCTTTGGGTTTATCAAACACTAGATTACTATAGTCATTTGCTACTGTGTATTGTGTACCTAATCTATTCCATCAATCCACCACTCTTATTTCTTACCAGTACCAGATTGTTTTGATGATTATCACTTTATAATACAGTTTGAGATTTGATACATCTAAGCTACTTTCCTTCACATTTTTATTAATTCCTTGATATTGTTTATCTGCAAAATTAATTTTTTAATTATCAGATTAAAAATAAGCTAATGGTGCAACTAAATGACTTATTGAATTGAGAGCCAGACTTAAAAACAGGAGAATTTGGGCTTAAATCTGACCTAGCTGTGTGACCCTAGGCAAGTCGCTTAACCCCAGTTACCTACCTCTTACCACTCTTCTGCCTTAGAACCAGTACTTAGTATTGATTCTAAGACAAAAGGTAAGGGTTTTTGTTTTTTCTTTAAACAAAAGCAACCTAACAAAATAACAGTAAACTTGGAAATTTGTTAAACCATTTCACAACTTAAATAATATTCTTGTGAGCGAATAAACAGCAAATATCTATGCTTTCATTTCATAGTGGAAGAATTCCCTTTACTGAGATGGATTATAACATGTATAAATCTTAGATTGAGAGGTTTGAGGTTTAGTGACTTAAACTCCAAATTGGTCTTAAAGCTAATAAGGGTCAGAGGTGTAATTTGAACTCAGATATTCCTTACATTGAGGATCAAGACATCATATGAATTTTGCCTCTAAATACTGTTATGTAAATAGTATATCTATCCTCAGTAATTTTCCCATCATACTACATTTTAATGTTCAGATTACTAGTAATGTCTTAATTATTGTTAGTGCTTCATGTAGTATTGGTAGCTTGACTCTCACTTGTTAATTTATCGTATTTTCTCTTCTCAGTATTTATAACTGTGTAAAACCTTCTGGAAGGCATTCACCACTTTCATCATCTATTTATTGAATGTTTGCAATGTCCATAATGTACTAATAAGCCATGTGTATAGTTTAAAATATTTTAAATAGAGGTGACAGTAAACCTACATTTGGTTATTGGCAGTGAGAATAGGGGGAAAAGGGAAATCTAGAAACATTTTGAAGAAAGGAAGGAAGGTACAAAAATATGGCAGCTCTTTTTGTAGAGTCAAAGACCTGGAAACTGAAATGTTCATTAGTTGGAGAATGGCTAAACAAATTATGGTGTGTGAATGTAATGGGATACTATTAAGTGGTGAGACATGATGAAAAGGAATAGTTTTGAAAAACCTGGGAAAACTTTGTCAGCTATAGCCAATGTCTCCAACTCTTATCTTTTCTTTCCTTTTAAATTTTACTTGCTTTTTCAATTAATAAGCTACTATTTTCTCTCATTCCCATGGAAGAAAAAAAATGTATGGGCTGATATGGAGTGAAGTGAGCAGAACAATTTATATGATAACAGCAACATCATAAAGACAAACAACTTTGAGAGTCTACAGAGCACTGACCACTGCAATGACTAATCACCATCCCAGAACACTGAGGATGATGACAATCTCAACTTCCCTGACAGAGAAGTGACAAACTTAAAATGCAGAATGAGATATAACTAGGCCCCGATTAGTGTAAATAATGAGTTCCCTGAAATGGATACGTGTATTCAAAATCATAAACTATGGTAAAATGTGTAAAATATGGTCATTAGTTCCAGCCAAATGGAACTATGCAGTGTGAATTTGAATAATGTAACCACTTGAGGAGTTTCTTTATTTGTATTCATCTGGACCTACTTGTATTTATTTTTGGCATGGCCAGTATGCAGATTTGTTTGCTTGATTATTCGTATTTTTGTTACAAGGTCGTTTTTTTCCCCCTTCAGTGGAAGAGAAGGATGACTTATTCAATGAAAAAGTATAAAATGAAAAAAAAAATGAAAATAGGACTTGGAAACATTGTATGAAGATAATAAAGGGAATGAAAAGGACAAAGAACTTCAAAAATTTCTAGCCCTAGAAAACTGGAATAATTATGCATACTATTACTTGTTCTAATTGTTTATTATCTCCAGTATTATAGTAAATGATAATATAATTATAAATAAAACTTCATTATAGCAGAAATATTATCTTCTTGTTTTGTAACCTCCATAGTTCCTAATGTGTCAGTAAGCCTAGCAACCCTCACTAGATGATTGAATTAACCTTTTCTTTCTTGCATTTTTAGCTTTTTACAGCATTTTTATGTATTTAACTGTGTTTTGTATTGTATCATATTATTAGGTTTTTTCCCTTAATAGAATGTAAGTTCTTTGAGGGCAGGGGACATGTTTTCATCTTTATATCCAAAAACTTTTGCTTAAATGCTCTTCACACAGAAAATGCTTACCTTTATTGAGTTAAACTCACCTATTTATATTCATATATACATCCATAGATACATGTATATTGAAATATGCAAGGTATAATAGGAAATAAGTGTCTGCTTGCACTAACATGTCTTCTCTCCCAGGAATGTTATTCCTCTCATTCCTCTGTATATGCACATCTTACTCATCCTCCAACGTGCAATTTAAGATGTGCCTTTACCAACAGTTTTTTGCTAACTACAGTTCACAAGAAGAGACTAGACCAAACTTGTTTTCTGATTGATTCATAAAAATTACACATGGGTTTTTTTTTTCTTTTAAAAAAAATTCTCCTTCCCTCTCCACCCCCAACTCTGTGCTAGGGACAAAATCATAGCATGATCCCACTTAACTTTAATAATTATTTACAAGTACCTATTATGTACCCTGTGTGAAATAGCAAATAGAAAGTTAGCTTTTGAATCTAGAAGACTTCTCTTTAAGTCCCACCTCTGCATATATTGGCTATGTAATCCTGGGCAAACCACTCATCTCTCAGTGCTTTAGGCAAGTCTTGAAGACTATAAATTACAGAGAATATGCTGACCTGTGTTAATAGGGGAGTTTCCTCATCCAAGATTTCTATATACTGATGAAATCACAGATCTGGTCCCTATTCCTACTTGTCAAACACAAGTGTTAGATGCTGGGAAGATAAAGCACCCATTTTTTGATTGTTTTATGCTAGGTGGATTATAAATGCCCTGAAAATTTAAACTCTTCCTTTTACTTTTCATATACATATGAAAAGTATATATATACACATATACTTTTCATATATATATGCAGAGAGAGAGAGAGTTATGTGTGATTATGCTGTGATTCTCATTCATCAGCATTTTTAAAGATCCTACTACCAAATCCTGTAAGCTGTCTCTAGCTGATGGAGAGCAGGCCTTGGATTTAGGAAGACCTAGGTTCAAGTCCCTTTTTTGGGAGGCTGAAGCCAATCATTGAAGGGGGACCGTAAGGAGGCAACCTACATTAACAGTTTTCTTTTCCAGGAATCTCTGTAAATGACACGAGAGGTCCAATTCCTGTCCTTAGGTGCCAGGCCTGGGCTGGGTGCAGGATAGAAAAAGATCCAAAATGAAGCAGTTTCTGTTAAAGGAATTTACAGCCTACTGGAAGAAACATGTGCCTCAATAAACCCATGCAAAATATGTACCAGAGTACAATCCAGAGTAATTGAGAGAGACAAGAAACAAGGCCTGATATAAGATGTACCCCTTGACTTGCGTCTTGAAAAGAGCTTGAGATTCCATGAGGCAGAGAGGGGAGGAGGAGTATAAACATTCTAGTATGTGAAACTCCAAATGGAATAGAAATGAAATGTATTTGTGTAAAATCATGGAGGTGGGAAGGGGATTGGCAGGAATATGTGATGGCAAGTAGCCAATTGTCTGGAATAAAGGTTTAGGGGGAATAATGTGAAATCAATATGGAAAGGTAATTTGGAGTCATTGCCAAATAGACAGCAGTGCCTTGTTGACTGTGTCTCAGTTCCTGATCTATAAATTGGGGATAACAATAGCACGTACTTCACAGTATTGTTATAAAGATTAAATGAGATAATATATGTAAATCACTCTGTAAATGTTAAATAAAAGGTTATATAAATGCAAGCTATTAGCTGTTAAGCAATAGAGATCCTTGGAAGTGCCTTTAACAGAAGGATCACATGAAGAAAAGAGGATGAATGTGAGAAATGAGGAGGTAGATGTTATATTGTCAAAATGACATTTAAGAAATGTAATAGGTTTGGAGGGTCATGGTTTTTATTGAATGATTAGGTAACTATCTTGTTATCCTCAAAGGGTTCTTTCTCTCTTCTCATTGTACTACGATTTCAAAAAAAGTTATTGATTTCCTGGAAGAGCAGCCTCGGGATTTGGATATATCCCAGAGAGCTATTGAAATGGCATAGTACCAAATAAAAAGGAGAAAATTAATATGAACTTACAATCACTTCAGCTTCTGTAGGCTTAGCTTCATTAGTGATATGAATGTTTCTGTTTCAGAAACATTATTCATAGGCAGAGACTTTTACCCACTTTTTTTTAAAACCTGTTTTTACTACCTGATAGTATCCTTCAGAGTTGGAAGGGGCCTCAGAGGTCATGGAGTCTAAAAAAATCTATAACAAATGGTCACCTTCTTTTTGAACACTTCTGGGGCTGGAGGAACTTGTTTGATGAGGAAGCTTTTTACTTTTTTTTGGACATTTCTAATTGTTAGGAAGTGTTTCTTTATATGAAACCAAAATCATTTTCTCTGAAACCTCTTGTTGCTTCTTATTCTGACTTCCATGGTAACCAAGTCTAATCTTCCTTTTACATTTTTTGATGACAGCTGTTATGCCCTCCTCTCTAAGTTATCTCCTCCACAGAATAAAGATATCCCCAGTTCCTTGAACCAATCCTCATAGACATAGTTTCCTATTCCTTTACCCTTCTAACTTATCTTCCTTTGAACATGTTCTAGTCTGTTGTTCTTTCTAAAATGTTGCAAACTGAATAGGATCTCCAGATATGGTCTGACCAGAACAATATAATGGAACTCTCTGGACTTTATGCTTCCATTTATTCATCATGACCATCGTCATCATAGCTATTGTTTATATTAGCACAGTAAGGTTTTTATATATATTAGCTAATAGTATAATCCAAAATTGCATTAGCTGTTTGGACTATTTTGTTGCACTGTTGGTCTCTGCTAGACTGGTAGCATGCTTTGTCTTTAAGTTCAAACTCTGCCTTTTATTTATTACTTGTGTGGCTTTGGACCATACTTAATTCTTTGTGCCTCACTTTTCTCATCTGTAAACTGAGGTAACCTTAAGGTCCCTTATGACTTGAATTCTGTGAACCTCTGATCCCTCCCCTCTAAATCGTCCCAGCTAAGTTTCAACACATTGAGAGATATGCAAGGGTGCTATGGAATAAACATGGTTAGGAAATATTGAAATAATAAGCATTGCTAGAATATACTTTATTCCATATAGCCATCCAATAAAATGTTTTCAAGAATGTCAATTAATTGAGCTTTAATAGAACAACAATAGGTTTGAGAATATAGATATTATAATAGAGCTTAGTAAGTATACTACATTTAATTAAGTGGTTATTGATCAATTGAACTAGTTGAAGAAGGGAAACTTCTGGAGCTCTTTTTTGTATCCTTTGAAAGTTGTGGCATAGAGGTTTGACCAGTATGAGTTCAACCATTTATATTTTTATATTTATTATTTTTTCTTTTTAATTAAACTTGTTATTCTGAATTTAACAAACATTAATATTTTCATATACAAATAATAGAAAGAGAAGACTGCTTAGGAAATAGTGAATCTCCATTTTGTATAACTTTTTAAAAAGCATACATAGTAATTTAACTCTCTAATCCGTCTTTATTCATGCCCTCTTCTGAACTTCTGTTCTCTCTTTTTTTAATGTGTCATTAACATTTTTTTCTTCCTTTTTTGGCATCATAATCACTATCCCCTTATCTATTATACTCCCTCCTTCTCTTGCCTCCAAAAGAATAGAAGTGCTCTCTGTAAAAATGCATGTGTTCAAAGAAAACAGATTCACATATTGGCCATGTCTGAAAGTGTATACTTTCATTTTCCTTCTACACTTTTAGCCCATCACTTCTATATCAATATATATTGGTCTTATGGAGTTGAGATTGTTTCTTATGTTGATTCTTAAGTCTTTCAAAGTTGTTTTTATTTTCTGGTAATGTAATCATTGTTGCTTTGGTTCTGTCCAATTCATTTTTCATCAGTTTCATACCAGTCTTCTCAGTTTCTTTGAATTTGCCCCTTTTGTTATTTATTATCTACCACATCTTTTCTTTTTCTTTATATTGGGGGAGTGGGAGTGGGCATGGAGGAGGAGATGGGATCCCTCTCACCCAGGGTGGAAATACTGTGGCTATTCATAGACTAGTTCCAGTACTGATTAGTACACAAGCCATGATAGTGAACCTTTTAAAGGGGCAGGTGATGAGAGAAATGTCCTCAGGCACTTGTGGAGAAGGGGAGCGGAGCAACCTGGCCCCATGGTCCCTCTGGCTCTCTAATAACAAACTCTGTGCTGGGGGCTCTGAGTGCATGCCCCTGGCACCTGTGCCATAGGTTCACCACCACGGACCAGGGCCAATTTTCCCCTCTTTAAATTAGTCTTTAAAGCCTCTATTCTCAGAGGCTCCACCAGATGGATGGTGAATTTTATATAGTTGCCCAATCAGCTTTAACTACAGCTCAGAACTAAATCCTTGGAGCCTCTCCAAAAGCAAAGAACATAGGCATGCACCACCATTCTGGGTACCATTTAGTCTTTGGCAAAATCACTTAGCCTCTCTTGGCCTTAGTTTCTCCACTTCCACAAAGAGAGGCATTCATTAAATAAGTATTAAGTGCCAATCTGTGCAGTTCATCATGCTAGGTGAATAGGGGCAATACACAGTTGAGATATGACACAGGCCTTGCCCCAGTAGAACTTATGGCCTATTAGAACAACATACAAACAGAAACGACGACAATATATAATATTACATGATCAGTGCATTAGAGAGTTACAGAGGAAGTATTTTGGTAGGGGCTAAGAGGGAAAGGAAAGATCTGTGTTCAAGAAGTCTTTCTGGAAAAGGTGAGAAGAAATTTGACTGGTGATCTCTGAGGTAACTTTCAGCCCTGCTAGATGATATAGAATCCCTTTTACCTTAGACTGAAGTTCAGGTGAGCACTGACTCCCTAACTGTTAATTCCCTCTAATGGACCCAGAAGCTGTGATGTCGATGATACTCATTTTCTCCTGTCTAGGACTGAGGAAAGAATTCCTTATGGTAATTATTCTCCAACAGAATTAAGATCCTCAATAAATAGTGATAATGCCACTCTTTCAGGTCTTTCAGGATAAAGCTGGAGCTGCTTCACTTGTACAAAAACAATGGGAACACAAGTGAGGGATGGTATTTTCAATCAAACAACGAATATTTATTTAGGGTTCTTTTACATGTCTGGCACAGGGTTGGGTCTGGGTATTACAATGAAAAAATGGGACAGCCCATGCCTTCTCAGAGCTCGTAAACTGTTAACAACAGCATTTATATGTATAAGCACAGACAGTAAAGATAGAGAAGATCAATGATTTCATTGGTGTATATCTATAGATATGTGTGTATAGATAGATGTGTGTGTATCTCTATATACACCAATAACTAGGTGGAATCATAGATAGGGGCATATGGGAGCCCCAGGAGTGCTAATACCTTTGGGATGAGGGTTTGTTGAGCCCATTTCAGGGCTGCTCATCCTCCTCTGGTGGCCACTTGGTGCCCAGCCGGAGCTCCAAGAGGCTATAGCTTGTGTAGCAGTCTCCCTCTGGTAAACTGTCTCAGCAGATGAGCTACCATGAGCTGGGGGGGGGGGGGTAGGAGCAGGTCTCTACCCAAGCATAGGAAGACTTCCTCCAGAGGAATGGGCATATGAGAACAGTTTGTTCCATTGGCCACAAAGGCAACCAAAGTCAGTACTGTGGAGCGCTTAGAGCTTGGTCAAACATTGAAGATGCCACGGCCATCCACTAGATCTTGGGCCATCACTGGTCTTGTGACTTTTTTATCTTGCCACTAAACTTCAGTGACTAGAAGAAAGAGTAAGGTCAATGACTGTGCAATTCTGCCTTATTTTTCATCCCACTCAAATCAAGCAAATCAAGACACCACTCCATGATGTCATTGGTCCTCTTCAAAAATGGAGGACAAAGGGGCAGCTGGGTAGCTCAGTGGAGTGAGAGTCAGGCCTAGAGACAGGAGGTCCTAGGTTCAAACCCGGCCTCAGCCACTTCCCAGCTGTGTGACCCTGGGCAAGTCACTTGACCCCCATTGCCCACCCTTACCAATCTTCCACCTATGAGACAATACACCGAAGTACAAGGGTTTAAAAAAAATGGAGGACAAACAGCAACTCCATATACAAACATATACACAATATAAAATTACACGTTAATGGGAGTGGTAGCGAGAGTTGGATGGATCAAGGAAACTTCCCTCATGTAGAGTGGTGCTTGAGCTGAGCATCAGAGGAAACCAAAGATTCTTTATTTTTATAAAAAGAGATTTTTATTTATTTTATATTAGCTATACTCCCAGTGTATTCCTCCTCCTCCTTTGAAAGCTAATTCTCATAAGATTAAAAACCAGGAAAAGAGAACTCAGCAAAACTAACCAACAAATTGAAAATGTGTGGCAAATGTAGTGTTTTCGTACTCATAGTGTCCTATCTTCTGTAGTGGATGGGAGAGGTGACCTGTCATCTGTTTTTTTGGACCAAGCTTAGTTATTTCAATTTATTGCATTAAGTTCCTGGTTTTTTAAATTGTTCTTTCATTTAAGGTACTCTAATCTACCTCTTAAGTCTGCTTCTTCCGTGAGATTACCATGTTTCTCTCCACTCTATATGGCACAGTGCACAGAGCTCTGGGCCTAGAATCAGGAAGATCCAAGTTCAAATGCAACCTCAGATATATACTAGCTGTGAGTCCTTGGGCAAGTCATTTAACCTATTTGCTTCAATTTCCTCATGCAAAATGGAGATAATAAGAACAACCACCTAGCGGGCTGATTCAAATGAAATAATGTTTGTAAAGTGCTAAGTACAGTGCTTACCACATACTAAGTGCTGTAGAAAGATTAGCTATTGTTATAGTTCTAATTTGCTACAGCAAGTAATATTCCCTTACATAAATGTTCTATAATTTGCTTAGCCAGTCCTAAGACTGAGTATCTTCTTTGTTTGATGTGAGCAGAGAATTTAGAACTGGAAGGGACTTCCCAAGCCATTTAGTAATCCCCATAACTGAAGAGTGATTCTTACCTAATGACAGTGTCCTCAGTGCTAGCATCAGAGGCATCACTCAAATATTTATTGATTTTAACTAATATATAAGGTCTCTTAACTTCATTGTTTGTTTTGACCTATGCAGGAATGGTTGATTCTTCTTTAACCAGCCCTTCAGTTTGCTACTGGGAGAATTAGGATAATAACTAACTTTGTTTATATGCTCAGAATTTGAAAGAGATCAAGTGTGAAATATTTTATCTGCAGTTGTAAAGTGGGAGTGTTGGCATTGTTATAGGAAAATATAGATTAAGATTTTAGTTAGCAGAGAGCTGACCTGGCAAGCTGGCAAGAGAACTTGGAATCTTGTCACAGGGACTTTCACATAGTGACTCTGAGTTGGCAGTTGGCCTTGGGAGCAGCTGTCAGGGTGAGCTTGTGTGTGTTTGGGGATCTCAATAATTTGGAGTTGGTTCCTTGGACTTGAATATCAGATATTCAGTCAAGACCAGTGAAGTTGTAGGTAGAGAAGTGGATATATATTTGTGCTGGTGGACACACAAATAATCCCATCTCCCTCACTTCCCACTTGGATTTTACTTTGCAGTGTAACCTGTGTTTCATGAGACAAGCCAAGGACATCTTTGTGAGATTCCCTTACCCCTGACAAGTCAGACCTTGCCCTAGGCAGTCTGCTAGTAGACTTTAGTGTTCAGTGTAGTCTTAACCATCCCTCTCTCCCCTGGCAGTTCTCAACTAGACCTGAGTGGTAGTTTGTCCCACTTCCCTTCACTCCCCATCTTAATTTGTTATTAAAACTCTTTATACAGATCTTCCTTGTTTCTCCTCCTTTCCCAGACAAACCTGGCACCTAACTGACTACAAAAACCCACTGAGATAACCCCAGCTGATTCTCCTGGTGGTTTCCCCACTCCTTTCCTTTATTACACCCTGGAGTTAATCACCTGCAGGTTTTGGTATTCTGTTAATTAGCCCCAGTATATATATTATCAGTTTAACAGATTACCTTAAGAGCATGGACTAGAGCGGATCTACAAGTAGAATGGTGGCCTGATATGGGGCAAAATGAAGTGTGTCACCTGTGAGAGTCTAGTTCTGTGAGCATTTTAGGTACCAAGAATCACTGGAGGAAGAGGATCTGCAGAATGTATTCTTGGAGCTTGCTGGGAATTTTTTTAAATGCCTTTATTATATCAATATCTATTATTATTACAATGGAAATGTTTCATCTCAGAACACTTTTTACTAACCTGTGGTACATTTTATTACTTATTAATAAGAAACCATGAATCTTGGAAGGGAAAGATGACAAATTTAATAATTTCATAGATAACATTTTATTTTTTTCAATTTTATTTTTATTGTCATGCAAAACATACTTCTTTATTAGTTGTTGTTGTAAGAGCACACTCATACAAAACCAAAACTGCAAAATAAAACCGTAAATACATTGATGTGAAAGATGACCCCAACAGTTCTATAGATCACATTTTTAATGTGTCATCTGACATAACATAAGTTGAGTATTAGGGTAGAGAGAAGACACTTGTCATTCTTAGTGTTTTGGATATTCTTTAAAACAAAATCCATTTCAAGAGGATTCAAAAATGGAGAGCTACTTTAAAAAAAAAAAAACCCTTACCAACTGTCTTGGAATTGATACTAAGTATTGTTTTTAAGATTAAAATTTAATATCCAAGTGAGGAGAGAGGACGGAGTTACACACTTTATACAACGTAAGCACAGTAACATGGGTACAAAGGGAAAGGGATTCTGGGAGATGAAGTCCAAGGGTACAAAATTTGATTTATGCAGATTCCAAGGCAGAATTGCTGTAATGGCTTAGCAGTTGGGGTTAAGCGACTTGCCCAGGGTCCTACAGTTAGGAAGCATCTGAGGTCTGATCTGAATCTCCTTTCTTTAGGACTGGTTCTGTATCCCCTGAGCCACCTAACAGCCCCAAAGGTACTTAATTGTTAGATCAGTCAACTAAAGTAGCCGTCCAAATTGTGCTTATCCATTCCCCTTCTCAGTCTTCCACCCTGTCCTCCCCACCCCAGCAAAGAAATCTATCATTTTTTTCTCTAATGAAAATACATGTTTCATCATTACCACTACAATATTGCTAGCTGAAACTTTTGTGGCCAGTTAAATTGTGTCCACTCTCTTGGTTTTAGTTTTCTTTAAAAGTATTTTTCTGCTGAATGAACCTTTATTATTATGACTATAAGCTTTTTTATTCAATTAATAAGACAAATACTGTGATTAGGAAGGCATAGAACTTTCATAAATTTGTAGAACTAAACCTCATGAGTAATGGCAAGACTATTGAAAAATTTAGTGTACTTTTTTTGTTTGTTTGTTTTTGTTTTTTTTAACATTTATTAATATTCATTTTTAACATGGTTACATGATTCATGCTCCACCTTTCCCCTTCAACCCCCCCCCCCCCGCCCCCCCCCCCACCCTTGGCCG
>NC_058135.1:219945628-219978438 GCF_016433145.1 Gracilinanus agilis | reverse complement strand
ATTTATTAATATTCATTTTTAACATGGTTACATGATTCATGCTCCACCTTTCCCCTTCAACCCCCCCCCCCCCGCATCCTCCCCCCACCCATGGCCGATGCGCATTTCCACTAGTTTTGTCATGTGTCCTTGATCAAGACCAATTTCCAAATTGTTGGTAGTTGCATTGGTGTGGTAGAAAATTTAGTGTACTTTTCCTTTACTTTGTTCTTATATCATAACCAAATTAGGTCATAGTTGACTGAGGGAAAAAAAATGATAGTATACAAAATTTAGACATTATTTTGAGGATCTTGGAAAGACAATGAGGATTTTGGCCAAGAACTCTATGCTTAGGCTGTTCTTAATCAAAAACACATGAAGTATGTGTGTACATATGTCCATGTGTAATTGTAAGGAACATTTGCATGGTGTCCAGAGAAGCAATTTGGAAATAGTAGTGAATTCTTTATAAGTATTATAAAATACTGTGCAGATTAAATTGCTCCATTAAATAATAACATAATAAAAAATTACAGATAGAAAAGTTTTGACATTAAGTTCTTTTGCATGTTTTTTTCAAATTGCCTTCATTTTTTTTCTAGCATTTGTTTGATTTTATTTGCTCTTTGACTAACCTTTTTCAATTAGCCTTCTGTCATCTGTGTTCCTAAAACACTGGAATTATCTTGAGTTTATAATCATTTATTATTTGATGGAAATGAAACAGATTGTTCTTACTGCTGGATCCATAGTGGTGGCAGCTAGGAAATGGGGTTCAGTTGTGGGGAAAACTGAAGTGTGTCTGCAGGGCTAGAAGAACTAAGGCAACCAGTGTTGGCACTTAAGCTTGTTTGATTTTCCTGTGAACCACCAGAGAAATCTCAAAGGTTCTGACAAATGGGTCTAGGATGGCTTCCTTCCAGCAGCCAAATGTCTCTTAAACTATGAGATAAGACCACTTTGACTAAAAAAAAATCTTTGGACCACTTTTATTGTATTAGATACACCATGGAGTCTAGAATTACATAATATTATATCACAGAAATTATAAATCTTAATTGGATACAGATTGTATATAAAAGAGCCAAAAGGAGCAGCTGGGATCCAAGTACTGCTGTTATGTAATGAATATATCTATTATGTGCTTACTTTCTCTTGCCACTTCTTGGTTACTCTTGGACCCTCTTTGCAACAAGGTCAGCTTATTTATTCCCATAGAACCTTTTGATGTTCCATTCCTTTTGTGTGAAATGGCCCTCACTTATCTGCCAAAATCTCTCCTTTACCTTCTTCAAACCCAGATCAAATCTCACTTTCAGGAACATTTCAGACCTGGATTCCACCTGGTTATTCTTTTTATTGGCATAATTGTAGTAGTACTGATAGAGTTATTTTATACTTAATGATAAATGATACTTCCTAGAAAATAAAGTTTCCATGTGTTTCTCACATATTTTCTGTCTCCTCAACAATAAGCTCCTATTATATAATTTCTTTGAGGGTTTATAACTTTCTTCTATTGATGAGATATGATGGTATAATGAAAATAGTCCTGAACTTAGAGTTAAAACAAAAAACTTACTTTTAAGGACATTTAGGGGATACCACAGTGCACAGAGTACCAGGTCTGGATTTAGTAAGACCTGAGTTCAAATTCAGCCTCAGAATTTAGCTGTGTGACTGCAGGCAAGTCACTTTATTTATGCTGATCTCAGTTTCCTTAGCTGTAGAAGGATGATAATGATAGCACTGCCTCCCAGGGTTGTTGTAAGGATCCAGTGAGATCATATTTGTTGAGTGTTTTGCTAACCTCAGACCACCATAATTTGGGGTTTTGTTTCCACAATTTATTGGATGTATTGCCTCAAAGAATAAGTTCTCTGCATTTCATTTTTCTTCTCTGTAAAATGGAGTGAAGAGTTGCACTGTTCACCTCGTGGCGCTGTTTGAAGAAAGCATCTAAAATTTTATTTAGTCTTCTATAGCATTAGTTTAATACATAGTAAACTTTTTTGGATATGCAGCACCTTCTACTATATATTTTCAGACGTCAAACTAGTTTTTTTTGCCTGTGTTCTGATCTTAACTTACTTGAGGCCAGTCCCTTGGTTGTTTAAATTTGGTATAAGAACAAAATAAAACTCATTCAATAGTTAAAAAGCGATTTTCCTAGCCATAAGTAAATGGTTGGAGGTTCTTCAACAAGTATAAGCATTGAGGACCACTTGAGTTGATTGACTCGGATAAATTAAAAAAAATTTTTTTTTTTTGCAAAGCAATGGGCCTTTATTTGGCAGATTTTAACATGTACAAGGACTTTATAACTTTATTTTTTAGAAAAAAATTTTTCATGGTTACATGATTCATGTTCTTACTCTCTCCTCCACCCACCCCCATCCCCCAGTAGCCGACGCACATTTCCACTGGTTTTTTCCTGTGTCATCGATCAAGACCTATTTCCATATTATTGATAATTGTTCTAGGGTGGTCATTAAGAGTCTACATCCTAATTGTGTCCGCACCAACCCATGTGTTCAAGAAGTTGTTTTTCTTCTGTGTTTCCTCTCTTGCAGTTCTTCCTCTGAATGTGGGCAGTGTTCTTTTCCATAAATCCCTCTGAATTGTCCTGGGTCATTGCATTGCTGCTAGTACAGAAGTCCATTACATTCTATTTTACCACAGTGTATCCGTCTCTGTGTACAATGTTCTTCTGGCTCTGCTTCTTTCACTCTGCATCAATTCCTGGAGGTCTTTCCAGTTCACACGGAATTCCTCCAGTTTATTATTCCTTTGAGCACAATAGTATTCCATCACCAGCTTGTACCACAGTTTGTTCAGCCATTCCCCAATTGAAGGGCATACCCTCATTTTCCAGTTTTCTTGCCACCACAAAGAGCGAGGCTATAAATATTTTTGTACATGATATTTTTAATATTTTTATATTATTTATTTATTGTTTATGTTATATTTATATATTTATTATATTATTATATTAATTTATATTTTTGCAGATAAGTAAAATCTTGCCTAAGTTTAGACATCATTCATCAACCAAGCAAAAATCAAATTGTTCCTGGAGGTCCTCCTGTCTGCTTCATACTCAGTTACCCAAGAAATGATGTCACATCCTGGACCTTTAGCCCTCTGAGCCAACAAATTCTTGATGATAACCTCAATATCTCTTATGGAAAACAGACTAATTTTCCATTGGGACAGGGATTTGTTTATTGCTGCTTTGTTAATGTAGAATGTATACATAATGTACCTTTTTTGAAAACATCTCAAACTCACCATGTCCCAAGCAGATCATTTTTCTCCTTAAAATCTTCTCCCTCCTTCAAAAATATCTGATTTTTGTCAGATACCTCAAATTTCTATATCATCCCTCTTCCTCTCTTGCCCTTTAAGCATAAAAGAGAGCATATTGGCATAGACCAGTGATGGTGAACCTTTTAGAGACTGTAGAGACTGAGTGGCCAAACTGCAACCCTCATACTGCATGTGAATCACCCACATACCCCAGACAGGGGAGGGAGGAAGTGCTCCCATTGAGCTGCTGGGCAGAAGGGCAGAGATGGGAGAAATGTCCTTAGGTGCAGTAGAGAGGGGGAGGGGAGCAACCCCTTTGGGCACGCTCCAGTATACGTGCCACAGGGTCACCAACACGGGCATAGAGGATAGGGTTCTGGACTTGAAGCCCAGGAGTTCTAATTCTAAATCCTATTTCTGTTGTTTTACAAGCTCCTCACTTAAAACCTCTCTGATATACCTGAAGTAGTAGTGCCTCTTTTGTAGGGTCTAAAATGAGATACTTCAGTGTACTTCAGCAGATTTTACTCATAACTCTCCTGCCTTTTGTGGCTAACCTCCTTGAGAAGACTAGCTACAATAGATGCCTCTACTTGCCTTCCTCTCACTTTCTTCTTAAAGTTTCTGCATTCTGAATTCCAGCCTCAGCATTCAACCTAAACCTCTCTCTCCAAAAAATTCTAATGTTCTCATAATTATCAACTCTAATGGTCTTTTCTCAATCCTCATCCTTCTTGACCTCTCTGCAGCCTTTGACACTGTTGACCACCTTTTTGTTAATCCTTTCTTCCTTCTAGGTTGTCCTGATAATACTCTTTCCTGGTTCTCCTTTCTGATGACTCAGTAATTTTTCTGGATCTTCAGCCAGGTCATACCCCCTAATTTTGGGTGTCCCCCAGGGCCATTTTTTTAAACATTTCAGAATCAATACTGTATTGATTCCAAGGCAGAAGAATGGTAAGAGCTAGGCAATGGGGATTAAGTGACTTACCTAGGGTCACACAGTTAGGAAGTGTCTGAGGCCAGATTTGAACCTAGGACTTCCTGTCTTTAGGCCTGGCTCTCAATCCACTGAGCCACCCAGGTCTCTCTCTCTCTCTCTCTCTCTCTCTCTCTCTCACACACACACACACACACACACACTCTCTCTCTCTCTCTCTCTCTCTTTCTCTCTCTCTCTCTCTCTCTCTCTCCCCTCCAGGACTATTTCTTGACCTTTTTCTCCTTCTATACAATTTCAAATGATGATCCATTAACTTCCATGGATTCAATTATCTTTTTGACTGCTGGATTCCAAATTCTTTGATGTCTTTAACTGGATGTCCCTTCTACCACTTAAAATATTATGTCAAAATTGAATTCATTTTTCCCTAACACTACTGCCCCCACTTCCAAACTTTCCTATTACTGTTGATGATGTCACCATCCTGGTCAATTGGGCTCTGTAAGAGGGGGAAAAGGGAATTATTATTGTTGGACTAGATATTTACAGTTTGGTCACCAGAAATCGATTAACTTGAGTTCGAAATAAAATAGGCCCAAGTCAGAATGACTTTTATGGTGGTTTATTTACAATTAGGAAGGTTGAAGGTAGGGAAATTGTAAGAGAGAAATTCTGGCCCAGACCAGAGGCCCGAACCAGGTAGGGATTCAGAGGCCCAGCAGAGGGGCACAGAGGTTAATTAAACAAGGCTTCTAGCCACAAGGCCTCCTCTAAGAAGAGAGGCCTCCCTGAGGCTAGAGCCTCCAGAAACGCCAAGGGAAGATAGACTCAGCCTAACTTACCCACGTGACAATTCAGAGGGAAGCAATCTGAGGTCTCACCAGAGATCCTTCTACACCAAGTTCAAAGCACCAACTGCCTCTACAGGAAGTTACCATCATATTTAAAAGTTAACATCTTTCTTCATTTCCTGCAACCACCTCCAGTTGCACATGGACAAATGGCAGCTTCAGCACTGTTTTGGACTGCCCAGGGGGAGTCCCTTGTTTTTTATTTGTCACTTACTATCACATGTGGGTCACAGACCTCCCCCTCCCCACTTAATTCTAAGTTGGGTGGGGTGACATTATTTCTGGTGGCTAAAATCTAAAGAATGAATGAGGGGAAACTAATTCTATTTACACAACTCATCACCCAGATGCCATCCTGAACTCCTCAGTTGCTTCTCATAACCAATCTGTCCCCAAAACCCAAAATCTTTGTACAGCCTCCTTCTCTCCTCTGACATTGTCACTACCTTGCTGCAGGCCCCTCATCATACCCGGACTATTGAAATAACTTGATAGTGGGTTCACTTGTGACAAATCTGCCTACATCACTTTAATAGCAGCCAAATTAATCTTCCTAAAGAATAGGTCTGACCATGTCAATCCCAGGTAAACTCCAGTGGTTTCCTACATCCCTGGGATAAAATATAAAATCCTATTTAACATTCAGAGCTCTTTATAACCTGAACTCCCCCCTCACCAGGCTTTCCACTCTTTTTAACACTTTACACTCTTTCATGTTCTTAATTCACTGACACTGGACTCCTTTATTTCTCAGAAAAGACATTCCATCTCCAACTCTGGCTACTTTCACTGTCCCTCACATAGGGAATGTTCTCCTTTTTTATATCTGACTTCCCTGGTTTCCTAACTAAAAATCTGTCCTAACTAAAATCCTATCTTCTACAAGAAGCCTTTCCTGGTCTCTCTTAATTGCAGTGTTTTCACTTTATTGATTATTTCCTATTTATACATAGTTATTTGCATTTTACCTCCCCTATTAGATTGTAAGCTCCTTGAAAACAGGATCATCTTTTTGCCTTTCTTTGTATATTCAATGCTTGGCACAATGTCTGACACATAGTAGGCATTTAATAAATGCTTCTTGCCCAATTTTTGTAGTGTTAGTAGGGCTTGACTGACCTTTCACCTCCACAACCTCATTTCTTTCTTTCATTTTTAGATAAATGTTGACGTTAGAGCCACTAATGGAATAATAGTAAAAAAACTAGAATCAACCTGAAGAGTTAGTTATAGACTTTTGATTACTTAAATCCCATTGTGGTGTTCTGGTTTGAATTAGTGCTAATATGTGGTGAGAGTGCTTTCTCTCTGGAGTGAGTCACCAAATTGCAAAGCAATTTCTTCACCCTCCTGGAAGCTTCTGTGTTTGTATAATCCAATTGGTGCTCCTGAATAATGAATATAAACTAGAAAATTTGAATACAGCTTTTCACCAAATCTCTTTAACAAAGGGATTTCATCTTTTTTAATAGCAATAGAACACTAGCACTAGTGCAATTAAGAGTGAACCAGGTAAAGCAGGTCCTAAAAGAGTTATTGATAATTATCTCAAAGATGTTCATTAGATACATAATAATTTTCCAACTTTCAAACATGTTACTGATGTGTGATCTTTTTATTTTTTTATTTTTTTTTTAAACCCTTAACTTCTGTGTATTGCCTCCTAAGTGGGAGAGTGGTAAGGGTGGGCAATGGGGTCAAGTGACTTGCCCAGAGAAGTGTCTGAGGTCAAATTTGAACCTAGGACCTCCTGTCTCTAGGTCTGACTCTTAATCCACTGAGCTACCCAGCTGCCCCCATGTGTGATCTTTTTAGCCATACCACTATGTCTTTGGAATTTATTTTTATATGTTACTTGGGTATTTTTGTATATCAGGAATAAAGATTTACTCATTAATGAGTTTTGAATTTTTTGATTTTTGTATTTGTTTATTATTAAACTATAGAAGAGCTAGAATTGAACATGAGAATTTGTTCTTTTTAATTTAAGCCTATTTGCCTTCTGAAAGGTAATTTTCACAGTAGATTCTTTTGTTTATTACTTGCCACTTCCTTTTCTCTTTGGTGACACCCTTCCTCTCTCCCCCACCCAGTGTGGCAACAGTGTCTTGTGGTAATCATTACATATTTTTAGAATTTTTTTTTCTTGTCTTGAGCTGTTTGGTCCTGTTGCAACCTGTTTGTATCATTTGTAAAATTGTTTGAGAAAAAACCTGTTCAGCATAAGTGTTAGTCTAGCTTTTAATTCTAATCATATTTAATATATAATATGTAAGTGTCAGCTAATACTAAATATTTTTGAGCATTTGCTCCAGACCATTGTAGAAAGACCTCTTATCTTGCAATATTATAAAGTGGAATTGTGTACATTAATAAAAAGAAAATGGATTAGAAATGTTGTATTGCTGGCAGTTGCAGATTATTAAATCATTAGGGTTTTTTCCTCTAGAATATACATCATTAATTAAAATATTTTCCCTTTAGCATGTAGATTATTATTCTTTAATGCAACAAATCTGATAATTCTATCTTTATGGAATAAAATATAAATTATTAATCTACTGTTGTCCATAGGATGTAAGACTTGGTTTTTGGGTGTGGGGGGAAATTATTTTGAAAGATAAATTGGTTATGTTACATTTCACTCATAGTTTAAGTACATGGTTTAACCTCTTATGGTCTCTGAAAATGTAGAGAAAATTTAAATTTAATTCATTTGAGATGTTTATGATTAAATATAGCAGCATCTTACCTTCAGGATACCTTACAGAAATAGTAATTCTGGATAGACAAGTTTTCTAAATAAGAACTATAAAAGCAAGACTTAAAATATTTTTAACCCTTTTGAATGGAAATCTTAAAAAATATTTGATTCTTCTTTAAACAGAGGTTTAATCATTTAATTTTTTTAATCATTTTTATCATTTAATCTTTTACTGATTTCCCATGATCTGTTGATAAACTATATACTATTCAAGATTTTTGGAAAGTATGTAAATCTGTGTTCCTGTTATATTTTACCAGACTAATGTACTTTTTAGTTACGTTTGCTTCTAATAGTTTTTTTAATCATGTCCTTTCCTGTCATAATTCATATTTTCTTGTTCTTCTTTGCCCATAGCAAGTTCTCATCTGTTGTTTTTAAACTTGCCTCTGAAATGAGTTAAATAGGATCTGAGTGAGGGAGGACCCCAAGTATTCTCTTTTTAAATTAAGCCCATTAATTTCAATGCATGGATTTTTGACATCCCTTTGAGTCACCTAGAGGCCATTTTTGTTTCCTACCTAGTTCTTGGTGATCAAGATGGTTAAGCTTTACAATGATATATACATTGAATATTGAATAAAGTTACATATATTCTTAGAAATGTTAAACTGTAGCTGTGAATTTCACTGAAATTCCACTGTATATGAGATTACACATGCTGGTTCCAACCCTATCATTAGGCTGTAATTTCATTCTCACCACCTTCCAACTTGAACATATTCTTTTGATACTACTTGGAAATAACAGGATTGGTGGTAAAATGCAGGTGGTTGATGGACCCTTAGAAAGACTATTTCTTCTAACATTTTTGAAAATAGTCAATGCTGAATTGGTTTTGCTTGATTAGGCATATTAGAAGAATTTTATTTTGTCTTTCTTTTCCCCCTAGGTTGGGTGAAGGGGCCAGGACAGTAAATAATTTTTAATTTAAGACATTTTGAATTTTTAAAAAAAAAACCTTGGCTCTTAAAAAAGTGTACTTACAATAGGTATCACACTTGTGCCTAATTCTGGCCATTTTCTATTTCCTAAATTTATGGCTACTACTTGCTAGGTGTGGTTAAAATAAAGACAAAAAGTTTTTGAATTATTGATTATTGATTATAGCAGAAATTTCTGTGATGCTTGTCTCAGATTTGTGAATGATTTTAACTGCCAGGTTATCTCTGGCTTATAGTTGAAATCAAAATAAGATTTGAGCAATAAATCCTTTTTTGTCCTTTATGGATCTTCTCAGGTAAATTTGAGAAGATAATTCTTTTATTATGAAAAACTCATTCCTGTGGTGTTATCTTGAGAATATTCCCCCTTTAAAAGACTTCTGCTTTGTTTTCTAGAATAATTATAAGGTGTATAACCAATTGGGAAAATTTCAAGCATATTATTGTATAAATTTTTATTCTTTTTGAAAAGATTTATGACACACACATGCACAAACTGACCTCTATTTTCCTCTATTCATACTTTGTATGATGAGCAAGAGAAGGTAGTACTTGCTGAAATGAAAACAGCTATATGATATCATCTCTCCTTTTTGTCTTTTTAATATTTAATATTTCTCAAATAAGCTATCCCCATCATCTAGATTCTTAATGAAAAAACCCAGACCTTGTTATGATGTATAGGTAGAAAATAATTTGATATGTTTTGTAGCATCATCTTATCAATAATTTTAATTCGATGGTATCTTATTTTCCTCGAATTGCTACATTTCAGCTAATTGATTTAAAAATGAAATAGAAATTTAAAAATAAAACATTTTAGACTCCTGTGATATCCCTTTAGATAATGTGATAATACCATCGTGTAATGTAAAATGAAAGCTATAAATCACTGTATTGCAGGATATTAAACCAAAATAGGCATAGCAATTTGAGGTCCTGTAGAGAAATATCATTTCTCAACTGAAGAAAAGGTATAATTAAGGAAGTATGATTTTGAATTTAAGATCACATCTTATCAGTGACCTTGCCTCTGCTGGCCTCATTTTCTCATGATCATTTTGGCAATAAGAATTTTAATGAAAACCGCTGTGGTATTAGTTTCTTTTCAATGATACCAAAATCAATATTTAGCTATTTAATTCTTTCTCCCTTATATTAGCCTTTTTTCTGTTAAGTAAATGAAAAGTGGATGAAAAGCAGAGGTAGTAGATTCCTATACTTCCCTTCTTTTCTTTGGATAAATCATGTAACATTTTGTTGTTATATAACTTTAACGGCATTTTTGTTGTTCAGTCTCATTTCAGATGTGTCTGACTGTTTTGAGTTTTTCTTAGCAAAGATAATAGAGTGAGTGGTTTACCATTTCCTTCTCTCACTCTTTTTACTGATGAGAGACTGAGGCAAATAGTTAAGTGATTTGCCTGGAAGAAATTTTTTAATTAAATTAATAAATTGTGTCTGAGGCCAGATTTGAATTAAGATCATCCTGACTAAAATGCCGGGTGCCACTTACCTACCCCAAATAAACAGCATAGAAAGCATTTATATTGTACTTTAAATTTTATAATGTATTTAACATTTTATCTCATTCGATATAACACTGTGGGGTAGATGCTATTGTTAATCCCCATTCTACAGATGAGGAAACAGGCTTAGAAGTTTGGGGATTTGCCTAAAGCCAGCACCATGAATGTCTGAGGTAGAATTTAAATTAGTTCTTTTTGACTCTCCAAGCCCAAAGAAACAGTCTTTTTTACTATGTTATCTAGTTGCCTTTGTAGACAGTAAAGCCTCAAATGCCCAGAATATTGTATGATGGTAGAATAATTTATTTTTTCTTTTTTTAAGCCCTCACCTTCCATCTTAGAGTTGATACTATGCATTGGCTCCAAGGCAGAAGAGTGGTAAGGGCTAGGCAATGGGGGTTAAGTGTCTTGCCCAAGGTCACACACAGCTAGAAAGTGTCTGAGGCCAGATTTGAACCCAGGACCTCCAGTCTCTAGGCCTGGCTCACAGTCCACTGAGCCACCCAGCTGCTCCCTAGAATAATTTAATTTTATGGTTAAATGAGTGAACTTTGGGGAGGAAGGGAAAAGAAAGGAGATAGCCCTTGTGGATTAGATTATTATTGTGAATGGCTACTATATTAAGTAGTATATTTAGTATAAATGTAATTGCATTTTTTCCTTTGATCAAGAATTTGAGAGTGCCCCAGGACCATACATAGGAAAATGAGTTCTAGTTGTTGAGGATTGTAAATGTGGAAAGGGTAGGCATTCTAGGTTTAATAATTAAATATAATAATTAAATTAATTGTAATAATTAATTATAGAGATAATTAAATAATAATTAAATTAAATAATTAATAATAATTAAATAATAATTAAAATAATAATTAAAAATAATAGAGATTGATAGTAAAAGAAGTAGAAATATTTTAATTAGGGCCATCTTGGTAAAATAAAGAAATCACCACTTGCCTGGCTAAGATCTTTTTAAAAAACGCCACCACCAGCCATTTAACTTCTGTACCTTCTACATACAGAAGAAGAAGTCCCCAGCCCAACCTCCCAATTTAAGCCACGCTCCACCTTGGTACACGTCATCACGTCAGAAACCGGAAACCCTTTGAATCATGGGAAATGTAGTTTCAAAGTCCCCCAAATGTCCACAGGAAGTCTGTAACACATCTAAGTATTCCAAGGCTCAAATGAGCCTCAAATACTTCTCAATGGACCCCAAAAATTCCAAATAACACAAATGTATACCAAATACAAATATAATTACTTTTGATATTTCTGATGTGATCTTCCATGAAATTTATAAGTGTTTGTTAAATTGAAATTCACTTAAAATGAACTCTCAAAAATTCCTGGATTGTTCTTTTATGATATTGATCCTTATTAATATTAACTGATATAGAAGATTGTATCACAAGTTTTTCTTTAAAGAGTTTTTAAAATGTAAAAGTATAGGGACTTCCTGGTTAAGATGGCGGCAGAGTAAAAAGCAGCTGCTTAACCTCTCCTAAACGAAACATATAGGACTCCTGAAGAAGACATAAAAACAAATCCAGAGGAACAAAGGGACCCCACAATAGATAGGACACAGCATTGGAGATATGTGGAATCTGGGCATTTCCATGCTATAAAGGGGTGAAACAGCTCTCACTAAAATGTGAGTTGAGCAACCCCCTCCCCTACCCCATACCACCTACAGTGCCAAAGCCAGCGCACAAGAGTTAGAGCAAGTTTGGGGCACCCATTAAGTCCATGGCAGCTACTTGAGGTCACCAGGGCATGCTCCTGAGAGCAGCAAGACTTAAGACCCCAAGAGGCTAAAGAATGCATGGACTTTGAACACAGACCCTGAGAGCAAGCACAAGTGCGGGCGCGGACGCAAGCATAGTCACGGATCCTTAGCACAGGCGAGGACTCAGATCCTGAGCTTAGGCGCAGACCTGGAGTGGGGACCCAGGGCAGAGGGGTGCACAACTGTGGAAGCAGCGCCCTAAGACTGTTAAAGGAGCCTCGGGCAGAGGAACAAGCAAGGGGAACACCAGGAGGACCCTGAGAACAACTAGACCTGAGACCTCAGGAACCTAAAGAGCGCAGACAGACCCTGAGTGTGAGGATAAACCTGAGAGGGCGCAGGGCTAACAATGGCAAGCCAGAGACAAGAACCCCAAAAGAGAAAGATAATCAAGAAGAAATCTGTAACACTCAACAACTTTTACACAGATAAAATCCAGACAACAGAGCAAACAGCAGAAGAGAACAAACAAGTAATCATATCCAAACCTTCCCAAAATAATGAAAACTGGCCACAAGCTATTGAAGAGTTCAAATCTGAGATGATGAGAAATATGGAAGAGATTTGGTGAGAGAAGTAGGAAATAGCTGAAAAGAAAATTAACAGGTTAGAAAACAGAAACTCCCAATTGGAGAAAGATACCCAAAAATCAAACGAAATGTTAAGCAAATTGGAAACCAAATCTGACAAGAAAATAACAGTTTAAAAGGCAGAATTTCACAATTGGAAAGTGAGGCAAATAAATTGAAGACCAAAAACGACCAGATTGAAAAGGAATACCAAAAGATTATAGCCGAAAACCAGTCCCTAAAGGCTAGAATTGAACAATTAGAAGCTAATGATCTCTCTAGACAACAAGAACAAATAAAACAAAGTCAAAAGACTGATAAAATAGAAGGAAACATGAAATATCTCAATGAGAAAGTGACAGACCAAGAAAATCGGTCTAGAAGAGACAATCTGAGAATCATTGGTCTTCCTGAAAAAACAGAAATTAATAGAAACTTGGACTCCATAATAAAAGAAATTATTCAGCAAAATTGCCCTGAAGTTCTTCAACAAGAGGGCAATATAGACATTGAAAAGATCCATAGATCACCCTCTACCCTAGACCCAGAAAAGACAACCCTCAGGAATATAATAGCCAAATTCAAGAGCTTCCAAGTAAAAGAAAAAAATCTTACAAGAAGCCAAAAAGAGACAATTCAAATATCAAGGAGCACCAATCAGGATCACACAGGATCTGGCAGCTTCCATGCTAAAAGACCGCAAGGCTTGGAATATGATATTCAGAAAGGCAAGACAACTGGGTCTACAACCAAGAATCACCTACCCATCAAAACTAACTATATACTTCCAGAGGAAAGTTTGGGCATGCAACAAGATAGAAGATTTCCAAGTATTTGCACAGAAAAGACCAGGACTAAATGGAAAGTTTGATATCCAACCACAAAAATCAAGAGAAACATGAAAAACTAAATAAGAAACACAGGGGAAAGAAATAAAACTCGTATTTTTAAAATTTGCCTCTTTAAGGGCTTCAATATGATCTAATTATTTCTATTCCTATATGGAGAAATATTATGTATAATTCTCTGTAAGGAACTCGATTCACTATTATAGTATTCACTATTATAGTAATTAGAAGAATTATTCATAGGGAGAGGTTGGAATACTAAATGGTCTAAGATGATATGGGGCTGGGAAAGAGGGGAGTGAATAGTAGAGGACACCAAGAGAAACTTGAATGAATAAGAAAAATAGGATAATCTATTACAAAGAGGGCATGGGAAGGGGAAGGGATGAATACTATTATAAGAAGGAGAGGAAGAGAGGATTAAGAGGTAATATTTAAACCTTACTCTCAGTGTAATCAACCCTGATTAGCTTTATCCATTGGTATATAAAACTATCTAACCTTACTGAGAAAGTCAGAAGGGATAAACCAAGGGGAGCAGGGGAGTGGGGAGGTCAAGAAAGGGAGGGGAGAAGAAGGGGGAGGGAATTCATTAGGCCTTAAAAATAAAAAGAGGGGAATAATAAGGGAGAGGGTAGAAAGGGAAATAAATCAAGGGAGGGGACAAGGGTTACTGGCATAAAGCAAACCGCTGGTTTAAAAGGAAATGGAGTAAGAAGAAGGGGTAGAACTAGGAGAGGATACCAAAATGTTGGTGAATACACAACTGATAATTATAACTCTGAATGTGAATGAGATAAACTCACCCATAAAAAGGAAGCAAATAGCAGAGTGGATTAGAAACCAAAATCCTACCATATGTTGTCTACAAGAAACACATATGAGGCGGGTGGACATACACAGGTTTAAGGTAAAGGGCTTGAGCAAAATCCTTTGGGCCTCAAATGAGAAAAAGAAGACAGGAGTGGCAATTATGATTTCTGACAAAGCCAAAGTAAAAATAGATATGGTTAAAAAGACAGGGAAGGTCATTACATCCTGATTAAAGGCAGTATAGACAATGAGGAAATAACATTGCTCAAAATGTATGCACCAAATGGCATAGCAACCAGATTCATAAAGGAGAAACTGGCAGATCTCAAGAAGGAAATAGATAGTAAAACCATAATAGTGGGAGATCTAAATATTCTTCTTTCAGATCTAGATAAATCAAACCAAAAAATAAATAAGAAAGAGGTAAGAGAGGTGAATGAAGTCCTAGAAAATTTAGATTTAATAAATATGTGGAGTAAAATAAATAGGAACAAAAAGGAATACACCTTCTTTTCAGCTGCACATGGTACATTCACAAAGACTGACCATGTAATAGGTCATAGAAACATTGCAAACAAATACAAAAGAGCAGAAATAATAAATGTAACCTTCTCAGATCATAATGCAATGAAAATAATAATTAGTAAGGGCACCTGGACAGGCAAATCAAAAACTAATTGGAAATTAGATAATATGATTATCCAAAACCAGGTAGTCAAAGAAGGAATCATAGAAACAATCAACAATTTCATTGAAGAGAATGACAATGATGAGAAATCCTACCAAACTCTGTGGGATGCAGCCAAGGCAGTACTCAGGGGGAAATTTACATCCTTACATATATTAACAAATTAGGGAGGGCAGATATTAATGAATTAGGCATAGAACTTAAAAAATTAGAAAGAGAGCAAATTAAAAATCCCCAGATGCACACTAAATTAGAAATACTAAAAATCAAGGGAGAAATTAATAAAATCTAAAGTAAAAGAACTATTGAATAAATAAGACTAGGAGCTGGTCTTTTGAAAAAACAGATAAAATAGACAAAGTACTGGTTAATCTAATTTAAAAAAAGGAAAGGAAAGAAAAAAAACCAAATTGACAGTATTAAAGATGAAAAGGGAGACCTCACCTCTAAGGACGGGGAAATTAAGGCAATCATTAAAAACTATTTTGCCCAATTACATGGCAATAAATATAGCAATCTAGGAGATATGGATGAATATTTATAAAAATACAAATTGCCTTGATTAACAGCAGAAGAAATAGAATGCCTAAATAATCCCATATCAGAAAAAGAAATTGAACAAGCCATCAAAGAACTCCCTAAGAAAAAATCGCCAAGGCCTGATGGATTCACAAGTGAATTCTATCAGACATTCAAAGAGCAACTAATCCCAATACAATACAAATTATTTGATATGATAAGCAAAGAAGGAGTCCTACCAAATTCCTTTTATGACACAAATATGGTACTGATCCCAAAGCCAGGTAGATCAAAAACAGAGAAAGAAAACTACAGAACAATCTCTCTAATGAACATAGATGCAAAAATCTTAAATAGAATACTAGCAAAGAGACTCCAGCAAGTGATCAAGAGGATCATCCACCATGATCAGGTGGGATTTATACCAGGAATGCAAGGATGGTTCAACATTAGGAAAACCATCCACATAATTGACCATATCAACAGTCTAAAAAACAAAAATCACCATGATTATCTCAATAGATGCTGAAAAAGCCTTTGACAAAATACAGCATCCATTCCTGGAAAGTATAGGAATAGAAGGACCTTTCCAAAAAATAATGAACAGTATATACCTAAAACCATCAACAAACATCATATGCAATGGCGATAAATTAGAAGCCTTTCCAATAAGATCAGGAGTGAAACAAGGATGCCCATTGTCACCTCTATTATTTAACATTGTACTAGAAACACTAGTAGTAGCAATTAGAAAAGAAAAAGAAATTGAAGGTATCAAAATAGGCAATGAGGAGACTAAGCTATCACTCTTTGCAGATGATATATGATGGTCTACTTAAAAAATCCTAGAGAATCAACTAAGAAGCTTGTAGAAATAATCAACAACTTTAGCAAAGTTGCAGGATACAAAATAAATGCACATAAATCATCAGCATTTCTATATACTTCCAACACATCACAGCAGCAAGAGATAGAAAGAGAAACACCATTCAAAATCACACTAGACAATATAAAATACTTAGGAATCTATCTACCAAAACAAACAGGAATTATACGAAAACAACTACAAAACAATTTCCAAACAATTAAAACTAGATTTAAACAATTGGAAAAACATTGATTGCTCATGAGTAAGACGAGCTAACGTAGTAAAAATGACCATTCTACCCAAATTAATTTACCTATTTAGCACCATACCCATCAAACTACCAAAAAATTTTTTTTACTGAATTAGGAAAAACTATAACAAAGTTCATCTGGAATTATAAAAGATCAAGAATATCAAGGGAAATAATGAAAAAAAAATGTGAAGGAAGGTGGCCTAGCAGTACCAGATATTAAACTGTACTATAAAGCAGCAGTCATCAAACGGTATGGTACTGGCTAAGAGACAGAAGGGAGGATCAGTGGAATAGACTTGGGGTAAGTGACATGAGCAAGACAGTGTATGATAAAGCAAAAGAGCCCAACTTTTGGGACAAAAATCCGCTATTTGACAAAAACTGTTTGGAAATTTGGAAACAATATGGGAGAGATTAGGTTTAGATCAACATCTCACACGCTACACCAAGACAAATTCAGAATGGGTGAATGACTTGAATATAAAGAGGGAAACTATAAATAGGCTAAGTGAACATAGAATAGTTTACTTGTCAGATCTCTGGGAAAGGAAAAATTTCAAAACCAAGCAAGAGTTAGAGAAAATTACAAAATGTAAAATAAATGATTTTGATTTCATCAAACTAAAAAGCTTTTGTACAAACAAAAACAATGTAGCCAAAATCAGAAGGGAAACAACAAATTGGGAAAAAATCTTTATATCAAAAAACTCTGACAGGGGTCTAATTACTCGAATATGCAAGGAGTTAAATCAATTGTATAAAAAATCAAGCCATTCCCCAATTGATAAATGGGCAAGAAACATCAATAGGCAATTTTCAGGTAAAGAAATCAAAAGTATCAATAAGCACATGAGAAAGTGTTCTAAATCTCTAATAATTAGAGAAATGCAAATCAAAACAACTCTGAGGTATCACCTCACACCTAGCAGATTGGCTAAAATGAAAGAAGGGGAGAGTAATGAATGCTGGAGGGGATGTGGCAAAACTGGGACATTAATGCATTGCTGGTGGAGTTGTGAACTGATCCAACCATTCTGGCTGGCAATTTGGAACTATGCTCAAAGGGCTATAAAAGAATGCCTGCCCTGTGATCCAGCCATACCATTGCTGGGTTTGTACCCCAAAGAGATCATAGATAAACAGACTTGTAGGAAAATATTCATAGCTGCGCTTTTTGTGGTGGCAACAAACTGGAAAAGGAGGGTATGTCCTTCAATTGGGGAATGGCTGAACAAACTGTGGTATATGCTGGTGATGGAATACTATTGTGCTCAAAGGAATAATAAACTGGAGGAGTTCCAGGTGAACTGGAAAGACCTCCAGGAACTGATGCAGAGTGAATGGAGCAGAGCCAGAAGAACATTGTACACAGAGACTGATATACTGTGGTAAAATAGAATGTAATGGACTTCTGTACCAGCAGAAAGCAATGACACAAGACAGCTCTGAGGGATTTATGGTAAAGAACGCTACCCACATTCAGAGGAAGAACTGCAGGAGAAGAAACATAAGAAAAACAACTGCTTGAACACATGGGTTGAGGTGGACAGGATTGGGGATGTAGACTCGAAACTACCACACCAATGCAACTATCAACAATTTGGAAATAGGTCTTGATCTATGACACATGTTAAAACCAGTGGAAATGCGCATTGGCTATTGGGCGGTGGGACTCTTGGGGGGTGAAGGGGAAAGTAAGAGCATGAATTATGTAACCATGTTAACTTTTCTAAAAAATAAATATTAATAAATGTTTAAAAAATATATATAAAAGTGTAAAATGAGAAGGAAGTGGCTGTTCCCTAAGTTATAAACCATAGAATAATCAGGCCATGTAGTCTTCTTCAGTCCATGAAATATGAAACCTCATCTACAGCTTTCCTTATAGCTTCTTTATCTTGCTTCACTTGATGACTTCCAATGATAGTAAATTCATTTCTTCTAAAGACAGTACTGCCTCTTCTGAGCACTTTTAATAATTAGGAAGTTCTTCCTTATATTACATGAAATTTTGATTTTCTACAATTGACTGCAAATTGACTATAGGGAACTAACCTAGAAACAGATAAGCAATTTCAAACCCTCTTACACTTGAAAACCCTTTTGATACTTAAAGATATCAATCAGGTCTCCTCCAACTTCTTCATTTCTTTAACTGGAGCTTCTATATGATTACTATGTCCCTTACAATCTTAGTTGCTATTCTCTTTGCAGTCCAGAACTAAATATTGAAGATAAAGCCTGATCCAAAGTGGAATAAAATAGATGTTTGAAAACTTTTCATATTGTTATAGCTATTCTGGCTCATAATTCATTATAGTTCTACTTGATAGTTAGGATGTACTTGAGGTCTGTTTCCATTTTCTCTCCAGGTGTACAACTTTTTTGTTTTCTTAGGAGTATTTCATCCTATCAATTGTCTTTGTTTTCTTAGTGTTTATATTTAATGTAAAACTTTGAGCATCAGTGTGATAAAACTAGCTAAAGGAATTGATCTCCTTTAAGAATTTTTATTTCTTTCAAAAGGTAAATACTAAAAGCCTTTGACAAAATACAACACCCATTCCTACTGAAAACACTAGAAAGTATAGGAACAGATGGGCCTTTTGTTAAAATAATAGTATTTATTTAAAACCATCAGCAAGTATCATCTGCAATAGGGATAAGTTAGAAGCTTTCCCAGTAAGATAAGGAGTGAAACAAGGATGTCAATTATCACCACTATTATTTAATATTGTACTAGAAATGCTAGTTTTAGCAATTAGGAAAAAAAAGAAATTGAAGAAATTAAAGTAGGCAACAAAGAAACTAAACTATCACCCTTTGCAGATGATATATACTTATAGATAATCCTAGAAAATCAACTAAAAAACTAGTTGAAATCATTAATAACTTTAGCAGAGCTGCAAGACACAAAATAAACTCACATAAATCATCAGCACTTCTATGTATTTCCAACAAAACTCAGCAGCAAGATTTAGAAAGAGAAACTTCATTTAAAATCACTCTAGACAATACAAATACTTGGGAATCTGTTTGCCAAGACAAATGCAGGAATTATATGAACACATTTACAAAACACCTCACACAAATAAAGTTAGATCTAAACAATTGGAAAAACATTATTTGATCTTGAGTAGTCCAAGCTAATATAATAAAAATGACAATCCTACCTAAATTAATTTACTTATTCAGCACCATAACATTCTATCAAAAAACTATTTTGTAGAACTAGAAAAAATAATAAAATTCATCTGGAAAAACAAAAGGTCAAGATTATCAAGGGAACTAGTGAAAAAAAATATGAAGGATGGGGACCTAGCAGTACCAGATCTTAAGCTATACTATAAAGCAGTAAGCATCAAAACAATCTGGTACTGGCTAAGAAATAGAGGGATGGATTAGAGCAGAGGTATATGACTTCAGCAATCTAGTATTTGATAAACCCAAAGATCCCAGCTTTGGGGGATCAGAACTCACTTCTGGATAAATTGGAAAGCAGTATGGCAAAAATTAGGTTTAGATCAATATCTTACACCTACCAAGATAGTCAAAATGGACATATGATTTAGATATAAAGGGTGATATTATAAGTAAAGTAGGAAAACATAGAATAGTTTGCCTGTCAGATCTATGGAGAAGGGAAGAATTTATGACCAAACAAGAGACAGAGAACATTACAAGATGTAAAATGAATAATTTCGATTATATTAAATTTAAAAGTTTTGTACAAACAAAACCAATGCAGCTAAGATTAGAAGGGAAACAACAAATGAGAAAAAATTTATAACAGTTTCTCTAATAAAGGACTTATTTCTCAAATATGTAAAGAACTAAATCAAATTTATAAGCATCCAAGCCATTTTTCAATTGATAGTCAAAGGATATGAATAAGCAATTTTCAGATGAAGAAATCAAAGTAATCAATAATCATATGAAAAATGTTCAAAATCTCTTGTAATTAGAGAAATACAAATTAAAACAACTCTAAGGTACCATCTCTCATCTATCAGATTTGCCAATATGCCATTAAAGGAAAATAATAAATGTGGGAGGGGATGTGGCAAAATTGGGACACTAATTCATTGCTGGGGAGTTGTGAATTGATCCAACCATTCTGGAGGGCAATTTGGAATTATGCCTAAAGGACTATAAAAGAATGCATGCCTTTTGATCCAGTAATACTGCTATTGGATCTATATCCCAAAGAGATAAAAAATAAGTTGGGAAGGACCTGCTTGTACAAAAATATTCATAACTGTACTTTTTGTGGTGGCAAAGAATTGGAAACTAAAGGGATGTCCCTCAATTGGAGAATGGCTGAACAAATTGTGGTATGAGATGGTAATGAAATACTGTTATGCTGTAAGGAATGATGAACAGGATGTTTTCAGAATGAACTGGAAACACCTACATGAACTGATGCAGAGTGAAATGAGCAGAATCAGGAGGTCATCACACACAGTAACTGCAATACTGTGGAACAATCAGATGTGATTGACTTTGCTACTAATAGCAATGCAGTGATCCAGGACAATTCTGAGGGACTTATGAAAAAGATGCTATCAGGGACAGCTGGGTAGCTCAGTGGATTGAGAGTCAGGCCTAGAGACAGGAGGTTCTAGGTTCAAATCTGGCCTCAGACACTTCCCAGCTGTGTGACCCTGAACAAGTCATTTGACCCCCATTGCCCACCCTTACCACTCTTCCACCTAGGAGCCAATACACAGAAGTTAAGGGTTTAAAAAAAAATTTTTTTTTTAAAAGAAAGAAAAAAGATTTTATCCACCTTCAGAGAAAAAACTGTTGGAGTAGAAATGCAGATGAAATTTATTTATCACTTGTTTATTTGAGTGTATATTTTGGGGTTTTGGTTCTATAAGATTGTTTACTTACAAAAATAAATAATATGGAAATATGTTTTGCATGATAATTCATGTATAACCCAGATTGAATTGCTTGTCAGCTCTGAGAGGGGAAAGTGAAGTAAGTAAAGAGACAATCAATATAGATCATATAACTTTGGAAAACTTATGTGAAAATTTATTAAAATTTAAAAAATTAAGATGTTAAAAAAAGAAAATACCAGATGAAACTACCCATTATACTATTAAAATTGATGCTTCTGAATAGGAAATAGAAAATAAGTTTGTGTTCTAGATATGCTGATCATATTTATGTTCTGGTGATGTTTTTTAAAATGTTTAAAATTTTACATGTTTAATAATAGAGCTGATTGTTGCCTGAATGATATTATTCTTCCTTAGGTTATTAGTTATCATATATGTATAACTGATATGGAAATATAAGTGTGTGTTCATGTTCTGTGTATATAGTTAAATGCTTTAAGGAATTGTACTTTCATTGGTTCAGTATTTCCTTTACTGATACAGATTGCAACTGCTCTTTAATTAGTAAATATACTTGGAGAGTTGTCTTGGTTACAAATGTTATTACTCTGTTTCTAATCTGGTCTTTAATTTCTCCTAAATTAGGACCATAGACATGCAGTCCATTAATAGGACCCATATTTTAAAAGCCTGTTGTAGAATCTGTTCTCCCACCCCTCCTCTAATTACTAATGAAAGGAAAGCAAAACCCATTACAAACAAGTAGTGTCAAACAAGACAGAAGTCCTCATCATCCAAAGCAAAGTCCAAAAACATATATTTGCATCCATACACATATATATGTAAATATACATATGTATATATGTATTTTTCCCCACACAGAGACACATTTTTATGTAAGCATATGTATATTTACATATGTATGTCTCATTCTTGACTTGAGTCTTTTATCTATTAGCTCTCTGGAAATGTGGTTGATCATTTGATGACTTCAATTACTTAGTCTTTCAAAAGTTGTCTTTAGAATATTATTATTGTGTAAATTGTTCTCCTAACTTCACTCTGCATAATGAAATCATGAATCGTCAAATAGGAAGAACCAGTAGTCTTGTTATTTGTTCAGGAATAGAAACTGAATATAAGATTGACTGTAAAAGCTAGTGTTTAGGAATTTTCATGTTCAGTATTAGTAGAACCAAATGAGAATTTTTAAGATCAATGAGCCAAAATCTAAAAGAAACCAAGTAGTATCAACCAGTAGTATCCCTACATGTTTAAAAAAAAAAAAAAAGTGTGACTACGAGCTTCAATATTGTCCAAAGTGCTTTAATTTGTATCAGTCATCTGGATGCTATTTATAGTATGCATTGCTGGTTCTTTTTTAATATAACTTTTCATAAAGAAAAATAACAAACAATTTCCCCCTTTTAGTGTTTATCTCTCTCATACTATTTAATTCTGACTTGGAACACTGGACTCTAGCCATTTGCATGACTGACAAAATGAAGGGGAAAGAGTAGGGTGGAGTTAGATTGGTGCTGCAGCTGCAGGAGCCAGGGAAATAGTAAAAGTTCTATAAAAGAGACCTAGTGTAACATGTTAAATTAATTCTTCAGTTTTTAAATTATGGTAATACAAAAAGTCTTTATAGGAAATTTCTGTGTGATTCCATAATATATCTAGGTTACATGTTACATGCAATCTTAGTACTGAATTTATATTGAGTATAGAGAATTTTATAATGGTCAAAAAGTTTTCTCTTCTTATTCATGTTGAAAATCATGGCATAGCAAGTGTCCATTTATTTACTTTCCTCATTTACTCTTAGAACCAATGTACAAATTTTGGTTGGTTGTATTCTACTGGAAAGGCTTCCTACTTGAAATTTTTCTTCAAACAAAACATCCCAGCTCCTTCAGTCAATCCTCATGGCACGAGCTCAAGATTCTTCACTCGTCTGGTTGCTTTTTTTTGGAGGGTTCTTAACTTATTACTGTCCTTCCTATAATATGAATTTGAAATGAAGGACTCTAGTCAGGAATAAAGTTGTTCTGTTTGGGCCTAGGAGCAATGGGTAGAAATTACAAAGAAGCAATTTTAGGTTTGATGTCAGGAAAAACTTTCAAACATTTAGTTATTCTGAAGTGTAATTGGCTGCCTTTGGAGGCACTGTGTTTCTCCTCTTTGGAGGTTTTCAAGCAGTGATTGTGTGACCATTTATTTGGATCTATTAATAGTAGTGTTTTATTTTTTTTTTGGTATGGGTTAGCCTACATGGCCACTGAGGTACCTCCCAGTTCTAAAATTTTGTGATTTCTTTCATTATATTTGGCCTCCATCACTATACATGTAATGCCATAAATGTGGAGGCTAGAATGTTAGAAATAATTTTCCTTGGTTTTTGAAGATGCATACCACTAGTCATAATGGATTTTTATAGGCCTTGTATTCTCATTTGTCATCTTTTTTTGTTTCCCTTAGGAGGAGGTGGCAAACGAAATGGTCGAAGTAAGAAATGGAAGGAGATGCTAAAGTTACCCCATATCAGCTATTGTAATGAACTCAGATATTCCATTGGTGAGCTAATAATATTTTGTTTATTTATTTAAGCCTTAATATGTTTCTAGTTGTTTGAATAGACTGTTTGATGTTACTGAATAGGTTTTTTTCTTTTCATTTTTAATATATCTTCTGTAAAACATTTTTTGCAACATTCATTTTCAAAATTTTGAGTTCCATATTTTCTCTCTCTTTCTCTTTCTCTCTTCTCTCCTTTCTCTCTCTCTCTCTCTCTCTCTCTCTCTCTCTCTCATCTCCCTACTCCCTCCCCAAGACTTCAGGCAACTTAATTTAAGCTATACATGTGCAGTCATCTTGATCATATTTTAAAACAAGACTCAGATTTTTAAAAAGCACAAAGAAAATGAAGTGAAAAATAATATGTCAATTTGCATTCAGATTCCATCTCTGGAAGTAGATAGTATTTTTTTATCACGAGTTCTTTGGAATTGTCTCAGATCATTGTATTGAGGATAATAGTTGAGTCATCATCTAACAATATTGTTGTTAAGTGTATAGTGTTCTCATTCTGCTCCCTTCACTTTGCATCACTTTGTGTAAGCCTTTTCAGGTTTTTCTGTACTCCTCCTACTCATCATTTCTTATAACAGTAATATCCCATTACAACCATGTATCATGTGTTTAGTTTAGTCATTCTCCAATTGATGGATATTCCCTCAGTTTAAAATTCTTTGCTACCACAAAAAGAATTTCTATAAACATTTTTGTACGAATAAATCCTTTGCCACTTTTTTTTTATGTCTTTGGAATAAGGCCTAATAGCATTGCCGGATCAAAGGATATGTATAGTTTTACAGCCCTTTGGGCATAATTCTAAGTTGTTCTCTAAAAATAGCTGGATTAATTCACAACTCCACCAAACACTACATTAGTGTCTCAGTTTTCTCAAATCCTCTCCACTATTTATCATTTTTTCCCTTTTTTTTTTTGTAATACTAACCAATCTGATAGATGTGAGGTGTTACTTCAGAGTTGTTTTAATTTGTATTTTTCTAATTGGTTGTGATTTAGAGCATTTTTTCATACAATTACAAATAGCTTATATTTCTTCATCTGGAAACTACCTGTTTGTAAACTTTGACCATTTATCAAATAGGGAATGACTTATATCCTTATAAATTTAAATAAGTTCTCTATATATTTGAGAAAGGAGACCTTTATCAGAGATACTTGCTATAAAAATATTTTCCCCTGCTTTCTGCTTTCCCTCTAATCTTGGTTATATTGATTTTGTTTGTGTAAATCTTTTTAATGAAACATAAATAAAATTATCCATTTTACATTATGTAATGCTTTCTATCTCTTGTTTGGTCCTAAATTCTTTTCTTATCCATAGATATGAGAGATAAACTATTCCAAGTTCTCCTAATTTGTTTATAGTATCATGCTTTATGTCTAAATCATGTACTCACTTAGATTTTATCTTGACTTCACACTTTATATGTGTGAAATGTTGGTTCTCCCAGAAGTTTTTGCCAAATAGTGAGTTCTTATCTGAAAAGCTTATATCTTTGAATTTATCAAACATAATCTATAGAAATTTATTACCATGTATTGTGTACCTAATCTAGTCCAATGATCCATCAATCTTTTTTTTTTTAATTTTTTTTAAATCCTTAACTTCTGTGTATTAGCTCATAGGTGTAAGAGTGGTAAGGGTGGGCAATGGGAGTCAAGTGACTTGCCCAGGGTCACACAGTTGGGAAGTGTCTGAGGCCAGACTTGAACCTAGGACCTCCCATCTCTAGGCCTGACTCTCAATCCACTGAGCTACCCAGCTACCCCGATCCATCAATTTTGCATAGAGTTTGGTTGCATTTTTTTCCCTTGGGTAACAAATTCATTTTTGTGAGACAAGTTCTCCTTATCTTCCCATATCATTTTCCTATGAGAAATACTGTAGGTTTCTCAACCTGTAGTTAGAAAGAACATGCTGTTAAGATTTTTAAAAAGAAACCACAAAATATTTTCAATACTTTATAATTTTTTCTATTTATGAATTTGTCAGCAGCTCAAGGAGCTTGAGGAATTCCAATTTGGTAAATGTAAATGCTTTTTGAATGATTCGTGTAGAATTATATTATACAGATGACTTCATAAAATAGGTTACATTTTCTTTTTTTACAAATGTAAAATTTACAAATTTAAAAAATTAAGTAGTAGGGGCAGCTTGGGTAGCTCAGTGGATTGAGAGCCGGACTAGAGCCCAGAGATCCCAGTTTGGCCTCAGACTCTTCCTAGTTATATGACCCTGGGCAAGTCACTTAACCCTCATTGCCCAGCTCTTACCACTCTTCTGCCTTAGAACCAATACACAGTATTAATTCTAAGGTGGAAGGTAAGGGTTTTTAAAAAATAAAAAATAAATAAAATTAAGTAGTAAATACTTGTCAAATAAATGAAGTATTAAAGCAAAATATTAATGCACTAAAAAGTTTCTTGACTTGAAAATTAATATAGTATAATAGCATATTTTTCCCTATTTTCAATGGCAGTATTGAGAATATAATCACCCAAATAAACTTTAAAAAAAATGTTGGCAACCTCAAAGCCAAACGGCAATCATGCCTGTCACCCCATGCCTTAGCTTTCTACTTTATAATAACTAAATGTAAGCTCTAAAAATGGTATTTCATATATATTTTTATCTTGTTAAAAAGTCATTGGTTTGGTCTAATGGGCCTCATATTTGGAGATAGAGGATGTTAATTCAGTACTGGCTCTGGAATTTTGGTCTGTCCCTTTGGGCAAGTCACTTCACCATTCTGCCTTTGGGCCTCCTCCCCAAGATGAGGCTATTAGACTAATTGACCTCCAACTTTACTTCCAGCTCTGAATCTGTTATTGTAATGAGTTGCTTCATTTTTGGAAATCATATTACAAGTAATATAAAATTGATATAGAAGGATATAATTAAAGATATTAGGGTTTTATTGTAATCCATATTGATAATTTTAAAAAATCACGTGCCTGCTAAGATCTAATTCAGATGCCCCGCCATGCTATCCCCCTGCTGCTTCATAGGAAAGAGAGCGTCCCAACCAAGTTCTGAGTCTTTATACCTCTGTCTATGTAATCACACTTCTGCCACCTGTATTACGTGAGAGGAATCATAGGATATAGTTTTCAAGTCCCCTAAACGTCCACAGGAAGTTTATATCATGGATCTCAATATTAAGACCCCCAAATTTCCAATATCACACCTGTAAAATATGAAGTTCTTTAGAATCTCTCTTGCTTAAAATTTAAATAGATGTTCAAATGAACACAGAATATAATTTTGCTGTACTTCTAGTATTGTCATCTTAGACAAGACATATTGAAGTTAAAGTGCAGCATTGGCCTACATTAAGGTCACAAACCATTGAGAATTAAAATTTTTATATTTTCTATTTTAGGAGTAATTGGGAAAATGGATCAAAGACTCTATCACAGATTTTTTTGGCAGTATGGTCCAAATAATGACACTCTTAATGAGCAAATTTAAACAAACTATAGGCTTCTACATTCTTTATCATTTGTAAAGAATTCGAAGAGAGGATTCTTCATATCCTTCCTTTTAAACTAGTGATAGTAATCTTTTTCTTCTCATTCCCAAGACATTTTATTCATTATAAAAATGCAACAGATCGCAGAACCATGACCATATAGATAATCATGATCATGTACTAGACAGTATTTTAAATGGTTAAGTGTATTAAGAAAAAGGTGAAGTAACTAAAAATTGTGGATCAAACTAAGTTTCTAAAAGTTCAAAGAAAAAAATTTAACAGAAAAAAAACATTTTTTTTAATAACAAAATTATTTGTTGCAAGTGAATCAGATAGGTCAGTGTACCAAAAGTGCTTCATTCCGTTTCACAAGACAATTTGTTTAATGTGCCTCTGTAAATTATGCACATTTTAAAAACTCAAGGATGGGCACAAAGCTCTTTGACCCTATTAATTAAATAGTATCTCTTGATGTGTTCTTGGCTGGGAAAATAGATATTTAGAGCTGACACTTTCTTCTCTTTTTATTAAATTACACCAAGTGTTGTATATAATACTTAACAGTTATCTAATAATACAAAAATCAACATTATCTTTGCAACGAAAACATTCACATTTTAAAATGCTAAAAAAGATGGTAGGGATGTAGGGGGAAGGAGGGATTGGCAGGCAAATGGCTATAACTTTCTATGAGTTATTTGGCTAACCAAATGATAATATTTAGTTTGTTATACTAATAACCTGTGCCATAAAACCATATTTAACATCTGGTTGATATGACTAAATGTAAGTTTTGTAACGTGGGCTCTGTTTCTATTAGAGTTCATATGCTAGTTTTCAAAGAAGTATGATTTCAGTGCTTGGTTTAATTGCTTCATATCTACTGTTACTGAGAGTTAATGAGACATGGAATACCATATTACACAAGTACTTTTAATATATATATCAACATAGAAAATGGTAACAAAAAGCATCTCTACTTCTTGGATTTATATTTATTAGGAATTGAATAATTTTCTTGATTCTTCTGGTTCTCTTTTTCCTCTTGAAAAGATTTCTGTTGTTCTTTTTATGTTCCTGGAGTGCTTTCTCTGGATTGCTCCTTTGCCATGCTTTTACTCTTCCTTGTATTCTATTTACTTATATCAGTGTCATATCATCACAGTAGTCTGTTGTTTCTCATTTTTGTATCTCCATTCTCTTGCGTAATGAGTTGTACAGAGGAAGCACTTAATTGAGGTGTGTGATATCTTGAATTACGTAGAATGGCTAGTGTATACTATTGATATCCCAACATCAGCATTAGAGTGATGACTACCATTTGGATTTTCTTCTTGTGTAGTCCTTTTAAAATTCATAGAATTACAAATTTATGTATATTTGTGGCATATAGTCATTTTGATATGTACTTCCAGTTCATTTGCTAATCATTAAGAAAAATAATCAGTTTTGGATCTTTGAGTAGACTATTCTCTTTATTCTGTTCCATGCAAATGAAAGGGATTTTCTTCAAACAAATATCACAATTAATAAAACTGAACAACTGTTCCTAGTTATAGGTGTGGCTTATTTGTCTTCTTTTTGTGAAAGGAAAATTAATTACATATATATGCATATTTGTATATATACATATATATATATATATATATTTGAAGTTACATAGTAGAGAGGATATTTGATTTTTCTTTTTTTACTTTTTAGGACTTCCTTCTTAGTTTATATATGACTACTTGAAAATCTTACTCTTGAGTAGATTTTCTTTGCTTTATTTTGTGTAGTTATAGATGCCAGTTTCTTAATTAGTTCACATGGCTTTTACTAATTTGTAATAAATAAGTTATCCTGCCACCTTAAACTTTTTGGTTATTAGTTTACAGAGGAAATATCTGTTAGCAATAAATTTCCCTATAGATTAGTTGGTTAGTTATTGAATATGACATTTTTGTTGAACATTCTTAATTCTTCATTTAATTCTTAATAATAAATATATGTACATATACCTTTATCTGATTTACAGACCTTGCCTTAAAAGTTTTATGTAAATCATATTTCATAAATCAAATAATATTTTAATGTATCAAAGAGGATTTTGTTTAAGGAATCCAGTGAAAAGTTCTTTACATAGAGTGTCTCAAAAGTGTAGCTTAAGTTTATCAATCCTATTCTTATTAAAGCATATTCAGGTTTAAACTACACCAAGACTTTTTGGATACTCACTATAAGTAAGCAGCAATTATTTGAATCACATAATCACAAAGTTCAAAGGAGCCTCATAGTCGCTAGTTTAGGTGTGCCTAAGCAGGAGTACCTTCTACACCCCTTCTGACAACTGATCCATTCAACCTTTTTTATAGCATCTCTCATGATATAATTTATTGCTTCCTTTGGCAATCCATTCTGCTACTTGCTCTCTGAGCGTAAAGAAAGTTTTCACTATATCAAAATGAGATTGACTTTTTTTTTGCTGTTTGGCTCCTGGGCCTTGCTCCTCCCTGCCCTCTGGACTTTAGTAGGGCAATTGTAATCCCTCTTCCAATGGCAGTCCTTCAAATACAGTACTTAGGACTAATAGCATAGTCTTTCTCTCTTCTTCCCCCCCACCCCCAAAGTCTTCTTTTCTCAAGGCTAAACTTTATGAATTCTTTCTGCTAGTTTCCATTTAGTTTAGTTTCCCCTTATTTCTTCAGTCTAGTCATCCTTCATTGAACATGCTGAAGTTTGTCAGTGAGCTTCCTAAAATGTGATACTTAGAAGTAAATGTAGTACTCCAGGTGTGATGTGAGTAGGGTAGATGTTAATGATCTATAACTTTATATCTGGATACCACTCTTATGTTAATATAGTCCAGATTCTAAATTTTTATAAAATTGTCATGTTGCTCCACTGTTGACTCATAGTAAGCTTTTATCCATTTCTTCTTTTTTGGCATCAACAACTTGTTTAAATAGGTCAAGTTGAATTGCCTCATTTCCATGCCTAGTTTCCCATAACAAATTAGTAATCTGACTGTACATACTTGACTCAAGAATGGCTCCCGTAAGAGTAACCACTTGTTTGTCTTACAGCATGAATTTGTGTGTGTGCATACATGGGTAACAAATAAGAGTTGGTCTGGAGGCTCCACACCAGAGTTAGAAGCACGGATTAGTTGAAAGAGATGGATAGAAGTAGAGAGAGGAGATATGGAGAGATCTCAGCCTAGCCAGAACTGATTCTTCATTTGGCCGGCTAAAGCCATAGATCAAGGGCCAAGATAAGCCGGTGCCCAGCCGGTTTAGAGAGCCAGTCAGTGCGAGTTTGGAAGCAGAGAGAGCCCGGCCTGCTTCCCGCCTGGGTTTAAGAACCTTCCTTGTCCACCGGCTTCCAAACATGTCACGTCTGCCCTTCCATGGAGACATTCCGCAGCCATGCTGGCCTCTCACACTGACGCCAGGGATGCCAGGGCTAGACTCTGTCCTTGGGGTCAGTGTCCCCTAGCTAATTCCATGTTCATGTAGCCTTCTGGCTATTCTCTTAAAGTAAATATTTCTTTTTAGTCTATAAGAATTTGTTCTTTTGTTTCTTATTTCTGAACCATATTTTCTAACATATTTGTTATCTCTCTTCCCCTTTGGGGAAGATTTTCTTTGAGTTGAAGTCACTGAGTATTGTTCTTTCCATTTACATTGTAAAAAGCTAAGTGGCATAGTGAATCGAATACTGACCTTGGAATCTGGTAGACCTGAATTCAAATCCTGCCTCCTGATTTACTGGTTCTATCACCTGAGCAAGTCTCTTCACCTCTTTAGAGTTAATTTCCATATCTATAAAATGAGGACACAAATAGCACTTACCTTACAGAATTTCTCTGAGAATCAAATGAGATAATGTAAAGTGATTTGCAAACCTCAAAATGCTATATAAATTCTAAATATTATTTTTATTATAGTTGTGTATAATGTTGTTTTCTCCATCATTTTTTTTGTAAATTTCACTGTACTTCTCTGTATTCCTTCTATTTATTGTTTTTTATAGCATACCACAACTCCTTATTCCTTATGTTTTTCTTATTGCTAGGGCCATCTACTTTGTTTCTAGTACTTTTCTACTACACAAAATGGTGCTATAAGTATTTTTTTATATATAGGCTGGAGGGGGCATCCTTTTTTTGTCATTAACCTCCTTACAGTATATGCATATTGCTAGAGCTTCTGGGCCAGAAGATATGGACATTTTAAAAATGTTAATTTGTTTGCATATTTTCAAATTGTTTTCCAGAATAGTTGGAGCAATTTATTACCATGTTTCTTTCTCTAACCCTTCTAGCACTGAAGAACATTCATGATATTCATCTTTTAGCATTTTGCTAAATGTGAAGTGAAATCTTGGGGTCATTTTTATTTACATTTCTTTTATTATTGGTGATGTGTAATGTTTTCTCTTGTGATTACTAATAGTTTGTATTTTTTGAGAGCTGTTTATTCATATCCTTTGAACATATACATATCGACAAATGACTTGGTCATACATTTCTTTTAGTTAACTATTTATCTTGGAAATCAGACTTTTATAGTGATCTATGATCAAAAGATATTTTTCCTCAGTTCCCTTTTTATACTAGTTGCATTAATTTTGTGGCAAAAGCTTTTCAATTTCATGTAATTAAGTAAATTTTTATATTTTGTGATTGCTTCTATCTCTTTATTTGGTTAAAAATTTACCCACCAATACTCTTCCTGAAAACTATCTGTTCTGATTATCTTTTAATTGTTTTATGGTATGATATTTAGCATTAAGAGTGGGCAGGGAAAAGGAATAAGCATTTTATATACTATGTACTATGTTCCAGACACTGTTAAATGCTTTACAAATATCATTTAATCAGGTCACACATACATTTTGATTTAGGACTTGTGTTTTAAGTATGTGTCATTTCTCCCTAATATATATATCATTGACAGGTTCTATAGCAAGAGTTCTTACTAACCTTTTTTGTGTCATTGAAAGTCTATGACTTGTTACAGGCTGATGAAACTTATTGACCTCTTTTCAATGTTTTTTAAATGCTTAAAATAAAACTCAAGAGATTATAAGGGAAATCAATTATGTTAAAATACAGTTTCAAAACATTAAAAATAAATAAATGCACAGACCTTGGGTTAAGAACCCATTTTCTGTAGGGGGTCCATTTGGATGCATATTAAAATCTCTGCAATAGAATTCTTTTTTTTTTTTTTTTTTTTT
>NC_058135.1:219895362-219940630 GCF_016433145.1 Gracilinanus agilis | reverse complement strand
GTTTCTGAGCCTCGCTTTCCAGTTGCAAGATTCTACCTTTTAAGCTGTTATTTTCTTGCCAGATCTCTTCCATTTTCCTCAAAATCTCAGATTTGAACTCTTCCATAGGTTGTGAGGAGTTTTCCTTATTTGGGGAGGGTCTGGATGGTTGTTTGTTCTCCTCCTCTGTTTGCTCGGTTGTCTGGATTTTCTCTGTGTAGAAGCTGTCGAGTGTTAAAGACTTCTTTTTTTTGTTATTATTCTTTCTCTTCTGAATTTCCTGTAACTGGTTAGCCATCATTAGCCCAGCAGCTTCTCAGGTTTATCCTCGCTCTCAGTGTCTGTCTGAGATCTATTGGCTCCTGAGGACTGAGTTCTAGTTTTTTCCAAGGTCAAGCCCCCTGGTGGATTCCCTTGCTTGAACCTCTGCAGGAGGTTTCTTTACAAGTCTCAGGGAGCTACTTCCACAGTCGTATACCCGTCTGCACTGGTTCCCCACTTAGGCTTTAGTTCCTGGTTGTGTTTGCCTCCACCCACTCCTCTGCTCAGCCGGCACCCACTCCTCTGCTCAGCCGCCACCCAAGCCTCTGCTCAGCTGGCACCCACGCCTCTGCTCAGCCGGCGCTCCGCTCCCAGCGTCCGCTCCCGCGCGCGCGCGCTCAGATTTCGCGCTCAGATTTCGCGCTCAGATTTCGCGTGCGTTCTTGACTTAATGGGGTCCTAAGTCTTGCTGCTCTCAGGAACAGGTCCCGGAGCTGCTGATGACTCGATGGGTGCCCCAAACTTGCTCTATTTCTTTTTAGCTGGGTTCAGAGCTATAGGTGAGTGTGGAGGGGGTGGGGGTGGGGCGGTTGCTCAGCTTGCGCTTGAGTGAGAGCCCTTTTTAGCTTGGAAATGTCTAGATTCCACGTACCTTCCACGCTGTGCCCTGTTGTGGGGTTCCTCCGTTCGTCTGGACTTGTTTTTATGTCCCCTTGAGGAGTTTTGTGTGTTTCGGTCAGGAGAGGTTTAGAGCTGCTTCTTACTCTGCCGCCATCTTAACCCGGAAGCCCTGCAATAGAATTCTTAATTCTTCTCCTAGTCCTGTTTCTGACCCTCTGGACTTCAGAATCATACCCTTAACGTTTCTGACCACTATATACCCCAGTTTGCCCTCTTTTCTGTCAGCCCTCCCCAACTTTCTCAGATTATGTTCTTTCCTCTTTGAGCCAATTCTGATAACAAGTAAGATTTAAGTGCTTCCATCCCCATCTTTAATGTCTTGCTCTCCTCTGTTAAAGGTCTTTTGCACCTCTGTTATATGAGATGATTTTTCCCATTCCACCACTCCCTTCTCTCTTTTCCCAATTCTTCTTTTTTACTCCTTAATTTTATTTTTTTAGATATCACCTCATCATATTTCCTTGCCCTCTACATATACTCCTTCTAACTTTCCTAATACCAATAAAGTTCTTAGGAGTTATAATTCCCATCTTCCCATTTAGAGATATAAACAGTTTAACCTTATCAAAATCTCTTATGATTCCTCTGTCCTGTTTACCTTGTTTATTAGCTTCTCTTGAGTCTTGTATTTGAGAGTCAGATTTTCCATTCAGCTCTGATCTTTTCATCAGGAAAGCTTGAAAGCCCTCTATTTCATTGAATTCTCATTTTCCTCCTTGAAGGATTATACTCTTAGTTGTAGCTCCTTTGCCCTCTAGAATATCATATTCCAGGCCCTTTGTTGCTTTAATGTAAAAGCTGCCAAGCATCATGTTATCCTAACAGTGGCTCCATGACATTTAAATTATTTCATTTTGTCTGCTTACAGTATTTTCTCCTTAGTCTGGGAGTTCTGGAATTTGGCTCTGATGTTCCTAGGAGTTTGCATCTTAGAATCTCTTTCAGGAAGTGATTGATCATTCTTTTAATTTGTATTTTATCTTCTATTTTCCCTAGAATATCAAGGCAGTTTTCCTGGATGGTTTCTTCAAAAAAAATGTTTAGCAAATTTTTTTCATCATGGCTTTTAGGTAGTTCAAAGAAGCCGTCCACTGACTTCACAAAGATTCCTAGTGGGTAGGACACTCAGAAAGGGGAACCTGGGACAGAGAGAAAATGGGTTACGGGTTAAGGACTAATGAAAAGAAAACATAAGGCGAGAATGAAGACACACAAAGAAAGTTCTGGCATAAGGTAGTCAGACAGCAAGTAAGCTCTGGTGAATAAGAGCTTCCATGGTTAGGAACTCTGATGCTCAAGAACTTCTGGGATGAAGCTCTGATGGTAAAGAGCTTAACCCTTAGCTGACATACTGCTCTTTTACTGGAGTTACCACAGTATAGGGGGAAGGGAAAAAACAAGTGGTCTGATACATTGGCACTATGAGTTAACCATCACAAGATACAAATTGTTGGAACCTAAAACAATAGGTAGAGCTAACACCTAGATCAGGAATCCATATGGCTTAAGGTCTTGGTACATACGTTAATTGATTGTTATTGGTAAAATAAGGAAACTGAGATAACTGACCAGTCTTCTGAAGTGTAGCCTTAGGGAAGGGCTAGGAATTTGGCAAGGTTGAGGTAAAATTTAACTCAAGGTTACAGAAATTAATCATAAGCACTACAAGAGTCAGTTTTTCGATCACTCTTAAAATAATATCAAGATTAACATATACCTAGATTGCTACATTCAATAATTCATTTTTTTAACTTAGCTTTTTTCATAGAATTGATACCAAGTATCAGTTCTTAAAGCAGAATAGCAATAAGGGCTAGGCAATTGGGATTACATGATTTGCCCAAAGTCATACAACTAGGAAGTGTCTGGGGCCTGATTTGAACCAAGGAACTCTCATCTTCAGGCCTGGAACTCTATCCATTGAGCCATTTAGCCACCTCATATCTAATGATAATTCTTTTTTTTTTTTTTAACCCTTGCCTTCCATTTTAGAATCAATATTATGTATTGGTTTTAAGGCAGAAAAGTGGTAAGGGCTAGGCATTGGGGGGGTTAAGTGATTTGCCCAGGGTCTCACAACTAGGAAATGTCTGAGACCAGATTTGAACCTCCTATCTCCAGGTCTGGCTCTAACCGCTGAGGAACGTAGCTGTCCCTAATCTAATAATTCTTGAATTATTTCTCCTGGATCTGTTTGCCAAGTCAGTTGTTTTTCCAATGAGGCATTTCACATTTCTTCTATTTTTTCATTATTTTGATTTTGTTTTATTGTTTCTTGGATGTCACATGGATTCATTAGCTTCACTTGACTGATTATTTTTTTCATTGAGCTTTTGTGTACCCTTTTCCTTTTGGCCAGTATTACTTTTTCTTTCTTTCTTTCTTTCTTTCTTTCTTTCTTTCTTTCTTTCTTTCTTTCTTTCTTTCTTCCTTTCTTTCTTTCTTAACCCTTAACTTCTGTGTATTGGCTCATAGGTGGAAGAGTGGTAAGGGTGGGGCAATGGGGGTCAAATGACTTGCCCAGGGTCACCCAGTTGGGAAGTGTCTGAGGTCAGATTTGAACCTAGGACCTCCTGTCTCTAAGCCTGACTCTCAATCCACTGAGCTACCCAGCTGTGCCTTCTCTCCCCCCCCCCCACCACATCCCCTCCCAGTATTACTTTTTAAGAAGTTCTTTTTCTAAGTGAATTTTTGTACATCTTTTTCCATGTGGCCAATTCTGCTCTTTAGAGAATTCTTCTCTTCAGTAGATTTTCATTCCTTTTTTTTTAAATCAAATTAAAGCATTATTTTCTTCAATATTTCTTGTGCCTCCTTTACCAAGCTGTATCACTTTGATTTCTTTTCCCAATTTCTTTCTACCTCTCATAAAAACTTTTTTGAGCTCCTCCAGTAATTCTTTTCAGGGTTGAAACTGATTCATATTTTTTGGGGGGACGTTGGACATGGCACTATTGACTTTGTTGTTGTCTTCCATGTTTATGCTTTAGTCTTTCCTGTCACCAAAATATCTTTCTTTGTCGAGTTTTGGGGTTTTTTGTTCCCTGCTCACTTTCCAACTTTTTTTTTTGTCTTTTTACTTTAAAAAACTGTTGTAGGTAAGCATCATTCCTGTGGTGAAGGGAACATTGTTCCAAGTTTCAGGTTCTTTGTGCAGCTGCTTTCAGAACTACCTCAGAAGATCTGTAAGTTTTCAGTTCTTCAAAGGTTGTATGAGCTAAGGAGAGGTGTGTTTCATCCTCTTCTGGCCTGTGCTCTGGTCTATGAACAATTACAAGTTCTTTTCTGTCCTGGAACTGCAACGTGGATCTGAGTACAGGCAGTGCAATGGAGTTCTGCACCCTGAACCATCAGAGAGACCTCTGTAATCTCCTAACCAGATGTAGTTAGCCTAAGTGGGTCCTGCCATTGCATGCTGCTCTGTACTCTGCTTCCACTGGGGTGAGACAAACCCTTCCTGCCATCTTGCTGAGTTGTCTTAGCCTGAAAAATTGTTTTACCTTGGCTTTTATGGGTTCTGCCACTCCAGAAGTCCTTTTGAGGCACAGAAGCTCTGGCTTCCATTTCCAAGATGGACAGTTTTGTCCTTCTCTTTCCTAGGAGGATCACTTCATTAATGCTATATTTTGTACAGAAAATTGAAACTCTGCTAGGTCACCGACATCAGCCTCCTTAGTATTAAGGGCTTCCTGCATGTACCAGGCATCATATGTTTTTTGTCATTTGTAACCCCCTATATCAGACAACTAAAGAACTATAAAGACTTTTTTTTCCGTCAATATAGCTTACTTCTTTTATATATGAGTAGCTTTCTCAGGCAATTTGTTAATTGAGGCATGACTTTTACTGGAATTTCATTTGAGAGTGTTAAGGAATAGATCTTGTCTAACTTAGACTTTAGTTAAAAAAATTAAAAGTTGTATCAGTCAGTCAGAAAGCATTTATTCAGTACTTAAATGTGAGGCATTGCACTAATCACTGGAAGTAAAAAGAAAGGGAAAGCAGGAGTCTGCCCATATTAAATTCAAATTCTTTTTTTTAAACATTTATTAATATTCATTTTTAACATGGTTACATGATTCATGCTCCTACTTTCCCCTTCACCCCCCGCACTCCCCCCACCCATGGCCTCAAATTCTTTTTTTTTAAACATTAATATTCATTTTTAACATGGTTACATAATTCATGCTCTTACTTTCCCCTTCACCCCCCAAGAGTCCCACCGCCCAATAGCCAATGCGCATTTCCACTGGTTTTAACATGTGTCATAGATCAAGACCTATTTCCAAATTGTTGATAGTTGCATTGGTGTGGTAGTTTCGAGTCTACATCCCCAATCCTGTCCGCCTCAACCCATGTGTTCAAGCAGTTGTTTTTCTTATGTTTCTTCTCCTGCAGTTCTTCCTCTGAATGTGGGCAGCGTTCTTTACCATAAATCCCTCAGAGCTGTCTTGTGTCATTGCATTGTTGCTGGTACAGAAGGCCATTACATTCTATTTTACCACAGTATATCAGTCTCTGTGTACAATGTTCTTCTGGCTCTACTCCTTTCACTCTGCATCAGTTCCTGAAGGTCTTTCCAGTTCACCTGGAACTCCTCCAGTTTATTATTCCTTTGAGCACAATAGTAATCATAATAGCATCACCAGCATATACCACAGTTTGTTCAGCCATTCCCCAATTGAAGGACATACCCTCCTTTTCCAGTTCTTTGCCACCACAAAAAGCGCAGCTATAAATATTTTCGTACAAGTCTGTTTATCTATGATCTCTTTGGGGTACAAACCCAGCAATGGTATGGCTGGATCACAGGGCAGGCATTCTTTTATAGCCCTTTGAGCATAGTTCCAAATTGCCAGCCAGAATGGTTGGATCAGTTCACAACTCCACCAGCAATGCATTAATGTCCCAGTTTTGCCACATCCCCTCCAGCATTCATTACTCTCCCCTTCTTTCATTTTAGCCAATCTGCTAGGTGTGAGGTGATACCTCAGAGTTGTTTTGATTTGCATTTCTCTAATTATTAGAGATTTAGAACACTTTCTCATGTACTTATTGATACTTTTGATTTCTTTACCTGAAAATTGCCTATTGATGTTTCTTGCCCATTTATCAATTGGGGAATGGCTTGATTTTTTATACAATTGATTTAACTCCTTGCATATTCGAGTAATTAGACCCCTGTCAGAGTTTTTTGATATAAAGATTTTTTCCCAATTTGTTGTTTCCCTTCTGATTTTGGCTACATTGTTTTTGTTTGTACAAAAGCTTTTTAGTTTGATGAAATCAAAATCATTTATTTTACATTTTGTAATTTTCTCTAACTCTTGCTTGGTTTTGAAATTTTTCCTTTCCCAGAGATCTGACAAGTAAACTATTCTATGTTCACTTAGCCTATTTATAGTTTCCCTCTTTATATTCAAGTCATTCACCCATTCTGAATTTGTCTTGGTGTAGCGTGTGAGATGTTGATCTAAACCTAATCTCTCCCATATTGTTTTCCAAATTTCCAAACAGTTTTTGTCAAATAGCGGATTTTTGTCCCAAAAGTTGGGCTCTTTTGCTTTATCATACACTGTCTTGCTCATGTCACTTACCCCAAGTCTATTCCACTGATCCTCCCTTCTGTCTCTTAGCCAGTACCATACCGTTTGATGACTGCTGCTTTATAGTACAGTTTAATATCTGGTACTGCTAGGCCACCTTCCTTCACATTTTTTTTTCATTATTTCCCTTGATATTCTTGATCTTTTATAATTCCAGATGAACTTTGTTATAGTTTTTCCTAATTCAGTAAAAAAAATTTTTTGGTAGTTTGATGGGTATGGTGCTAAATAGGTAAATTAATTTGGGTAGAATGGTCATTTTTACTACGTTAGCTCATCTTACTCATGAGCAATCAATGTTTTTCCAATTGTTTAAATCTAGTTTTAATTGTTTGGAAATTGTTTTGTAGTTGTTTTCGTATAATTCCTGTTTGTTTTGGTAGATAGATTCCTAAGTATTTTATATTGTCTAGTGTGATTTTAAATGGTGTTTCTCTTTCTACCTCTTGCTGCTGTGATGTGTTGGAAATATATAGAAATGCTGATGATTTATGTGCATTTATTTTGTATCCTGCAACTTTGCTAAAGTTGTTGATTATTTCTACAAGCTTCTTAGTTGATTCTCTAGGATTTTTTAAGTAGACCATCATATCATCTGCAAAGAGTGATAGCTTAGTCTCCTTATTGCCTATTTTGATACCTTCAATTTCTTTTTCTTCTCTAATTGCTACTGCTAGTGTTTCTAGTACTATGTTGATTAATAGAGGTGATAATGGACATCCTTGTTTCATTCCTGATCTTATTGGGAAGGCTTCTAGTTTATCCCCATTGCATATAATGCTTATTGATGGTTTTAGGTATATACTGTTTATTATTTTTAGGAAAGGTCCTTCTATTCCTATACTTTTCAGTATTTTCAATAGGAATGGATGCTGTATTTTGTCAAAGGCTTTTTCAGCATCTGTTGAGATAATCATGGTGATTTTTGTTTGTTAGACTGTTGATATGGTCAATTATGTGGATGGTTTTCCTAATGTTGAACCATCCTTGCATTCCTGGTATAAATCCCACCTGATCATGGTGGATGATCTTCTTAATTACTTGCTGGAGTCTCTTTGCTAATATTCTATTTAAGTTTTTTGCATCTATGTTCATTAGGGAGATTGGTCTATAGTTTTCTTTCTCTGTTTTTGGTCTGCCTGGCTTTGGAATCAGTACCATATTTGTGTCATAAAAGGAATTTGGTAGGACTCCTTCTTTGCTTATCACATCAAATATTTTGTATAGTATTGGGATTAGTTGCTCTTTGAATGTCTGATAGAATTCACTTGTGAATCCATCAGGCCCTGGTGATTTTTTCTTAGGGAGTTCTTTGATGGCTTGTTCAATTTCTATTTCTGATATGGGATTATTTAGGTATTCTATTTCTTCTGCCGTTAATCTAGGCAATTTATATTTTTGTAAATATTCGTCCATATCTCCTAAATTATTATATTTGTTGCCATATAATTGGGCAAAATAGTTTTTAATGATTGCCTTCCTTAATTTCCCCTTCCTTAGAGGTGAGGTCTCCCTTTTCATCTTCAATACTGTCAATTTAGTTTTCTTCTTTGCTTTTTCTTATTAGATTGACCAGTACTTTGTCTATTTTATCTGTTTTTTCAAAATACCAGCTTCTAGTTTTATTTATTAATTCAATAGTTCATTTACATTTGATTTTATTAATTTCTCCCTTAATTTTTAGTATTTCTAATTTAGTTTTTACCTGGGGGTTTTTAATTTGCTCGCTTTCTAATTTTTTGAGTTGCATACCCAATTCATTAATCTCTGCCCTCCTTAATTTGTTAATATATGCACTCAAGGATATAAATTTCCCCCTGAGTACTGCCTTGGCTGCATTCCATAGAGTTTGGTAGGATGTCTCATCATTGTCATTCTCTTCAATGTCATCTTAGACCATTTCGTATCCTGTTCTCTCCCTATGAATTATTCTTCTGGTTGCTATAATATTCAATAGAGTTCACTACAGAGAATTATACATAGCATTTCTCCACATAGTAATACAGATAATTAGATCTTATTTAAGCCCTTAAAGAGTCAAATTTTAAAAATTATGAGTTTTCTTTCTTTTCCCTCTGTTTCTTATTTATCTTTTCATGTTTCTCTTGATTTTTGTGGTTGGATATCAAACTTTCCATTTAGTCCTGGTCTCTTTTGTGCAAAAACTTGGAAATCTTCAATTTTGTTGAATGCCCATACTTTCCCCTGGAAGTATATAGTCAGTTTCGATGGGTAGTTGATCCGTGGCTGAAGGCCCAGCTCTCTTGCCTTTTTGAATATCCTATTCCAAGCCTTGCGGTCTTTTAGCGTGGAGGCTGCCAGATCCTGTGTGATCCTGATTGGTGCTCCTTGATATTTGAATTGTCTCTTTCTGGCTTCTTGTAAGATTTTTTCTTTTACTTGAAAGCTCTTGAATTTGGCTATTATATTCCTAGGTATTGTCTTTTCTGGGTCCAGTGTAGAGGGTGATCTATGGATCCTTTCAATGTCTATATTGCCCTCTTGTTGTAGGACTTCAGGGCAATTTTGCTGAATAATTTCTTTAAGTATGGAGTCCAAGTTTCTATTAATTTCTGGTTTTTCTGGAAGACCAATGATTCTCAAATTGTCTCTTCTAAACCGGTTTTCTTGGTCTGTCACTTTCTCATTGAGATATTTCATGTTTCCTTCTATTTTATCAGTCTTTTGACTTTATTTGTTCTTGTTGTCTTGAGAGATCATTGGCTTCTAATTGCTCAATTCTAGCCTTTAGGGACTGGTTTTCCTTTTCAATCTGGTCATTTCTGGTCTTCAGTTGACTTACCTCACTTTTCAATTGTGAAATTCTGCCTTTTAAACTTTTATTTTCTTGCCAGATCTCTTCCATCTTCCTCAACATCTTGTTTTTGAACTCTTCAATAGCTTGTGACCAGTTTTCATTTTTTTGGGGAAGGCTGGGATACTTGTTTGTCCTCCTCTGTTGTCTGGATTTTCTCTGTGTAAAAGTTGTTGAGTGTTCCAGAGTTTTTCTTGATAATATTTTTCTTCTGGGGTTCTTGGCTTGACATTGTTATCTCCTCCCCTTTTCAGCTTTGTCTTCACACTCAGGGTCTGCCTGCACTTTCTAAGCTCCTGAGGGTTTCGGTCTCCTTGTCCTTGGGGTCAAGCCTCCTGGTAGTCCCTGGTCTGCCCCTCTGCCCGAGGCTCCTTCAGCAGTCTCAGGGGCTGCTTCCACAGCCGCGCTCCCTTCTGCACCAGGTCCCCACTCGAGGTCCAAGCCTGCGCTCGGGATCTTTGTCCGCGCCTAGGGCACTGCCTTCACCCACGCAGCCGCTCAGGAAAGTCCGTGCGTGCCCCCCAGCCACTTGGGGTCCTATGTCTTGCAGCTCTCAGGTACAAGCCCTGGAGCTGAGAACGGCCCACTGGTTGCCCCAATCCTGCTTTCACTCTTGTGTGTTGGCCATGGAGCTGTGCATGGTGTGGGGGGGTGGTAGAGGGGCTTCTTCCTCTCGCCTTTTAGTGAGTTGTTTCACCCCTTTATAGCATGAAAATGCCCCAATTCCATGTACCTTCAATGCTGCGCCCTGCTGTGGGGTTCCTTCGTTCGTCTGGTTTCGTTTTTATGTCCCCTTGAGGAGTCCTGTATGCTTCGGTTAGGAGAGATCAAGCAGCTGCTCCTTACTCTGCCGCCATCTTAACCAGAAGTCCTCTGTGCTTCTCTTAAATTCAAATTCTAAAGGAAGAGGCATCATGTAAATAAGTGGGATTGGACAACATGTAGACAGAGTAGATGTAATATGTTCTCAGGGCATGTTGTAGGTGACTAGGATAGGCTTCCTGAAAAAGATGGTCTTTGAGCTGATAGCTTGAAGGCAGTCAGGGATTCCAAGAGGCAAAGAAGAGAAAAGAAAGCATTGAGGATCCCAAGTATAAGAGATCACTATTTCTTTTCTTTTCTTTCACTTTTTTTAAACCCTTACTTTTCTGTCTTAGTAACAACTGTGGGATTATGTGACTTGCCCAGGGTCACACAGCTAGGAAGTGTCTGAGACCAGATTTGAACCTCCTTTTTCTAGGCCTGGCTTTTTTCCATCCACTATGCCTCCTAGTTGCCCCTTTAGATCACCATTTCTAAGGCATGGATACAAGAGAAGGAAGTATTGGCAACCTAAAAGAAGAGAAATGTAAACTTTTCTTAGGACCATAGAAAAAGCATGGAGAGAAACTGGAAACAAAGGAAGACACCAGCTTAGAAATAATTTATAATAATAGAGGTCACTTTGGTAGCTGTTAGAGATTTGAGGCTAGGATAGCAATTAGGCTGAGTTAAGGACCTGAATTTGGGTATTAGCCTTGTACTGTATCAGCAGCTAGATTTTCTGGGTTTTATAGGAGACTTTCTCACTTTAGTGCCCAGGAGAATTATTGAACCTTTGGTTACATAAACAAATAAGTTCACAAATTAAATTACCACTTTTGTTCTGAATAGTTAATGGAATTCCTTCACCTCAATTTATTATCAAATTTATTTTAAGTGATTCATGCAGTAATTGTAGAACTCAGTACATGTCAATTTAAACAACAATTGTACAGGAATATTTTCATATTACTGAAGACTTGGTTTTTCTTTTTAATGATACAATGGACTTTTTAATTATGGAAAGGAGCAAAGGTTGAATTCTTGTAATGAAGAGCAAATTAATTATTCATCACTTGCCCTGAGGCATTTTTTTTGGATTTGGATTAACATTTCAAAAGCATCATTTTGAAGCAATATACTACTTCTGTGTATTTATAATAAAGGTTCCTGAGTTTGTGTGTGTATGTGCATGTGTGTGCATGCGTGCGTGTGCGTGTGTGTGTGTGTGTGTGTGTTTAGTTGGAAGCTTTCCCTATTAGATTGATATACCTGATTACTAAAATTAAAATTCATATGTTGGTCACTTTGAGCATTTTTTTAAATTCTTCTTAATCCAGACAATAGTTAGCATTCATATATTCTCAAACATATTATTTTTTAGGATTAGCCAAATGTGGAATATCACCTAGAAGTTACATAGAATATATAAGATTTGTAAACATTATACAATTTCTAAGTAGATATAGAAGTATAATTTTGTCTCATTTCGTTTAAACAGTAAAAAATAAAAATTGTATGCAGAGACTAATTTGGAAGAAAAGAGAAACCCAGTTCTTTCTTCTTATTTCCACTTTAGTCATTTGTCATGACTTGAATTACTCAGATGCAAGGGAGTGGAGGCATAAACAGTACATTTTCTGTAATGAATGGGTGTTTGAGTGGTAGTTTGACATAGTGGATAGAATTCTGGACTTGAATTCAGAAAGACCTATTCAAATCCCACCCCTGATATCAGCTGTTGACAGTGATCAAGTCACTTAACTTCTTTAAAATGAAATAGTATCGAACAAGTGCTTTGTCGATTAGAAAGCATTAAATTAATGCTAGGACTTACTTTATTGAACAAAACACTTTTTTTAGTTCTGTCTTTCTTTTCTCTTTTCTTCTCTCTCTCTCCCTCCCCCTACTTCAGCTTTCTTTCAGAGTTTGAAAGCAATTGTGCTGTGGCAGTAGAAACACAAAAGAAAAACAATTGCTTGATCACATGGGTCAATAGGGATATGATTCAGGATGTAGACTTTAAGCAATCACCCTAATGCAAATATGAATAATATGGAAATAGATCTTGATCAATGACACATGCAAAACCCAGTGGAATTGGTCCGGTGGGAGGAAGAGAGGGAAAGAACATGAATCATGTAACCATGGAAAAATAATTGAAATTAATTAAATAAATAAAGATTTTCAGATCATTAAAAAGAAAAGAAAGCAACTGTGCTATATGCTACTTCTGAATTATTTCGATTTTCCATTTGAACACCATTTGAAATATTCATTCATGAAAGGGAATCTTTTATTTTCTTAATAAATTGGTGAGCATAATACTACTAAATCTGCAAATGATGTTTTTATTTTCATTACATCAAGTATAAACTAAAGTTCAGAAAACTACTTTGTGGTTTCTAATAGTTGTGGTTTGTTTTTTCTTTCTATATTCAGAGAAGGACTATAACAGTCTTTGCGACAAGCAGCCCATTGGAAGACTTCTTTTCAGGCAGTTCTGTGATACAAAGCTTGATCTAAAGAAATGTATTGAATTTCTGGATGCAGTGGTAAGCAACCTATCACAATTTATTTTGAATGTTTAGTCATATTTTTAAAAAGATAATGGGAATTTATTGTAAAGGGAGTAAATAATTTCAAGTTGTTCTTAATTATACTTAAGCAATGATATCGATGTGAATGAACCAGTTTTCTTGGTAACAAATTGTCATGTTAAAGAAATTTTTTGGTGTAAAGTTGTAATATGTGTAGCATTAAAGCTATGTTCTAATGTATCATACCATATATTACATCCCTCCTAGATAACTTTTTCATGGCCTTTATTGGTTTTAAAATTTTTTTATTATGCTTATTTGATTTGGAGAGAAGCTAAAATTCCAAGAAATGCTCTTTTAGCTGCCTGAAAAATATCCTTTTATTTCCTGGATCATAATCCTCTACTACACTGACTCAGAAGCATATGGAAAACATAATGTTATGAGAAGCACAATCAGATTGAATGGAATTTGCCACATTTTAAGTTACCTTTATTCTCCTATTCCTTGTTTCACAATTTCTGTGGTTGCCCTTCTGTTGTAGCCAAAGCCTGACTCACGTGTTCTAATGCTTCATGCATGGGGTTGGAACAAAATGAGAGACTTTAGTAGACAATATATAACCTTTACTAAAATGAAGCTTACTCAACAATTGCTTGGAAATGTTATTCAGGAAAGGTAGAGAATTGGTTCAATGGGGCATATTTCCTCCACATTTTCCAGTATACAGCCTACTGATGAAAAAGAGTGTGTTAATTTAATATTGGAGAGGACTAAGGAGCCCTAGCTACTAGTGTACAGAATTTTTATGTCTTAGGTGATTCTAAAGTTACATAAACAGTGGAAATCTTTCTCTGCATGCCCTAGGTTTAATCCTTTTTTGCAGTCTGTATCAGTCAATTAGCAAATAATGTATTGAGCTCCTGCTATATGTAGTAAAATGTGTTGGTCTTCTTAAAGCTAAATTCTTAACTTAAACTTAAATTGATTTAAAATTGTTATACTTTTGGAGTAACAGTAAACTACAGTGCTAGTGTTTTTCTTTTGGCTGTAACTCTGGATGTTCTCACTCAGCCATATTTTTTCACTAGACTACTTTCCATTCCTTTGGTTGTCTGCCGGAGAGCCTGTCAAATTTTGTTAGAAATTTCAAACCAAGAAGTAAGAGAAAAGCAATAGATACTGTGACCAAGTTTAAAAATTAAAAAAAAAAAAAAAAAGACCCAATCATTGCCTTGAAGGAGTTCACAATCTAGTTAGAAATAAGGACCAACAAATATGAAACTGTACATGATAAATGAGAGGTGGCTAGATATGAAAAGTGACTGAAAGATCTAAATGAATATATACTGCCGGGGCAGCCTACCAAAAGCTAAATTAGATCTTAGATAATATTAAGAAAATAAGGTATCTAAGTAAAGGATGATAATTGTCTCATAGTACTGATAGTATTGCTCAGACCACATAGAAAATGTGTTCAATTAAGAGCAACATTGACACTATCCAGAGAAGGTCCAGTAGGATGATGAAGAAGACTCAAAATAGGCATAGGATTAGTTGAAGTATTTGTCCTGAAAAAGAGCTGGATAAGGAGATAATAACAATTTCAAACCATTCAAATATTGGAAGAAGGACTAGAATTATTCTGCTTGACTTCAGAAAATATTTAGCCAATGGGAGGGGCAGGTAGTAAAGATAATATTAATAGACTTTACATATGGTACAGGAACTCTAAAGTACTTGACATACATTATCTCAATTGGTACTCATAACAACCCTGTGAGGCAGGTATTCAAGATGTTACTGTCACCATTTTACAGATGAGGAAACTATGGACTAATATAAATTACTTGCTCATGGCCACACTTCTACAGTTAATTAAGAATAAGAGGTAGAATTCAAACTCATGTTTTCTTAATTCTAAGCCTAAAACTCTTTCTACCATATCACATTGTTTCTTAAAATTACAGGGGAGCAGATTTCAATTTAATATAAGAAAGAACTTACTAAAAAAAAACAAAAAACTGTCTAAAAGTGGAATGAGCTGCCTTAGAGAGTAATGAGTTCTCAGGCACTAAAAGTGTTCAAGCAGAGGCTGGGGGACAGTTTGGGAAATGTAGATGGGCTCCCTTGGACACAACATTGACATATTTGTTCATTTGCAGGATCATAGATTTAGAGCTGGAAACGATCTAGTTCAGTACCCTCCCTTTATAGTGAAGAAAAATGAGGCCCAGATGAGTGAAAGAGAGACTTGTCCTAAGGGCACACTGCATAGCAGTGGAAGGATAGGAACCCATGTTCTTTGATCCATAAAGAGCCATTCTTTCCCTCACAACCACTGAGGGAAAGTCATGGATCCCATCTACTTAAGTGGACAGATTAACCTAAAAAAAGCCTAAAAAGTCCAAAGTTGGAAGGAACCTTGTTGTTCATTTTGTTCAGTTCCTTGCCAACTTCAGAAGCATGAATTCCATCCATGAATCTCTACAAAAGTGATCATCATTTGCTTTTACATCTTTTGTATCAGGAAAATCACTATTTCAAAAGGCAATCTATTACTTTTTTAATCATCATGAGGCACCTGAAGTAGTGGAGAAAGAGCCATCCTTGAGTAAGAACTGGATTCAGTTCTCCTCTCTGATAAATCTTGTATGCATGACCTTCTTGAACAAGTCATTTATCCTTTTAAGTTTCCTAGGTGACTCTCACAGACTCTGAGTTTCAGAGATGTTGATCTGCATAGAGGGAACTTCTTCCCACCTTTGAGTCCCACTTTTACATTTTTTATTCTCTCCAAGGGCTCTTCCAACTCTAGGATTTGGAGTCATTGAATAGCAAATAAACAGAAATGAGGATATACAGTTATCGCTTCCACATTGCAGGGGACTTGGAAAATCCATGTAAAATTTGTTGGCCCTCTCTTCATATAAGAAAGAAGTCTGAATTGTTTCTTTTATGGGGTGTTTGCAGTACTTTATTTTTTTTTATTATTTATTTATTTATTTATTTAGCATTTATTAATAATCATTTTTAACATGGTTACATGATTCATGCTCCTACTTTCCCCTTCACCCCCCGCACTCCCCCCACCCATGGCCGACGCACATTTCCACTAGTTTTGTCATGTGTCCTTGATCAAGACCAATTTCCAAATTGTTGGTAGTTGCATTGGTGTGGTAGTTTCGAGTCCACATCCCCAATCATGTCCACCCCGACCCATACGTTCAAGCAGTTGCTTTTCTTATATGTTTCCTCTCCTGCAGTCCCTCCTCTGAATGTGGGTAGCATCTTTACCATAAATCCCTCAGAGCTGTCCTATGTCATTGTATTGCTGCTGGTACAGAAGCCCATTACATTCAATTTTACCACAGTATATCAGTCTCTGTGTACAGTGTTCTTCTGGCTCTGCTCCTTTCGCTCTGCATCAGTTCCCGGAGGTCTCTCCAGTTCGCCTGTTTGCAGTACTTTATATGCATTTGAGTTACTAAATTTTTTAAGATCTCTACATTTCTAGCCTTTGTGTGTCTTCTGACTTACAATCTTTTCACAAACTTATGCTGACCTGTAATATATTGAAACCTGTATTACTAATGATCAGTAAAGTAATTGTTCTTATTTTACTTCTTTCCTGGAGTATTCTAGACATATATACATGGTTGACCTAACAATCTCCATGCCCTTTCAGACCACCATGTACAGAAAAGCTGACAATTAGGGAGTGATTCTAAAGGACAGAGGGAGGTGGTCCTTTAATTTGCTTTATAGATGGACAGATGAGCTATGTGCTTTGTTTAGAGGCCATTAGAGTGGACTGAAGGTGAACTGGGGCAAGATGGCCTTGTGTGCCCTGGACGCCTATCTGAACCATCAGCAGAAGATGCTGCGGCTCTACTAGTGGGCGCTTCACCACCTTGAGGCCTGGATAGTTAAAAGGGGTGAATATTGGTTCAGAGCTTGTTTACTGAGAGCTTGGTTTGAGAGTCATAAGAATGAAAAAGATATGGTGAAGGCCACCAAACTGCTTTGGGACGGTGAGAAAGAATTTTGGGCTAACCAGCATCCTCAGCCATATATCATCCCCGATTCCCCTGGAGGCACATCCTTTGAAAGATATGAATGTTACAAGGTTCCTGAGTGGTGCTTAGAATACTGGCACCCCTCTGAGAAGGCAATGTACCCTGATTACTTTACTAAGAGGGAGAAGTGGAAGAAACTATGCTTGGAAAGTTGGGATCATGAGGTTCAGCAATTGAAGGAGGAAACTCCACCTGATGGTCCCAAGACTGAAGCTCTGCCCTGTAAGGGTGAAAAAGAGGTTTTTGGGTTCAGTATATTAAAAATGGTCGCCAGAGGATTGAACTATTATCAATCCTCAATTAAGAATAATCTCAAATCAAAATTGACTTTTATGGAAATTTATTTACATAAGAAGAGAGAAAGGAAGAACGGAGATAAGAATCTGTCTCACTGATTAGTCCAGGTAGATCTTAACCTTCAGCCTAGGGTTAAAGGGCCTGAGGCCCAGAGGTGGATGGAGCAAACTTCATTCACAAAGTCTATAAAAGGAAGTTTCTTAATAGAAGTTCAGGAAGATTCAGTCTTTAAACTCACTACGTGGAACAGGCTCGGTCATGAACCATCAAAGCTCCCTCCGGTCCCCTTCATCAAACCAGAAGCCCTTAACTCACTCCACTCCCTCTTTTTAAAGGGGTCACCTATGGGTCACTTCCAGTGCCTTCCCCTAGCCTGTGTGTCCAATCACAATAGACGCTTTCTCCTAGAAAGCACAGGGGGCGGTTGGTTGATTCTGATTCTTTACTCACTCTAGCACACCTGTGGGTTAGGACCTCCCAGAATTGGAAGGTGCTCTCACCTTTGGTGATTAAATCTAAAGATGGGCAGTGTAGACTTAATCTAATTATCACAGCCCCCAGCCAGAAAGGAGGGTCATTTGCCACCATTATGGTGGCATATTGTGACCAGGCCCCAAGAACGCCCCTTAGAATAACATTAGCACACACTTTAAGTGCATATATTTAATTATGTAAATACACATATATATGCCACAATAAAATTATTAAACCATAACATGGCCTTTTCTTTGTATGGGAAAAATAATTTCCCATGAGTTTTAGATTTAGTAGATTATAATTTATAATTTGGAGGCCAATTTTTACTGCTTTTTAGCAATGAAGATTTGGTGGGGATATATATGAACTTCAGAGAACTATGAAGCTAGGCAAAGGCATGATCTCTAGATTTAAGTTTGCAGAATTGAAAAATTATATTACCAATAAAAATGAAGCATTGGTATTTATGGATAAAAGGCACACTGTTAAGTGAGGAAGACCTGGATTCCAACCCTACCTCTGACATAATTTAGTGACTGTGGCTAAGCAACTAAGTAAAGGAATTTCCCTGCTCCAATGGAATCACAGGCCCAGGACAATAGAAATAATTGTTGACCCAATGATGTGGGCATGCTTTGAGTTCTCCTAGTTGCACTGTTTTGTATGGGCTTAGATCCTTTTAGGATGGATGGTTATTGTCTTTATAAAGCATATTGGCTGAATGCATCAACCTCCTCAGCAGCCTTGAAAGCTTATGGGCCCCATTCTCAGGCATTTTAAATAATTGAAGGAAATGACAAAATTTCAGTTAGAAGTTAGTGAAAATAAGGACCTTTTTGTCCCCCTTATCTAACTTAAACTCACAGAATCCTCATAAATCTGTTCTAAATGTTCAAGCTCAAGATCAGCTTCGTTTGCTAAAAGCAATTTTTGATGAGACCATAAGGAGCACTTGATTAATTGTCATCAAAGAATTAAGTTACCATTAAACCCAAAAACATTCAACAAAAAAAAAAATAATAAAGGCCATTAGAACAACCTTAATGGTTTGTTTGCAAATCATTAGAAGTTTTGCAATAGGCTATTAAATCCCTACAGTTACATTTCAGATTTGATTTATATATTCCTTTATCCAAACCGAATTTATCGAATGCCTCCTATATGAGGGCTTTAAAGCAGGATGGGAGAATGTAAAGGTAAATAAGTCCTTTCTTTTTGAAGATTTTCATCGATCAAGTTGGTATTAGGAGGGGGGAAAAACTTTACCAAAGGGTTATCTCTCAGAACTGATTAAATACACTTAGTCTAGTTGTACACACCTGGCATATTTAAGGGCAAAGTCTTATGGCATAGTATACTGGGCATAGAAGTGACTGTTAACCTTTAGCAACCTGGGTCTGTTGCATAGTCTAAACAACCGAGTTTTCTTTGAATAATACCCAGAGATCCTGGTCCTCTTATCCCTGCCCAGTTAACCATATTTCCTGACTACTGTAGCAGGGATTGCATTGACATTTAAATCAATCAAGTATTCTAATCAGTTGTTATCAAAGTGTTCTTTTATATCTTTCAAGAGCATTTTCTATAGATTTAATTGTGATTTGTGACTAAATATTGGGGAAGTAGCATTTCTGAAATGCAGGCCTTTGGGAGAATGATCATTTCATAAAACTGTACTTTGCTATGAAATTTGTAAAGGAATATATATATATATATATATATATATCTATTTCACAAAGTAAATTATAACACAGGGAACTGGTTGTATATATGCTTTCCCCAACTCAGTGAGAGAGGTCCACAAACAATTAATGTACATTGTAGCAGAGGCAAAGCTGTATACTTCAGAAATATCCTAATCACTGAGATTTGTGGAGCTCTTAGTCTTCTTTTTATATTACATAAATACTATTACTTAGTTTCTTCATCAATTAGAAGACAGAAAGTTTTGGTCTTTCGCTACTTCATCAACTTTTCAGATCTTAGGTCTTTTGTTTCTGTTTTAAATTATATTTTAAGAATGTTGAGATGATTTGTTTTAGGTACATTTTTGTTAAATTCTGTATAAAAGTTATTCAGTCCTTGGGATAGCAATGATTCAGGGAGACACTGAAACATCACCACCATCATACCAATAACAACAGATATTTATAGAATGCTTTTGTTTAAAATTCAAAAAGTACTTTGTAGATATTATCTTATTTTATCCTCATAACAAATCTTTGAGGATAGGAGCCATAAATGTTAATTATCTCTCTTTTTTAAATGAAGAGACTGAGTCTCAGAGAAATTAAGTAAATTGCCCAGTGTCACACAGCTAGTGAATGTCATATTTTGGATATAAATACAGGCAGTTCAGCTGCCCTGATAATGATAATATGGCAAAAATAATTCCTGCAGGAGAAATAAAAATTATTTGCCTGTAACCTGAGGCCTCCAAAATCCTATTATGTAAGGTAGATTATAATGGATTATAATTTACTGACTCTCAGCAGAAAGATTAAATTATGTCAAATCATCTTTTGGGTGACAAAGAATATGGGCAAGGATTTTTTAAAAGATATTTTCTTCTCATTTTTAAATTCCTCTCATGCCTTGGAGTATTTTTCATTCTTACTATATTCAGCTCTCCCACACTCTCTTTCCTTGCTAAATGTCTCTTAGTCTATTTATGGGTATGCCTGTTTCTTAGAATAATTTTAAGGAATATATGAAAAAGGAAAAGGTACTATTCTAGTAACCTCTGAAAGAAGTAACATTAGAATAGTATTATTGATCATTCCTCTTAACTCCTCTTCCATATGATCACCTGGATATTCAGGTTGAAAGGAACACCTAGAAGTAGTAATGTGTTTTTTGAGAGGACAAGAGGGGGGGAATATTCTGTTTCGAGTGGATAATTCGTTTTCTTTCATTATCACTTTATTTGAAGAGTTGAATAGCTCTCAGGCCAGATTCTGTTGAATGTTATTGAACAGAAATTAAAACTTAAACATTCAAGGTTGACAATAACCATCCATGTCATAAACTTTTATATATTAAGAAACTAAACATATCTTAGCACTGTTTTAAAAAAAGAATATAATTTACTGAATGGAATTAATTTTGTTTTGATATGTGCATATAAATATATAGATATTTCACCTTTCTATTCTGCTTTATGACTAAAATAATGCTAAATGATTTAAGTAGTAAATAAAAGTAGAATCACTGAAACTAGATTATGTATTCTATATATAGGTATATAATGAGGTTTTTTAAATATATAAAACAAAAATTTCCCCCCCCCCCCATTCTCTTTCCTAGGCAAAATATGAGGTGGCTTCAGATGAAAATCGAAGAGACTCTGCTCTGAAGGTTTTAGACAAATACTTCAACAATGGGGTATGTTTTGTTCTTTAGCTGATAACTGCCTATAATTTGTTATTCTTCAAGTTCAGATTGAATACTTCTTAGTTTCCAAGAGAACATATTAAAATGTAAGATGATTAAAGGTAATGTTATGTCAACTTTATTAATTAACTGAACAAATAGTTATTTTTTAAATTGTTCTAATTTAATTTCACTAGATAGTAACAAGAAATGAACTAAGGCTAAAAATAGCTTTTTCTCAGGCATTATAGGCAGATAGGTTCATTATACTTTTGATACTTTGCTTTATCATGTTCTTGTGGCTAGATTTTCCATGTTTATATCTGTGACATAGTACCCTTAGCATGACTTTCTTGGGCTACTAGTATTTCTACTTTAAAAAATACTAATTGATATAACAAACTCAGTAATTATTTAGTAATTAAGTAAAAGTATTTTTAGTAAAATTATTTAGTAGTGTACATAAATTTGTTGTTGTAATTGTTGAGTCATTTTCAGTAGTGTCTGACTCTTCATGACCCCAGTTTGAGGTTTTCTTGGCAAAGATGGCACACTAGTTTGCCTTTTCCTTCTCTAGCTCACTTTACAGATGAGGAAACTAAGGCAAACCAGGTTAGGGTGACTTACTCAGTATCAAAGAACTAGTGTCTCAGGCTAGACTTGAATTCAAGAAGTTGAGTCTTCCTGATTCCAAGTCCAGTATTCTTTTTTTTCTTCTTCTTCTTCTTTTTTTAACCCTTACCTTCCATCTTGGAGTCAATACTGTGTATTGGCTCCAAGGCAGAAGAGTGGTAAGGGTGGGGCAATGGGGGTCAAGTGACTTGCCCAGGGTCACACAGCTGGGAAGTGTCTGAGGCCAGATTTGAACTAGGCCTGGCTCTCAATCCACTGAGCTACCCAGCTGCCCCCACAAGTCCAGTATTCTTATCAACCATGCTATCTAACTGCATAGTATATAAATTTGGTACCTAATAATAGTTCCTGTGAATAATTGAGAAAATAATGGTAGTGCCCTGCCCTCAAGAAGCTTATAATATTTTAGGTAAATAAAACTAGTATTTCATGAAATGCTTTGAAGTTTCCAAAGTTTTTATGTTGAATAAAACTATGAAGTAGATAATATAAGTATTCTTATGCTCATTTCATAAGTGGAGGCCTAGAGGTGGTGAAATCTGACTCTCCCTCCATGGTTCTTTCCTGCTACACAGTGAGTGACTATAGTCACAGAGGGGTGCATAATTACTATCTGAATAAGTGATCTAGGCAAGGGCTTTGGGGTTTCTGAAGGCAAAGTATTGTGATTTGGGAAAGCTTCTCAAAAGTAGCAGCTCTTGAGTTGGGAGATAGGAAGCCAGGAACTAGAGAAAAGTGGGAGAGAGAAACTTTGAGAAGGAAGAAAATGTGAGCAAAGGCATGGGAACAGATAAGATGGGGAAACTTTATCACTAGTGGAAGACTCTGGAAGGTGCTTCGTGGATGATAGGGTTCAGAGGGCAGTTGGGGTGTAATCATGAAGGTATTTGAATGCCAGGCTAAGAAGTTCAGATTTTTAAGAGTGTGAACAGTTAAGTCTTTGCAGAAAAATTAATCTCATTTTGTGTGTAGAATAGATTGTGGGGGAGAAAAACTGGAGGCATAGACCAGTGGGAAGGCTATTTATGGTCTAGGGCAATAGTCTTCAAACATATTGGATTGCATACACTAACAGATAAAAAATTCTAGAGTTCACTAATATGTGCATTTATTTATGAATTCTATTTCTACTCATACACCATTCTGGTGATTACATACATTACAAAGCTTACACAAAATTTGAGATGAAAAAAGAATGAGATGAAGATGAAATAATATTAGATTCTAGAGTAAGTAGGAAGCCACTGGATTTTTTTGGGTAGGGAATAATGTGTACAAACTTGTGTTTTTGCTTTAGGAGCTAAACAGAAGACTGATTAGAGTAGAGAGAATCTTGAAGCAGAGAAACTTTTAGGTGGCCATTAAGGGAGATTGTTGGCTATGAGTGTAGGAAGAAGAGGATAGATGTAAAAGAGGTCTTAGAAGTAAAAATGACAAGATTTGGCAGTTAATTGTGTATTTGTGGTGGCAGGAAAATGAGTTGAGAATGACACAAGTTGTAAATAAAACTAGGTGTCTCGATGGATAGTGATGAAACAAATTAATTCACCCAGTTAGGAAGTTGTTAAAATGTCCAGACACGAGGCAATGAGGGCAATGAAATGGAAGAGAAAAGAATGAATTTGAGAGATAGCAAGGCAGTAGAAGATCATGTATGTAGCCTTGATGCAATGTTGTTAACACAGGCAGATTAAATATTTACACTATATTTTTAGTTCTTTTTCATTTTAAATTCACGTGTATACTCAGAGCAGTTACTGATCTCTTTATCAATGTCATGGTACAAGAGTAGTGAGTGGTACCTTTTCTTCCCTGTTTCAGTTTATATTTTTGTATTAATCTTTCATATAAAATAGACCATTGGGGCAGCTGGGTAGCTCAGTGGATTGAGAGTCAGGCCTAGAGACGGGAGGTCCTAGGTTCAAATCTGGCCTTAGACACTTCCCAGCTGTGTGACCCTGGGCAAGTCACTTGACTCTCATTGCCCACTCTTACCACTCTTCCACCTAGGAGCCAATACACAGAAGTTAAGGGTTTAAAAAAAAATAGACTATTGTTGAAGATAAAAATATACAAATATCTCATTATTTGATTCTTTCAGTTTATTGTAAAATAGTATATAAAATAATGATGCTTTTCATAGAAAAAAAACTAAAACCTCATTATAATACTGTCAGTAGGAATCTTTTCATGGAACCTACTTAGAGGTAAAATAGCCATATTATACCATATTATATAAATTCTTTTGATATTTCAGAAATGAAACCCCACTAAAACATATAAATAGATTTTCTTTTCTGACTGGGCTACAAACCTGAGAGTGCTATATATAGTTTGCCTAGATTTTAGTAAAGCATTTGAGGAAGTACATTATGCAATTCTTGTGGAAATAATGGAGAGATTTAGGCCACCTGGTAGTACATTTAAATGACCCAAGAGCTGTTTGAACAGCTGGAGTTAAGAGAATAGTTATTAATGGTTTGATTATCATCTTGAATAGAGAAACCCCTTAGAGTGCTCCATGTGTCCTGTGCCACTTATATCAATAACTCAGATAAAGCTATATATGACATGTTTAAAATTTGCATAAAACAAAGCTGAAAAAGATAGCTAGCATACCACATAATAGTCAAGAACCAAGGTTTTGGCAAGATAGAACTGCAATAAGAGAAAACTAGAGGTAAATACAAAGTCCAACACTTCAGTTCAAAAAAAATTACTTTCACAATTATAACATTAAAGGTGGGAGGAAAAGGATGTGACTTGTTCTTAACCTTAAAAATATCTCAGGATTTTATTGCATTATCAGATCAACATGTCAGTGGTATGCTGTCAGCCAAATAAGCTAATGCTGCAATGGGCTACATTGAAAACACAGCCTCCATTCATCAGGAGGCGAGATTCCCAGATTATTCTGCCGTAATGAAAACACATTTGGAGTATCGTGTTCAGTTCTGAGCATCACAAATTTAACAAGGATTTTGACATGATTCAGAGAAGAGCAGTCAGAATGATAAAGAATCTTGAGTCCCTGCCATAGGACGCTGAAAGAACTGCAGATGCATTTGACTTGGAGAAGCGAAGATTTAGGAGGAGCATGAGAACTATCTTTGTATGTGTGAAGGATTTTTGTGTGGAAAAGTGGTTGGTCTTGTACTATTCAGCTTCCTAAAGCAGACCTGGAAGCAGTGAGTAGAGCTGAAAAAAAAAAAAAAAAAAAAGGATAAGTTGAGATATGCTGTCAGAAGCTTCCCAAAGGTGAGCGCTATCCAAAAGTGGAATGGATTGCCTCAGCATTTAGTGGCTCATAAAGACTAGATGGCCACTTCCTATGTTTATTGTGGGGATTCTTCTTTGGATATGAATTGGATTAAATGACTTGCAGTGTGGTATCATTGTGACAGTCTGTTTCTGTTGCTGATTGACTTTTAGGTATTAAGTGGTCAAAAATTCCATTTTAAAATCATTTCTGGGGGACAGCTAGGTGGCTCAGTGGATTGAGAGCCAGGCCTAGAGATGGGAGGTCCTGGGTCCTTCAAATCTGGCCTCAGATACTTCCCAGCTGTGTGACCCTGGGCAAGTCACTTAACCCCCACTGCCTAGCCCTTATAATTCTTCTGCCTTGGAACTGATGCACAGTATTGATTCTAAGATGGAAGGTAAGGGTTAAAAAGAAATACAACTTTAAAATGATTTCTGAGAAGAAAAAATTAGAAATGGACCATATGTTAAAGGTTAAAGAAAATTATTAACTTTAGTCATGAATCAATGCTAGCCAGTGGTAATAATCTTTTGAAGCCTTAGCCTTTATTATAAAGAGACCATCCAGAGGCCAAGCTGTCCCCACTGTTGATGTTAAATTTCCTCTTTCTCCAGTGATAAGATGAAAGTTCAGTATCTATCCAATCACCTGCAGGCAAATCTTTGAAATGCTTCAAGAATAAAATATAAATTTTATTGAGCATGTAAAGCCCTTCATAACCTTGTATTCAGCCTGCTTTTTCAGCCTTATTATCCTGTATGGCCTTTCTCATGATCTCTGGTTCACTCAGATTAGACTTAGTGAAATTCTTCTTTACTTCCTATTTCCCTACCTTTGTACTACTGGCTTTTCTCCATACCTAGAGTATACTATCCCTCACCTCCATCTGTTAGTTCTCTTGTACTTCCAAGTATCATGTGTAAGTCTTTTGACAACTTTTATTTGTCCAGAAGCCAGCAAAAAATAGCTTTCCTTTTTGTTTCTGTAGCAATTATATACTCATGGAAGTTTTTAACTATTGTTTTCATTTTCTCCATGAATAAAGTTCTGTAAGGTTTTTCTTTCTCAGTGTTAACATTAGATTTTTTTTTTTGTAGTTGACCTTTTGGTCCAGGCGTAAGGAGCACACAACTTATATTTTCAAAATCAGATTTTGAGAGATAACTGATGAATAGAACTAGTGAGGCATATTGAGAAATTTCTAAAAGCTATATAAATATGTATATTTGTACACACACATATACATTTGTGAATAATTTTTAGAATTTTGTAAATAGCCAATCCTATAACAAGATAACAGTTAGCATATATTGAACTGTTTCACATTTATTGTTATGAATTCTTTCTTCTCACTAGTTATACTTATTTTAACCTGTTTTTGACTTTGCAATTTAAAAATTCTGCCTTGAGTTATAAAAACTCAACTGTTTGTCAGCTTTTCACAATATTAAGAAATCCTAACATATTTTAAAATATCAAATGGGAGCTGTTTCCATGCTTCTAATCTCAGTTATGTGCAAATTCAAATTTTGCCAAAATTGGAATAAAGTCTCTCTCACCGGTCAGTTAATTTGCTTGACCTTTTCCCTTTCCTTCCTTAACAAGCTCTTCTAATGAAGGATTTATTTTAAGATTATTAATTGTGCTTTTGTATTTGGTTTGTGTTATGTGAAGTCTGCTGCCCATTTACCGGAAATACCTCAGGATATAGTGAAAGAATGTAAAGAGAGGCTGGAGCAGAGCCCTTGCAAAGAGCTTTTTAAAGACTGCACTAGGTAAGTGATGAATGCACAGCACTGTAATTACTACCAAAAACTATAAATATTGTATTACCATAACCAGATGTTAAGGTAACTTTTTTTCCTGCTCTCAATAAAAAGAATTACAGACATTACCACAGTACTTTCAAAATCAAGATAAAAATTTCTAGTTGGCTTACTCTTAAGTGAAAGCAAATAGGTTAAAAAAGAGCAGATATATAATGAATTAAAGAATCACTAGTTGAACTAAAATTCCCTGTGATCCGTCAGCTGCCTCAAAATTCTGCCTGCTCTTTGTCCCAGCATCTCATTTTCAGGCTTGAAAATAACCTATTAAAGAGTAATTTTAAAAACTAAGCTTCTCTGAAACCTTGAATGTGTGGCAGAAATGATGACCAACTTTTAAGGTGACCAAAACTCAGATCACTTTAGGGCTTTGTGGATTAGCCTTAGGATATAGAAGCATTGTGGAAATAGGCAAATTTCCCTAACCTGATATCTTATTTATCCCAAGTCCAGTGAGCTTTTATATTAGCCTCAGTGGAAATTTTTCTAGATTTTACAATCCTTTAAATACTTATGGCTCATTATCATGTTATATTTCTATAATCCGTTTACATTAAAAAAAAATGCCTTCTCATCTATACTTCAGCATCTTTGTAATAGCTTTCTGAGGTTCTTGGAAGGATAGCATTAGTTTTATGTTACTGAGCAATATTGTATACCTAATTTGAGAAGAATCTTAAGAGTTCTTTGGTGATGATACCATCACTAGAACCAATAAGTTATAGTCACTAGGGGGCAGCTGGGTAGTCAGTGAATTGACAGCTAGGCCTAGAGTCAGGAGGTCCTAGGTTCAAATCTGGCCTCAGACACTTCCCAGATGTGTGACCCTGGGCAAGTCACTTGACCCCCATTGCCTACCCTTACCACTCTTCTGCCTTGGAGCCAATACACATTATTGACTCCAAGATGGAAGGTAAGGGTTTTTAATTAAAAAATAAAATAAAATAAATAAGTTATGGTCACTAAAAGTTTCTCTAGTCATGATATTTCTTAACCAAGGATCCATTCCAATGGATTCTATAATTAGATTTCAGGGGATTCATGATTTGAATGGGGAAAAAATTAAATCTTTATTTTCATTAACTTCTGAAATTAGAGGTCTTCATATTGTTTCAGTTCTCTATGGATAATCTACAATAAGGCACATATATGAATGATGAGAAAGATGAGATGTAGAATTGTGACCTATGTCTACAGAGTGAGTTCTTTTGCCAGTCAAATTATAGGTCTTCCTATATATCTAGGATTTCAAATAAAGGTATTTGTGGAGAAATGAGTTTAGAATTTCACTTCTTCAATAGACCAGGCATCCTGATACTGTGGTAACTGTTACTATTTGACAGCAAAGAAACTCAGGGTTTTGCTATAACTCACAGTCTTAGAGTTGCCTAGAGCGCTGAGATGTTAAGAGATTGCCCAGGTTCCCACAGCCAGTGTGTATCAGAGAGGTCTTCTCTTGGCTTCAAGATCAACTCTGTATCCACTGTGCTATCTTGTCTCCATTGTAAATGAAAAATATTAAGTCAAAGCCAGAATTTCAATAAATGTCTATTTAGCAAATGGAAACAGATCATCTTAAAATAAGAGAATACGTTCAGGTTGAAGAGTTGTAACAAAACACAATTAGAATAGGCGGTGGAAACAAAGCCTGCAAAGATTCTATCCCAAAAGTCACTAAATTGTTCCTCCTCAGCATGACACAGCAATACTATAACTAATCCCAAAGATATAAAAAATGGAGGAAAAGGACTCATATGAACAAATATATTAATGGTGGCACATTTTGTTAGAGTTAAAAACCAGAAATAAAAGTGAGTCCTCATCAATTTGGAAATGGATCAGCAAATTATAGTGTAGGAATTTAATGGAATATTATTATCCTATAAGAAATGATGAAAGGGAGGAATTCAAAGAAGCCTAGAAAGTCTTATAAGAACCAATGCAAAGTAAAGTGAGAACCTGGGCAGTGGTTTATGTGATGCCTACAACAATGTAAAAAGAAAACATGAACTCTGGGCTGCACACGGACAAGTCATGACTTTGGAAAATTAATGACGAAGCACACCATCCTCTTCCGGAAGTGATGGATGTAAATTAAAAATGAGGCATCTATTTTATTTTTTGGTTCAAAATTTTCAATTATTAAGTACTTATTTTTTCTCCATTTTATCTTCTCCTTACCTCTGGAAAAAAATAAAAGAAAAACAGAAACCCTTACATGACTAATAAAGCAAAACAAGTTTCCATATTGGCCATGTCCAAGAATATATGACTCATTTTGCATATTTAGTACATCACCTGTCTGTCAAGAGGTAAATAAATTTCTTACTTATGAGTCCTTTGGAATCATAGTTGATCATTGCTTGTGTTATTACAGTATAAAATTGTTCACTTTATTCTATCAACTCATTTAGTTCTTGTTTAGCCTTTCTCTCATTTGATACTTTCTTAATTTCTAGTTCTTTGCCACTCCAAAAAGAGCCACTATAAATATTTTTTTGTATATATTGGACCTTTGCTTCTTTCTTTGGTCTCTTTGTGATATTGAACAAGAAATAGGATCATTGAGTCGGAGGACATACACAGTTTAGTAACTTTTGGAGTATAGTTCCAATAGTTTGTTTTCCAGAGTGGACGATCACATTCAAAACTCCACCAGCTTTGCATCAATATATCATTTTCCATAGTCCCTCTAATATCTGTCATTTTCCTTTCTTGTCAACTTTGACCATTTTATGAGTATGAGGTGGAACCTTGGCTTTTTTTAAATTTGCATTCCCCTAATTATTAGTAATTTGGGGCATTTTTTCATATGCCTAGTCAACTTAGATTTCTTCCTTTGAGAATTACCTGTTCATATCCTTTAACCATTCATCAATTGGGGAATAGTTCTTATTCTTATAAATTTGGATCAATTATATATATATATATATATATCTTTAAATGAGACCTTTATTCAAGAAACTTGCTGCAGAGATTTTTTTCCCAGTTAACTGCTTCCTTTCTCATTTTAAATGCATTGAAATTTGTTTGTGCAAAACCTTTCATTTAATGTAATCAAAATTGAACACTTTATCTTTTATGATGCTCTCTATCCCTTGTTTGGTCATGAACTCTTCCCCATTTATAGTCATGAATGGTATTTTTTTCCTCTTTCCTCTCATTTGTTTATGATGTGACCTTTTATGCCCAAGCAGTATACCTTTTTTTTTTTACATTTATTAATATTCATTTTTAACATGGTTACATGATTCATGCTCCTCCTTTCCCCTTCAACCCCCCCCCCCGAACCCCCCCTATCCATGCGCATTTCCACTAGTTTTGTCATGTGTCCTTGATTGAGACCAATTTCCAAATTGTTGGTAGTTGCATTGGTGTGATAGTTTCGAGTCCACATCCCCACTCATGTCCACCCCAACCCATGCGTTCAAGCAGTTGTTTTTCTTTTATGTTTCCTCTCCTGCAGTCCTTCCTCTGAATGTGGGTAGCATCTTTACCATAAATCCCTCAGAATTGTCCTGGGTCATTGTATTGCTGCTGGTTCAGAGGTCCATTACATTCGATTTTACCACAGTATATCAGTCTCTGTGTACAATGTTCTTCTGGCTCTGCTCCTTTCGCTCTGCATCTGTTCCTGGAGGTCTCTCCAGTTCGCCTGGAACTCCTCCAGTTTATTATTCCTTTTAGCACAATAGTATTCCATCACCCGCATATACCACAGTTTGTTCAGCCATTCCCCAATTGAAGGACATACCCTCCTTTTCCAATTTGTTGCCACCACAAAAAGCGCAGCTATGAATATTTTCGTACAAGTCTGTTTATCTATGATCTCTTTGGGGTACAAACCCAGCAATGGTATGGCTGAGTCAAAGGGCAGGCATTCTTTTACAGCCCTCTGAGCATGACCCCAAATTGCCAGCCAGAATGGCCGGATCAGTTCACAGCTCCACCAGCAATGCATTAATGTCCCAATTTTGCCACATCCCCTCCAGCATTCACTACTCTCCCCTTCTTTCATTTTAGCCAATCTGCTAGGTGTGAGGTGATACCTCAGAGCTGTTTTGATTTGCATTTCTCTGATTATTAGAGATTTGGAACACTTTCTCATGTGCTTATTGATACTTTTGATTTCTTTACCTGAAAATTGCCTATTCATGTCTCTTGCCCATTTATCAATTGGGGAATGGCTTGATTTTTTATACAATTGCTTTAACTCCTTGTATATTTGATTAATTAGACCCCTGTCAGAATTTTTCGTTATAAAGATTTTTTCCCAATTTGTTGTTTCCCTTCTGATTTTGACTACATTCTTTTTGTTTGTACAAAAGCTTTTTAGTTTAATATAATCAAAACCATTAAATTTACATTTCGTAATTTTCTCTAACTCTTGCTTGGCTTTAAAATCTTTCCTTTCCCAGAGATCTAATAAGTATACTATTCTGTGTTCACTTAACTTGTATATAGTTTCCCTCTTTATATTCAAGTCATTCACCCATTCTGAATTTATCTTGGTGTAGGGTGTGAAATGTTGATCTAGACATAATCTCTCCCATATTGTTTTCCAAATTTCCCAGCAGTTTTTGTCAAATAGTGGATTCATGTCCCAAAAGTTGGGCTCTTTGGGTTTATCATACACTGTCTTGCTGATGTCATTTATCCCCAGTCTATTCCATTGATCCTCCTCTCTATCTCTTAGCCAGTACCATATTGTTTTGATGACTGCTGCTTTATAGTATAGTTTAATATCTGGTACTGCTAGGCCCCCTTCCTTCACATTTTTTTTCATTATTTCCCTTGATATTCTTGATCTTTTGTTATTCCAAATGAAATTTGTTATAGTTTTTTCTAATTCAGTAAAGAAGTTTTTTGGTAGCTTGATAGGTATGGCGCTAAATAGGTAAATTAATTTGGGTAGAATTGTCATTTTTATTATGTTAGCTCGACCTACCCATGAGCAATCAATGGCTTTCCAATTGTTTAGATCCAGTTTTATTTGTTTGGAAAGTGTTTTGTAGTTGTTTTCATATAATTGCTGTGTTTGTTTTGGTAGGTATATTCCTAGGTATTTTATATTGTCTAGGGTGATTTTGAATGGTGTTTCTCTTTCTACTTCTTGCTGCTCTAGTGTGTTGGAAATGTATAGAAATGCTGATGATTTATGTGCATTTATTTTGTATCCTGCAACTTTGCTAAAGTTGTTGATTATTTCTACAAGCTTCTTAGTTGATTCTCTAGGATTTTTTAAGTAGACCATCATATCATCTGCAAAGAGTGATAGCTTAGTCTCCTCCTTGCCTATTTTGATACCTTCAATTTCTTTTTCTTCTCTAATTGCAACTGCTAGTGTTTCTAGTACTATGTTGAATAATAGAGGTGATAATGGGCATCCTTGTTTTACTCCTGATCTTATTGGGAAGGCTTCTAATTTATCCCCATTGCATATGATGTTTGTTGATGGTTTTAGGTATATACTGTTTATTATTTTTAGGAAAGGTCCTTCTATTCCTATACTTTTCAGTGTTTTCAATAGGAATGGATGCTGTATTTTGTCAAAGGCTTTTTCAGCATCTATTGAGATGATCATGTGATTTTTGTTTGTTAGACTGTTGATATGGTCAATTATGTGGATGGTTTTCCTAATGTTGAACCAACCTTGCATTCCTGGTATAAATCCCACCTGATCATGGTGAATGATTTTCTTAATTACTTGCTGGAGTCTCTTTGCTAGTATTCTATTTAAGATTTTTGCATCTATGTTCATTAGGGAGATTGGTCTGTAGTTTTCTTTCTCTGTTTTTGGTCTCCCTGGCTTTGGAATCAGTACCATATTTGTGTCATAAAAGGAATTTGGTAGGACTCCTTCTTTGCTTATCATATCAAATAATTTGTATAGTATTGGGATTAGTTGCTCTTTGAATGTCTGATAGAATTCACTTGTGAATCCATCAGGCCCTGGCGATTTTTTCTTAGGGAGTTCTTTGATGGCTAGTTCAATTTCTTTTTCTAATATGGGATTATTTAGGTATTCTATTTCTTTTGCTGTTAGTCTAGGCAGTTTATATTTTTGTAAATATTCGTCCATATCTCCTAAATTGTTATATTTATTGCCATATAATTGGGCAAAATAGTTTTTAATGATTGCCTTAATTTCCCCTTCATTAGAGGTGAGGTCTCCCTTTTCATCTTTGATACTATCAATTTGGTTTTCTTCTTTCCTTTTTTTTATTAGATTGACCAGTACTTTGTCTATTTTATCTGTTCATTGATCTCTGCCCTCCTTAATTTGTTAATATATGCACTCAAGGATATAAATTTTCCCCTGAGTACTGCCTTGGCCGCATCCCACAGATTTTGGTAGGATGTCTCATCATTGTCATTTTCTTCTATGAAATTGTTGATTGTTTCTATGATTCCTTCTTTGACCAATTGGTTTTGAAGAATCATATTATTTAATTTCCGCAGTATACCTTTTTTGAGTGTATCTTAGGTATATGAGGTGCAATGGAAGAAAATAGTATAGTGGATACAGAGCTGATCTTGAAGCTAAGAGAAGACCTAGTTAAATGCCATCTCTAGACCTCTTTTCAGCTAAACTGCATCTACTTTTTCCCAGTAGTTTTTGTCAAAAAGTAAGTCCTTATATTAATAGTTGGAGTCTTTGAGTTTGTTGAACACTAGGCTACTAGGTTCATTTACTTTGGAATGTGATGTACTAAATCTGTTTCATTGTTTGGCCTCTATTTTTTAACCAGTACCATCAATTTGTTTTGCTGATTACTGTTTTCTAGCAGAGTTCAAGATCTGAAACTTCTAAATCTTGTTCCACACTTTTGGTCTTTTTCCTTTTGAAGTTCTTTATCTTTTGTTGTTCTAGTTGAATTTCTAGGTCTTGTAAAGCCCTCCTTTGGTAATTTTGATATGGCAGTGAATAAATAAATTAACTTTGGTAGTAGTATAACTTTTATTATATCGGCTTACCCTACCCATTCATAATTAGTATTTATCAAATTATTTAGGCCTGCATTTCTGCAATGTTTTATAATTGGATTTATATCAGTAGACACCTAGATATTTTATACATCCTATAGTTATTTAAATAAAATTTATCTTTTTATTTCCGACTGTCAGATATGGATGATTATACACAGAAATTCTCATGATTTTTTGTATATTCCACAACTTTGCTACATTAATTATTATTATTAATGTTTTAACATTTTTCTCTAGGGTTCTATAAGTAAATCATTTTATCATCTGCAAAAAAAAAGCAATAATTCTGTTTCTTTTGACTATGCTTATTCTTTCAATTTCATTTTGCTATTACTAGTATTTCTAGGACTATCTCAAATAATTGTGATGATAATGAATGCCCTTGCTTTTGGTTTTCTTCTTTCTTTTTTCAAAATAAAAGTAAATAATAGTTTACCTATTTTCCTACCAAAAACACCCAGAGGTGGGAGCTCCTAGGTTTAAATCTGGCCTGAGGCACTTCCTAGCTGTGTGACCCTGGGAAAGTCACTTAATCCCCATTGCCTAGGTCTTAACATTCTTCTGCCTTGGAATCAATACACAGTATTGATTCTAAGATGGAAGGTAAGGGTTTAAAAAAAAATAACTCCTGGTTTTATTAATTTATTCAATTTTTTTTACTTTCAGTTTTCTTAATCTCTAAAAAAAACCTGTTAATTTTACTAGTTTTTGTTTGTTTTTTTTTTAGTTGTATGCCCAATTTGTTTTTCTTGGTTTTCTCTCTTTTGTTGATGAAAGTATTTAGAGATATAAATTTTCCAATAAAGACTTATTCAGTATATACTATAAATTTTGTCATGTTGTTTAACTTGTTATTAACTTTTATTAAATGAGCTGTCATTTCTTTGTTTTTTTTCCTTTGGTCAATCAGTAATTTAGAATCAATTATTTAGTCTCTGGTTAATTTTTAATCCTTCCTTAAGAGTCTTTTTTTATTGAATATAATTTTTGTGAAATGTTCAATTAAAAGATTGTTTAATATTAATGCATTCCTGCATTTGTTTATAAGGTTTTTATGCCTTAATAAATGGAATATTTTAGCAAAAGTGCCATTTACAGATGAGGACTGTGTAAATTCTTCCCTATTCACATTCAGTAATCACCAGAGATCTTTGATATCTAACTCTAATCTTTTATTCAAGTCTTTAACTTCTCCCTCCTTTGTTAGTGAATTTATTTTTAATCTTTATCTTCTGTCTTAAAATTAATACCAAGTGTAATTTCCAAGGCAGAAGAGCAGTAAAACCTGTCTAGGTGATTAGGGTTAATTGACTTGCTCAGGATCACACATCTAGCAAGTGTCTGAGGCCAGATTTGAATCCAGGACTTCTAATCAATAGGCCTGGCTCTCTCCACTGATCCCCCTAGCTGCCCCCTCTTATTTATTGTTTAAAATTAGATTTGTCTAGCTATGAAGGAAATATAATAAAGTATTTTCTCTTTGTAACTCATTTAGCTTTTTTTAGAAAAGTATTTAGAAATTGTGTCATTTGGTGAATATATGTTAAGTATTTATATTAATTCATTGTCAATGTCTCATTTTGCAGTTTTATTACATCATATTGTAGCTTCCCTGTTTATCCCATATATACATGTATATATATATTTTTTTGCTTTTTCTTTATCTGAGATGATGATTGCTATACCTGCTTTTTTTTTAGATTTTCAAAGGCATAATATATTATGACAGAGTAATTACTAGAACTCAGGTGTTCTGGCCTCAAATTTAGCACTTTTTCCAACATTTAAATTACCTCTCTACCATTTTGTTGTCTTATAATTTAAAAAATAACTATATTTTTGTAGCTATTACAGGCTGAGCTAAAAAGAATAACCCATAATAGGGTCCTGAAGCTAAAATGAACAGCTTTTAGCAATGTAGCATTAACAAAACATAACTTATTTAGCCATTTTTCTATCATGGGACATTTCAGATACTTCCAGGTTTCTTTGGTTTGGTTTTGGTTGTTTTTATTTCCATTACTTTAATTTCCATTTAATTAGCAGAATGATATTGCTAATTAAAATCTGAACTGCGGTGGCTCTTTTATTATTCTTGATAATACATTCAAAGATTTATTCCCAATAATGGGATTATTGGATCAAAAGACAAGATTCTTTTTAATAACTTCTATTGCATACTACCAGAACTGTCTTTCTTTTAAAAATCCTTACCTTCCATCTTAGAATCAACACTAAGTGTTGATTCCAAGGCAGAAGAGAAATATGGGCAAGGCAATTTGAGTTAAGTGACTTGTCCAGGGTCACATAACTGGGAAGTATAGGCTAAATTTGAACTCAGGACCTTCTGTCTCTAGGCCTGGCTTTCTATCTACTGAGCAACCTAGTTGCCCCCCAGAACTTTCTACAAAGATTCCATGTTTTCAATTCCATCAACAATGAATGATGAACATTTATTAAACAGTTATTATGTGCCCGGCACTATAATGTTGGGGTTATAAATAATATAAATAAGAAGATAGTCCCTGCCCTCAAGAAGCTTTAAATCTATTGGTGTATATAATTGCACAAAAAAAGAAAGCTGAAAAGTGGGGTGGAGATCATTAGGAGAGTACCTGTTTCTGTATAACCCCACCAATATTGAGTTACCAGTAGAAAATGTTACTTCAATGTTGTTTTAATTTGCATTTAGTTTTTGTGGGTTCTGGAGCATTTTTATCCAGTGTTCATTGAATTATATTGAATTTGACCATTGCGATTTTTTTCATAATTTCTTTACATATTTTGGATTTTTGTTGCAGAGATTATTTTAATATATTGAAGAACAACTTTCTCTCTCTTTGTAATTCCTATTTATTGAAAAGTAAAGTCATTTCCCTATCATGGTTAAGTACTTTGTATTCGTTTTTTCTACCTTTTTTATACTTTGTGAATGTTTTTGATTTGGGGAATTAAAAAAAAATTATGACTTTCATTAGTTTGGAATTCACTGAGATATATTTTATGAGATGTGAGTTTAATGCTACCTTATATTGAGACAATTCCACATTTTCCCAAATACATTTATTAAATAATTAATCCTTTAGTTTTTATTTCCTCTAGTTTTTGTTTTCATTTTATTGATAATGTATCATTTCTATAGTATAGAAGAGCTTTGTCCTCAAAGTGAGGCTTACTTTTAAATCTTGTCATTTTTCTTCTTTGGGTCTCTGCTCGTCAGTTCTACATTTAATGTTCTTTGAACTCCAAATCTGTGATTCTATGATCCATTGGTTGATTTTTTTTTTTGCACAGTAATAAATAGATTTGAGAACAACAACTTTGTAATATGTTTTAAGAGCACATTCTTTAGTCCTACTCCTACCCCAAATCATCCCCTTTTATGGCTTTACTTGATTTTTTCACACAAATTTAATTTAAAATTTTTTTGATTTCTGTGGAGTAATACCATTGGTATTTTTATTGGTATTATATGAATTAATTTTAGGGCTATTATCATTTTCCCCGTATTAATCTGGTATATCCTTGAATATTGTTAAACTCTTCTTTTATTTCAGCCATTGCAATCTCATGATGGTATCAATACAGGTTGTTTATTCCTAGTTAATTCCAAAATATCTGATAGCTCTTGTTAATATTATAACTAGGGTTTCTTTTTCTTTTTTATATTTCCTGATCTATATTGTAGCCTCAGCATTAAACAATAGGTTAATGATTAAATAAATAGTAGATTAGTTTAAGAAAATAGTATAATGCAATTGAGACTGACAAGTGTGAGGAATATAACAATAAAGATCATTATAAAGCGTGGGAAAGAAGTAAAACTAAAAGGGAGTACACAGTATAATGATATAAGAAGAAAGGAATGACTTGTCAGAGAATTTTGATAGAAAAATAATAACAATGAAGTTATAAATTTTGTTAATTGAATTTCATTTATTTAAGGAAATATTTATAAAATAATTCCATTGTATTGATAGTTCATGTTACTTATAATTATATATAATATAATTATGTATAATTCATTTTTTTAAACAACTGTGTGATGGAACTGAGTATCAAAAAACAACAGAAGAAACGTGAGCATAGTATATTGAATAGTTGCTCAACTAAAGGAACAGGCCCTGTTAAATACAAGTTGTAAGCCAAGTTGTTTTCACTTGGAGTGAATTGATGTTAATATATAAATCCACACTATAGATAATAATACTATTATCCATTATCATCCTTAGCTGTCTAAGGAAATGCATTTTTAATGAACACTACAGTTTTGATCATTAGCATATTTTCAGAGAACTATCTGGATACTTGGAATAATTATTCTCAAATAGTTATCTATAGGTAAAATTCTGTATACCATATCCATTTTCCTATTTTTTGAAATTAAAAATACATTCCCAATCCCCACATATTAGAATATACTTGCCATAGCAAATGTAATAGTAGCACAAGTAGTAAAGAGTTAGGATTCCAGATGGCCAAATTTAACCCATTACATATTAAATTTGTTTTTTGCATTATGCAAGATCTCATGTAATCATGGTAGATAACTCTTTTTAAAGGTAGATAATAGGTTTCACATGGTTGAACCATCACTATGTAGTTGTAATATAATTTTGTGAAATATTTTTCTAGGGTTGTCCATGATTATTTAAGTGGAAGACCATTTGAGGAGTACCAGGAAAGCATGTATTTCTCTCGATTTTTACAATGGAAATGGTTGGAAAGGTATGGCTTATTGGTTTGGTTTCCCCTCCCCACATATTGTTCATGAAGTAAATTATAATCTCTAATATTTTGTGTAAATTTCATTGTAACTTTAAAAAATTCTATGAAGGATACTTATTATTTTCATTGTTTATCACGAAGGATAGTAATAAGACTTTGGTGCTGAATCAAAATAGGTGATAGCATTTCTCTTAGTTCATCTGTACATTACCTTTTTCTTTCCTTCTTTTTGTGTGTATGTGTGTTTTAATGCATATTAGCCTTCTAAATGAGGCATTTAGAAATTAGAATTTATAAGAGCTTTGAAAAATTATCTTTTCCAACCATTTTGAACTTTTCTGCTTAGAAAACAAGACCAAAGTGACAGGAATATTCCTTAGAATACTTTTGTTCCCCTGTTCATGTATGCTCTTCCCCCACTTTTTTTAGTGGGCTTTCTATCACCCTGCATATGGGATGTGCTCACAATGTTCTAGACACCATGTCAAGCACTGGGTATATAAAGAAAAACAAAAATACAGCCCTGCCCCCAAGGAGTTCACATTCTGATGAGGCAGACAACCTGCAAACATTTCCATCCAGTCGGGTGGATCAGGAAGGGCCTTTGGCAGAAGGTGAGATTTGAGCTTAGTCTGTGACAAGTCCCAGAGACGCCTGGAAGGGCAGGGGTGGGGTTGGGGTAAAGGGATCCACAGATGTTGTGTTAGGTCGGGAGGTAGTGAGGTCAGAGCTATGCTCAGGGCATTGTGTGGAAGATGGTCTGCAATGGAGAAGATATAAAGGCCCTTCTAAGCCCAGCCAATATGCAATTAAAATCATCCAGATAGGTGCTGTGGTACAGGTCTACACCAGGGTCAACATGTGAGTGGTGGGGAGGACAGAAGAGAAGTGGCCAAGAGGGCAACAAGGCTTGGAAGCAAATGGGTGGTAGGCCAAAGCTGAGAGTCAGAAGAGTCGGGAAAGGAGGAGCATCTGGGGAAAAGTTCTCATTTGGACTTTGGAAGTTGAGATAAGGCCCAGTCAAAAGGATAATTGCTTGTGAAATGGCCTGTCCATCAGATTTTAAAGACTTTTTCAATGCAGTAATATAAGTCCATTAGCAGATATTTATGGAGCACTTAGTCATATGCCGGTTACAGTTCTAAGAGCTAATCATTCCCTGCCCTAAAGGGGAAAAGAGGGAGCTCACAGCAAAGGGGCTCAAACTCTTTTTGATAAGACAGAGGAGTATGATGTTCCCTCCTTCCCCAAGAGAATGGTGGAGCTTTTCTACAGTGACTGCTCAGTGGGGGAGAGTCAGTTAGGGAGAGGAAGGACATCTTGCTGCAGCGAGGACCCTTTTCCCCTGGATCATTTGCTAACATTAGCATCCAGAATTAATGAAGATTCATGGATAACTCTGTCTTACTGAAAATCTCTTGGAAAATTTAGGATTGTTCCTTATTAGGATCCATCCCACCAGAAATAATCTTTATTTCTTAGAGATTATTCCCCTAGAAGGTGCCCTAGATCCTGACATGAATACTCATTGTGCTTGTTAGCATTCTTCTGGCCATTTGTGTGCCCTTTTATATGTGATCCCTTCGCCATAGGAAAGATCCTTTAATCAACTAGGCTTGTTAACTTTGAAGCAGAAATGTTATGTGAGACATCTAACCTATATTCTTTTTCTGTTTTTGTTTTTTACTGACTAGGCAACCTGTAACCAAAAATACATTTAGACATTACAGAGTTCTAGGAAAAGGAGGATTTGGAGAGGTGAGTAATGGAGAGCTATCATCATCAGCAATAATTTTCTGAGGGCAGGCAGGGATGTTAAGTTAAATCTTTACCTTCTGTCTTTGAATCAATACTAAGTATCAGTTCTAAGGCAGAAGAGCAGTAAAGGCTAGTCCAGTGATGGGCAAACTTTTTAAAGAGGGGCCAAAGGAAAGGAAATGCTCATCTGTCAGTCTGTTTCTAAGGCAACTCTTTCAAAATTTCATTGTATTGTATCCTACTCATTGTATTTGTCAGATTAGGAATAATGTCACAGGGCGGATAGAACATTTCAGGGGGCCGCATCTGGCCTGCAGGCCATAATTTGCCCATCACTGGACTAGGCAATTGGGATTAAGTGGCTTGCGCAGAGTCACACAGGTAGGAAGTGTGAGGCCACATTTGGACCTGGTTCCTTCTGACTGCAGATCAGAAGCTCCATCCACTGATGCACCTAGCTGTCCCGTTAGTAATAATTCTTGAAAGACTGGAACAAAATGAAAATTGAACCACAAAGCATCAACCATAAGTAAAGTATTATACCAGTGTTGATTTAATTACTATTCTTTGGTGCTAACTTTTTAAAATGAGTGTTCCAAACATCTGTGAAAATCACCATTGGACATCAAATGCCTTTTCTTAATCAGTATACAAAAATAAGTTTCATTGTGTTTATTCATCATGCTCATTCCCTTATATCTGAAGGATTCCTCCTCAAATATCTCAAAAAAGGTTATTCTCCTCGTATCCCCACCCCATCTATATTCATTCTTTGAGGACAAGCTTATCTACCATGATTCAAAATTTCTATTTCCATAAAATGTACTTACTTCATAAAAACTTCACATAAATATATTAAATCATTCAGTTTTGCTTGCAAACATAATTGATTGGCTTGAAAATATGTTTTGTCACCCGAATCAATAATTACTATTAAGATTGTGAGTACAGTGAAAACTTTTTTAAGAAACTCTTCCAAATCATTGAATTTTAATCTTTTTACCAAGTAGCCTTCAAATACTCAAATCTTTTATATAGTGTTCATTATAGTTGTACCTTATAGTTTGGTTGAAGAAGAAATGCTATTGTAATCTCCCAACTGTTTTACAAAACGTTTGTGAGCATATTTAAACTACATTTATTTGTCAGTTATTAAATCTATAGAACAAAAATATACTAAGTGGTTAGGTGAGATAAAAAATTTAAGCTGTCATCCCTCAAAGAAGTTACAAGTCTAGTGAACTGCAGTCTGAGGGAGTATAACATATAAACAACAAATCATTATAACATGCATAGGCATGTCTACTTTTACATTAACATTTGTTATGGTTTCCAAAGTGCTTTTTTCACAAACAGCCTTGTAACATTGGTAGGTCAGTTGCCATTTTACATTTGAGAAAACAGGCCTGAAATTCAAGAGTCATGTTAAGAATCAAAGAAACAGAGACTGAGCCTTATGTCCTTTGACTCCAAGACTAAGGTTATTTTCATTACATTGTGTTGGATGACAGATTTGTAATACAAATAAATCCCAAATTCATTCAAAAACAATTACAGTGTGTAATACCAACCTCCATAAATGAATAAGTTTAGGGAATCCTTGCATATCTCTTCATTAGAGTCATGCTTGGTCTTTATAATTTTGTTATACTTTGGGGTTTTGAGGTTGTAGTTCTTTCTATTTACATTGTTGTAGTTACTGTGTATATTATTTTTTTGATTCTACTTTCTTCTCTCTGCATCAGTTCAGATAGATCTTTCTATGCTTCTCTGTATACATCACATGCATCATTTTGTAGAACCCAGTAACATTCTATTACATTCATATGCCACACCTTGGTTAGCCATTCCCCAATTGATGGGCATCTATTTTGTTTCCATTTTTTAGATATCACAATAAGTGCTGCTGTAAGTATTTTGGAGTATATGAGGATTGCTTTTTTTAAATGGCTTCTTTGGAGTAGAAGCTTTGTAATGCAGTTTCTGGTTCAAAGGGTATGGAAATTTTAGTCACTTTATTTGTATTGTTCCAAATTGTCTTCCAGAATGGTTGTGCCATTTCACAGCCACCAACAATGTATTAGTACTCCTCTCCACAACTCCTGCAATATTGACTGTTTCCATTTTTGCCAGTTTGTAGGATGTGAAATAAAAGCCTCAGCATTGTTTTGTTTTGCATTTCTCCTTTTATTGTGGTGATTTGGAGCATTTTTTCATGTGTTTGTGAATTCTGCAATTCTTTGGAGAGCTGTTTGTTCATATCCTTTGACCAGTTATCTATTGGGGAATAACAGTTGTGCATACATGTATGTTTGTGTGTGTGTGCATGTACATGTATTTGATATATTTTGGATGCCAAACTATTATCAGAAAAATTTGGTACAGAGGCTTTTTCAACTTTAAGCACTTCCTATGTTTTTCTAGATGCATTAATATTGTCTTGCAAAAGCTTTTTAGCTTCAAGTAATCTTAATTGATCAGTTTTATCTTTTGGAATTTCCTCTATCTCTTGTTGATTTATGAATATATCTCCTACTTTTAGCTGAGAGGTGTATAATCTGTTTCTCTGCTAATTTTTTTTAATAGTACGATGTTTACAGAGGCAGCTGGGTAGCTCAGTGGATTGAGAGCCAGGCCCAGGGACTGGAGGTTCTAGGTTCAAATCTGGACTCAGACACTTAACTGTGTGGCACTTAACTGCCATTGCCTAGCCCTTACCAGTCTTCTGCTTTAGAACCAATACATGCCAATACTTCTAAGACAGAAGGTGAGGGTTTAAAAAAATGGTATGATGCTTAATATTAAGGTCACATGTCCATGTAGAATGTATTGTGAAATATGGTGTAAGGTGTTGGTCTACGCCTAATTTCTGCCAGACTGCCTTTCCAGTTTTCCTAGCAGTTTTTTTTTTTAATCAAATAAGTTTGTTTTTTTCTCCTGGGTAATTTAAGTTCCCATTTTATCAAATGCTGGTTTATTGAGTTCTGCTGTTTCTGATTCTAACTTGTAGAGTCTGTTCCATTGACTTTTCTGTTTTTTAATCAACCCTAAATGGTTTTGATGACCACTACTTTATATTATATATAGTTTAAAATCTGGAAGTGCTACTCTCCCTTCATTTCTCCTCCCTTTCACCATTTCCCTTGATTTTTCTAGATCTTTTGTTTTTTCCAAATAAATTTTGTTATTATTTTGTCAGGTTCTATAAAGTATCCTCTTGGTAAGTTGATTGATGTAGCATTAAAATTTTAAATTAGTATTGTCATTTTTATTATCCTACCCATGAGTAGGAATATTCAGTATTCCTTTAACTATTTAAGTTGTTCTTTATTTAAGGAAAACTTCTTAATTGAATCTATATAAATGTTTTGTATGCTTTTGTAGGCCAAGATGTTTTGTGTATTTTGTAGTTATTTGAAATGGTATTTTCATTTTTATTGTGATAACTAAGTGGCTCAGTGGATAGAGCACAAGACATGGAGTCAGGAATACTTGGGTTCAAATTTAGCCTGACACTAGCTATGTGAACCTGAGCAAGTTACTTAACCTCTGTTTACCTCAGTTCCCTCATCAAAATAAAGATGATAATAGCACCTACCTTTCATGTTTGTTTTGAGGATCAAATGAAAAAATCATAAAAGCACCTATTTAGTGCCTAACATGTAATAAACACCATGAAAATGTTACATGTTAATATTATTAATAAAATCCTTATATTAATAGGGGACATGTAGTTGGTGCCATGGATAGAGACTTAGGTCTGGAGTCAGGAAGAACCGAGTTCAAATATAGCATCAGAAACTTACTAGCTATGTGTCCCTGGGCAAGTCACTTAACCTTGTTTGCCTCAGTTTCCTCATTTGTAAAGTGAGCTGGAGAAGGAAATTGCAAACTACCACAGTATTTAAAAAAAACAAATAAACTTAAATGAGATCATGAAGAATTGAACACAACTGAAATCACTGAACAACTATATTAATAATAGCTATTATTAGCTATTGTTAATCTTGTCTTTTATTGTTATATAGAAATCCAGTTGATTTTTTAATATTTATTTTGTAGCCTGCAACTTTACTGAAGCCATTGACTCAGTTGGTATCTTTGCTGATTCCCTAGTATTTTCCAAGTAAATCAACCTCTACCATAAGCAAACACGAATAGTTTTATCCCTTTTTTACATATCTTTATTCTCAGTTTCTTTCTCTTGTCTTACTGTTGTTGCTTGCATTTCCAGAACTATATCAAATAATATTGAGGAGTGAACATCCTTACTTCACTAAATTCACTGGAAAAGGTTCTAGTTTATCTCCATTGCATATGATGCTTGCTTTGGTTTTTGATAGGTGCTTTTTTCTGCTGTTAAAAAAAGATCCCTTTAAGCCCATGTTTTGTAGGGTTTTTAAGAATGAAAGAGTATTGTATTTTATCAAAGACTTTTTCTGCATCTTTGGGATGATCATTTGGTTTAGGATGTTTTGGTTTTGATATGATTAATTATGTTGATTGTTTGCCTGATGTTGATTCATCCATGCATTCCTGTTATACATCCCACTTGGTCAAAATGAATAATTTATTGGATAAATCATTGTAATATAATAAGATTTTGTTAAGAATGTTATGGTCAGGTAATAAAAATGAACATCCTACCCAAATTAATTTACCTATTTAGTGCCATACCTATCAAATTACCAAAAAACTTCTTTACTGAATTAGGAAAAACTGTAACAGATTTCATCTGGAATAACAAAAGATCAAGAATATCAAAGGAAATAATGAAAAAAAATGTGAAGGAAGGGGGCCTAGCAGTACTAGATATCAAACTATACTATAAAGCAGCAGTCATTAAATCAATATGGTACTGGCTAAGAGATAGAGAGGAGAATCAGTGGAATAGACTTGGGGTTAATGATGTCAGCAAGACAGTGTATGATGAACCCAAAGAGCCCAACTTTTGGGACATGAACCCACTATTTGATAAAAACTGCTGGGAAATTTGGAAAACAATATGGGAGAGATTAGGTTTAGATCAACATCTCACACCCTACACCAAGATAAATTCAGAATGGGTGAATGACTTGAATATAAAGAGGGAAACTATAAATAAGTTAAGTGAACACAGAATAGTATACTTGTCAGATCTCTGGGAAAGGAAAGATTTTAAAA
>NC_058135.1:219894770-219895266 GCF_016433145.1 Gracilinanus agilis | reverse complement strand
TAGTCAAAATCAGAAGGGAAACAACAAATTGGGAAAAAATCTTTATAACGAAAAACTCTGACAGGGGTCTAATCACTCAAATATACAAGGAGTTAAAGCAATTGTATAAAAAATCAAGCCATTCCCCAATTGATAAATGGGCAAGAGACATGAATAGGCAATTTTCAGGTAAAGAAATCAAAAGTATCAATAAGCACATGAGAAAGTGTTCCAAATCTCTAATAATCAGAGAAATGCAAATCAAAACAGCTCTGAGGTATCACCTCACACCTAGCAGATTGGCTAAAATGAAAGAAGGGGAGAGTAGTGAATGCTGGAGGGGATGTGGCAAAATTGGGACATTAATGCATTGCTGGTGGAGCTGTGAACTGATCCGGCCATTCTGGCTGGCAATTTGGGGTCATGCTCAGAGGGCTGTAAAAGAATGCCTGCCCTTTGACTCAGCCATACCATTGCTGGGTTTGTACCCCAAAGAGATCATAGATAAACAGACTTG
>NC_058135.1:219826228-219894678 GCF_016433145.1 Gracilinanus agilis | reverse complement strand
ACTCAAATATACAAGGAGTTAAAGCAATTGTATAAAACATCAAGCCATTCCCCAATTGATAAATGGGCAAGAGACATGAATAGGCAATTTTCAGGTAAAGAAATCAAAAGTATCAATAAGCACATGAGAAAGTGTTCCAAATCTCTAATAATTAGAGAAATGCAAATCAAAACAACTCTGAGGTATCACCTCACACCTAGCAGATTGGCTAAAATGACAGAAGGGGAGAGTAATGAATGCTGGAGGGGATGTGGCAAAATTGGGACATTAATGCATTGCTGATGGAGTTGTGAACTGATCCAGCCATTCTGGCTGGCAATTTGGAATCATGCTCAAAGGGCTATAAAAGACTGCCTGCCCTTTGATCCAGCCATACCATTGCTGGGTTTGTACCCCAAAGAGATCATAGATAAACAGACTTGTAGGAAAATATTCATAGCTGCGCTTTTTGTGGTGGCAAAGAACTGGAAAAGGAGGGTATGTCCTTCAATTGGGGAATGGCTGAACAAACTGTGGTATATGCGGGTGATGGAATACTATTGTGCTAAAAGGAATAATAAACTGGAGGAGTTCCAGGCGAACTGGAGAGACCTCCGGGAACAGATGCAGAGGGAAAGGAGCAGAGCCAGAAGAACATTGTACACAGAGACTGATATACTGTGGTAAAATTGAATGTAATGGGCTCCTGTACCAGCAGCACTGCAATGACCCAGGACAATTCTGAGGGATTTATGGTAAAGATGCTACCCACATTCAGAGGAAGGACTGCAGGAGAGGAAACATATAAGATAAGCAATTGCTTGAATGCATTGGCTGAGGTGGACATGAATAGGAAATAGACCCTGAACAAGGACACATGTTACAACCAGTGGAAATGTGCGTTGGCCATGGGTGGGGGGAGAGCGGGGGGTGAAGGGGAAAGTAGGGGCATAAAGTATGTAAACAGATTAAAAACGAATATTAATAAATGTCTAATAAAAAAATGTAATCTAAAAAAAAAAAAAAGAATGTTATGGTCAGGGGCAGCTGGGTAGCTCAGTGGATTGAGAGTCAGGCCTAGAGATGGGAGGTCCTAGGTTCAAATCCGGCCTCAGACACTTCCAAGCAGTGTGACCCTGGGCAAGTCACTTGACCCTCATTGCCTACCCTTACCACTCTTCCACCTAGGAGCCAATACACAGAAGTTAAGGGTTTAAAAATGTAAAAAAAAAAAAAAAGTTATGGTCAGTGTTAATGATAGTGGCCTGTAGTTTTCTTTCTCAGTTTAACTTTCCCTGGTTTAGGTATTAGGACTATATTTATCTCATACAGGATTCTAATGGTATGCTTTTTCTCAATTTTTGAGAATAATTTGTGAATTGTGATTAATAATTCTTCCTTAAAAGTTGTATAGAATTCTTTGGTTCCATCAGAACAAGGAGTTTTTTCTTTGAAAGTTCCTTTGTTATTGTTGTCCAGTCATTACAGTTCTGTCTGATTGATCATGCCCGATTTAGGATTTTCTTGGTAGAGATTGGAGTGGTTTGCCATTTCCTTCTCTACTGAATAATGATTCAGATGAACAAATTGAGGCAAACAGGGTTAAGTGACTTGCCCAGGGTCATATAGATAATAAGTGCCTGAAGGTAGATTTGAACTCAAGGTAAGCACTCAATCTACTGTACTACCTACTTCCTTTATAGCCCGATCTGTTTCCCTGTCTGATTATGTTGTTTAAGATCTCTATCTGGTCTTCTAATGATTTCCGTACTTTATATTTGTGAAGGTATTAACCATATTTTTTTTTGTTAGCATAGAACTGCTTATTATGTTCTGATTATTCTTTTTATTTCTTCTGATTTTGCCGTGGCACTGAAGAGTGGGAAAAGGTCTGGAGTGTAGGAATGGTTGTTTATTTTGTTTTGTCTTGCTATTATTGTAAGTCTTTACTGGATCCTTAGGTCTTCTAGTGCAGTCTTGCCTAGAGTGTGGGAGGTGGGGTAATGGTGCTGAGAGAGCTCAGGGTCATCAAGGGTCAGTTAATGGATTTTTGTGGTATTGTTGGGTTTTTTTGTTTTAACCTTATTTTGGATTCTTGGTGTCTTAGACCATGGAGACAGCTGAAGTTGCTTTATATTTGATGTATAATTTCTGTTTTGGAGAGATTTGAGAGGTTAAAAGAATCAGAGAAAATGTCTGGTCTTTCCATCTTGTTGCTCACATGACCCAGAAGACCCCATAAATATAGTCTCAATAATTCAAGTTAAAAGTATTCATTCCATTGGAACCTCAGATGATAATAATGGCTCCACCATTAGCCAACCACGTGCCTTTTACTAAGAAACTCTACCCCTTCAGGATTTGATTGATTCATTTGTCACCTGAGCCAGTCTAAGGTCTTCTGTAATTTCATAATTCCTGAATTTGTTAGGAATGTATTTTGACACTCTATGAAAAGCAAGAGGCAATGTCAGTGAATATCACAGAAGCACTGACTTTTTAATCTCTGCACTAGATCTTGAGGCATTTGACTTCCATGACTCTTCTTTACTAGAAGAGCGGAAAGATAGGTTGAGGCTGTCACCTCTTTAGAGATAATAATAAACCATGGGAGCTAATAAAATTATTGTGAGAGTACAGAGGAAGAATACTTCCAAGGCTAGGCCCTTATTAATTAGTCCCCAAATTACATCACAAAAAAACCCTGCAAATTAGCAATAATAATTTTCCTATATATTCCTTTTCAAAAATGATGTAATATTTTATATAAATTCTTGCATCACTTCATTTCAAGAAAAATTAAAGCAAATTCTGGGAGGAAAAAAGAGATAAATAAGCTAATGGGATTGATCTGTGGGGAATATTTCATAAGAGTCTTACATGTGTAGGAAGTGCATATGAATTAAGGAAAACTATCTATAGAAATTTTTACCAGTGGACTGAATTGTCACTATTGCTTTCTATAGCATATAATGATGATACTTTATCTTATAGAAATGAGGCCCTTGTAACCTGAAACACTGTTGAATCAATACTGTGGTTTGTATATTCCTTTCATTTTTATTAAAATTCTTACTTTATTTTTTCTTTTAGGCTTGATCTACTCTTTCAAAAATATATGGACCTGTATTGACCTAATTTGCCCTGTTTAATGTCCACATATCAGCAAATCTTCCCAGACTTGATTGCTTTGATCTTCAAAAAAAAAACCTTGTTTTTATTTTGTTTCAATTGGACAGACTTCATAAAGTCATATACATAAAACATACTGTTTCATTAAGTAGAGAAGTACAAGTAGCCTAATCATTATAAAATATAGCATCTAGATTTCCACCATGTTAGAGGGCTTTCATTTTTCTATAGTTCTCTTTGTGATATTTCCATAAGACATCCTTAAATTCAGTTACCTCTTTTCTTTTAAACTTTTTTTTTCTTTTTAATTTTAAACCCTTAACTTCTGTGCATTGACTCCTAGGTGGAAGAGTGGTAAGGGTGGGCAATGGGGGTCAAGTGACTTGCCCAGGGTCACACAGCTGGGAAGTGGCTGAGGTCGGATTTGAACCTAGGAACTCCCGTCTCTAGGCCTGACTCTCAATCCACTGAGCTACCCAGCTGCCCCCTCTTTTAAACTTTTGATTTTGAACATAAACAACAAATCATTTCCATACATAAAGCAGAATGTGAATAGGATTACATATGAAAATATTAATTTCTCTTTCACATCACTTGCTTTTTTTATCTGTCCTGCTTATTTGTGTTCCTTTTCTGAACTTCCTTCTGTTTACTTTAGTGCATTCAAAAATTGATTTGGTGGTGGGGGCAGCTGGGTAGCTCAGTGGATTGAGAGCCAGGCCTAGAGACAGGAGGTCCTAGGTTCAAATCCGGCCTCAGACACTTCCCAGCTGTGTGACCCTGGGCAAGTCACTTGACCCCCATTGCCCACCCTTACCAATCTTCCACCTATAAGTCAATGCACAGAAGTTAAGGGTTTAAAAAAAAAAAGAAAGAAAAAAAATTGATTTGGTGACTTTTTTGGCATCACTATTGATAATTCTGCCCCTAGCTCCATCATCCTCTCCTCAAGTAACTTCAAGAAAGAATTGGGGTGGGAAATCCCTAAAACAAATAAATATAGTCTCTCTGGGGTAGGTAAAATGCTTCATTATAAATCTTGTAGAAATGTTATTGGCCATTGATTTCATCAAAATTGTCCGAGTCAAACTGGTTTTTCTTTACAGTGTTATTATCCTTGTTTTGCTCACTTCATTCTATGTTAATTCATACAGTCTAGAATTCTGTGATCTCTTGTCATTTCTTATGGTGCACTAATATTCCTTTACATTCTCATGCCAGTTTGTTCAGTCGTTATTTAAGAAGCAAGCTAAGGCAATCTCCCTTAGATTCTAGTTCTTTGCTTCTTTCTTTTTCCTTCTTAAATCTCCCTTTCAGTTTCAGGGACTTTATTTTCCTAGTAGCTTTCTTCCCTACCTTTAACCTTCCTCTTAAAACCTCCCCCACATCCCAGCTTGTTTCCTTGTTAGGGTTTAATGTATTTCTTCAGCAAAATATATTCAGCCCTCCTTTTGTCTTTCATAAGTGAATGAAGTTTATCTAACCACTTCTCTATGTTTGTAATATTCTCACATATCCCAGTTATGAGAAATAGCAAGTGCTTCTTCCTCATCATCTCCTTCCTTCTACACTAATGTACTCTTCCTTTTACTCTCTCTTCTCTTTACTAGTTTCAAACCAAAATAGAACCAATCTGCCAGTTAGACCTCTTTTTTCTCCATCAATACTCTGAAGATATTAAGGTTCTGACAGGACACTCATTTCTCTTCCCCTATTAGAATCTTTCTACTATATCATTATGTAGCTCCTTCCAATTACTCAAGTAAATTTATCTTAAATTTTCTTTTGATTCTTGTTTTATAATTTCAGCATTCCCAATTACCTCTGGACTTTTTTTTTTTATCAAAAATGCTTTAATATCTTCAATCCCATTTTCTATCCTTTCATATTATATTCATCTTGCAGGGTAAATTATGCTTACTTTTAAACCTATATATATATTTTGTTTTGGGGAATCCCCCTCACCCCCCAAGACCTTCCCTCATCTGAAGTAGTAGTTGACATGGTACTGTTTGATACTAGAGGGTAGCATGTAAGTACTTGAACAACTTTCTGGAATATTGTATGTTTTCTTCGATACTCTAGATTTTGGCTAAGATGTTCTTAAGACTTTTCCTTTTGGAATTTCTTTCAATTAGTAGAATTTGTCTTTATCCCCTTGTTCTAATAGATCTGGGTGTTTTCAATCATACTTTTTTAGGCAGTTCATTGATTCTTTTTTCTTCTTCTTTTGAACAGTGCTTTATTGTACATGATTTCAGTAGATTTATCTTGTCTCAGTAACCTTTAAAAGTCTGTGCATTAGTTTTAGCTCCTTGAAAGAGATTGTACCTATACATTTTTTTATTAATAGAATTTGTTCATAAGTGTTCCAGTCCCTCCCTTTTCTTGTATCACAGAAGGGATCATCGAGGAGACAGATATGTCCATGCAAATTAAGTCTTTCGTGTTTCTATCTTTCAGTTCATTCTCTGGGTGTAGCATTTACAATATATCCAGTATTATTTCTGTATGAGGTTCTCTTGATTCTATTCATTTCACTGGTCATTATCCCAGGTAGTTCTTTCCAAGTTTTTTAAAAATTAGCCACTCATCTTTTCTTATAGAGCAGTAGTATTCCATCACAATCATATACCACAATTTGTTTAGCCATTCCCCAACTGATAGGCATCACCTCAGTTGCCAATTCTTTGTCACTATAGAGAGAGTTGCTATAACTATTTTGGAACATATGGGTTCCTTTCCTTTTCCCCTGATCTCCTTGAGAAACAGACCCAACAACTCTCTGGTTGTAATTTCAAGTTGCTCTCCAAGATGGTCGGATCAGTTCACAGCTCCACCAATTGTACGAGTATCCCATTTTTCCACATCCCTTCCAACATTTGTCATTTTGATGGGTATGAGATGATATTTCAGAACTATTTTGGTTTGCATTTTTCTAATAAGTAGTGATTTAGGGCATTTTTTCATATACCTATATATTGCTTTTGATTTCATCCAGAAATTGTTCATAACTGTGGCCCATTTATCAGTTGAGAGATGGCTTTTATTCTTATAAATTTGATAAAGTTCTCTATCTTATTATATATATTTTAGATATGTGACTACCTGAGAGGCTGTCTATAAATTTTTCCCCCAATTTTCTGTTTTCCTGCTAATTGTGGAAACATTTATTTATAAGATAAACTTCAATCTAATGTATTCAATTGTCCATTTTACATTTCACTGTGCTCTCCATCTTTTGTTGACTCATAAAATCCTCTCCTGTCCATAAATCAGATAGGTGATATGTTCCCTGTTCTTCTAAGTTACTTTTTATGATCTCTTCTTTTATGTCTAATAACCTGTACATTTTTCATATGATGTACATTATAATTTTTTTGAGAATGAAGTTATAGGAATGTTAAAAAGTTGCCAGTATAGTTTTAGATGCTGAAAAATAATTTCTCAAAAAGAAGAAAACATTTTAGGTTAAATGTTAAGGAAGGAAGTATTTATTTTCAGGCAAAGTCAATAAATACCCATCCTATTAATATTCATTTCTTCTTTGAAGACCCCCTGAAAAGAGAACCACAAAAATCACAAGAAGTAGTTGCAGCTCCCTGAGAGACAGCCGTCAGGTAGAAAGAATCTCTGTTCTGGGTTGCACCTCAGTCTTTTTTTCTCATTCAGACCCGGATTTCCATCTTGATAAAGGTCTTGATGTTCTCATTTTGGATGTGTTCATCCATAGCAGCTAATTCTTTGACCCCACCATCCTTGTAGTGTTGTAGGAACTCCTTGGCATACTCAATCCATACACAGCATACATAGGAGGTGCCAATAGAGGAAGCTGAGGATGTGGGGATTCTGAAAAACCTCCATCAGAGTGAGAGGAATCTTTTTGACTGGGTAGTGGATCAGTTTTCATGTTGCTTTTTGGAGTGCCTGTTCCAGAACCTTGACCTGTCTTATTCTTCCCCAAACCCTGCTGCTCCTGCTTAGGGCTCTGGTATAGTACCTGTTGGGAATTCCAAGGAAGCCCAAGTGCCTACCACAACTGCAGATTTGTTTTTAAGATTTTTTTTTAATATATAAAATATTTTATATTTTCTTTTTTTTTTAAACCCTTACCTACCATCTTAGAATCAATACTGGGTATTGGTTCTAAGGCAGAAGAGTGGTAAGGGCTAGGCAATGGGGGTCAAGTGACTTGCCCAGGGTCACACAGCTAGGAAGTGTCTGAGGCCAGATTTGAACCCAGGACCTCCCATCTCTGGGCCTGGCTGTCAATCCACTGAGCAACCCAACTGCCCCCTATTTTCTTTTATTTTTACCATTTTTTACTTTGTTCTAATATTTCTTGTTTTCATGGAGTCACTGATTTCTATTCTTTTAGTTTTGGGGGATTTCTTTTGTTGGGTAAATTTGTTAATTTCCTTTCTAAGCTATTTATTTTTCTTCCAGTTCTTTGCTCCAGAATTTTTATTTCTTTTGTATTTGCTTCATTTCTTCTATGTATTCATGTAGTCCTTGTGAAAAATCTATTCTTTTCTTTCAGTCTTTGCTTGCAGTTGTTATAGAATCAGATTTGCAATAATCTTCTGTACTGGTTGATGTTTTCTTTCATTTACTCGTCTCTTCAGCTTTAGCTCCAGAATTAGAACTTCTACTTCCTGCTAAGGCCAGACTTTACCATTTTTAAATGGGACAGCCAGCCAGCCCTGATTGTTCTCAAGTTCTTAGACGCCTTCCATCTTCTGGGACTAAGACCTGTTGGATCTTATGAGGTTCAGAGGGCTCTATCTTGAGGCATTTCTGACTACCTTGGGACTGTCTGTGAAGGGCCCTCTGCTCTTTCTGCCTCTAGACGCAGAAGTTTGTAGGTTTGTATCTCTGGTAGTGTGGGGAGGCCGGGCCTGTTTGCCTAGGTAGGCACTGACCTTTCTGTTGCTCATGGCTTTCTGGCTGGTTTCATGATTCATTTGAACTTCTTGATTATTTGACTTGGTGAGTTTTTCTGGAGTAGGGTAGATTGGGGACCTCTTGTTGAGGTTTCCATCTTGACCAGAAACTTCTCTTCTCATTTTCTGTGGTAATTCCTGATTTCTTATCATGAATAAAAGACTTTTACTCAATAAGTATGTGCCAAACACTGTACTTAGTAGGTATTGAGAAGGAAAGATGAAAGTGAAAATACTCCTTACTCCCAAGGAAACTATGTTCTAATGGACAAATTATATAGTCTGCATCAGTGTATTCCTTTGATGGTCTAGATCTCTTTGATATCCAAGACATATTTCTCCTGAGGGAAGGTAAAGCTTTTATAAAAAGGGCTTGACTTTGCTTCCATTAGTCACTTGTTCTGGCATCCATGAGGTATTTTTTTTTTCAGGAAGGAAGGGCTGCAAATGAACACCTTCCTAGATGAAGAGTTTGGAATGTTTCCTTTTTAACACTAAAAGAGGAGGGAAGGAGGGGAGTATTTTTTCCAAAAATAAGTACTTCTCCTGCTTTTAGCAATTCATTCTGGGCCTGATCTCCCATTGGTAATCTGGTTCATCTTTCCTTCTCTAAAACACATTGCCTTTGCCTCTACCTTGATATACTTTAATATCTTTAATATACTTAAAATCTATTTCAGGATGAAAAAGTAGGACAGGAATTTGTAGAGGGGACTTTCTATAATGAGGAAGTTGATGCCCTTCTTTTGGCCAATTGTGGAAGAGAAGATAGGGATCATCTGATAATAGAGGTCATAAATATTTCTATTGCCCATTAGATGATGATCATCTGTGGAAATGTGGCTACTCTCAGCAATGCACTGATCTGGGATAATCCTGAAAGACTTATGATGGGGAATGCTATCCACTTCCAGAAAAAGAACTGTTGAAGTTGACTTTCGTATTAGTGTATCTTTGGTCTTATTTTGGGGTTTTGATTATGTGTGAGTGTTCTCAACACTGACCAATATGGAAGTGTTTTGCATGACAATAAAAAATTTAAAATTAAAATTAAAAAAAAAAAAAGATTTCTATTTCCTCCATCCATGGACTGCCACAGATTGTGTAGTTTCCTGGTATACCTGAGTCACATTTACTCTCTCTAGAAAGAGAATTTTGAAAGGAATTTTGGAATGAAAAGATTAGTGTATTTTTGAACCTGTTACTGTATTTCTTTGACTCTTAATGGGTTAGGTTATATTCCAGTACTTCTTCACATTTCTTATTCTGCTGTATTATCAATGTGATTATGGAAAAATCTCTATTTGAAACAAACAGTGCCTGTAAAAATTACTATGTGGAACCCAATGAATATGCTGTATTTACATTTTAATATGTCTTGGAGCCTGCTTGCAGATTTCTAGTGGTCTTTTTGATTGGATTTTCTTGCTATTCATTGTTATAGATGGATTTGGAAGAGAGAAGAAATTTAGAAAAATAAAATTAATTGAGTAAGTGGGACAGTTGGGTGCTCAGTGGATTGAGAGTCAGGCCTAGAGACGGGAGGTCCTAGGTTCAAACCCGGCCTCAGACACTTCCCAGCTGTGTGACCCTGGGCAAGTCACTTAATTTCCATTGCCTAGCCCTTACCACTCTTTTGCCTTGGAACCAGTACACAGTGTTGATTCTAAGGTGGAAGGTAAGGGTTAAAAAAAATTAATAGAGTAAGAATTGATTTTTGCCTAGAAAACATCAGAAGCATATGAATCTCTTTTTTTTCCCCTTTAGGTTTGTGCCTGCCAAGTACGGGCAACAGGAAAAATGTATGCTTGTAAAAAGCTAGAAAAAAAGAGAATTAAGAAGAGAAAAGGAGAATCTATGGCATTAAATGAAAAGAGAATTTTAGAAAAAGTGCATAGTAGGTTTGTAGTAAGTATCCTTTTTTTTTAATCTTAAAAACTATAATGTTAATTGTTTTGCTTCATCTACAGCAGTAATGTCAAACACAAATAGAAAACAGGAATCACTAAGTCATACATAAAGAACCTCAAAGGTTGGCATATTCATTTGGTTTTAAAATGTTGTTCAGTTATTAGTCATGTCCCACTCTTCATGATCTCATTTGGGGTTTTCTTAGCAACCATTTTCTTCTCTGGCCTAAAGTCACAAAGCTAGTGAGTGTCTGAGGCCAGACTTGAGCTCCAGAAGATGAGTCTTATCTCCAGGACTCTATCCTCTATATATCATCTCAGCTGTCCCATGTTTTATTAAATTTTTATTTATTTTGTTTCTTTTTTCCCAGTTACATTTTCATCTTATTTGGGCCTTACTTAGAAGGTGGTACAGCCTGATAACACATCTGATCATATAGTATTTCCATCAAAAAATTACTTCTGAACTGAACTGGTTCAATTTCTTTAACCATAAGTCTGTCTTTGGAAATCACAGTAGCATTTTTTTGAGCTCACGTGCATTTGTATTATCAACATGCCATTAGACTTGGCATTTTAACAGTGGTATACTTTTATATTTCATTTTTTTAAGCAATTCATTTTATACTTGCTCAAACTGATTTGATTTCCTTTTAACAAACCAAGCTATGCACAGATAAATCCAATGATATTTTGGTCTGTAGTTGCCTTTTTAAATGATAAATAAAAATATCATTCATTAACAATTATAATTTTTTTCAAGCTGAAAGATTCTTTTTAGAAATATCTACTTAGGGGGCAGCTGGGTAGCTCAGTGGAGTGAGAGTCAGGCCTAGAGACAGGAGGTCCTAGGTTCAAACCCGGCCTCAGCCACTTCCCAGCTGTGTGACCCTGGGCAAGTCACTTGACCCCCATTGCCCACCCTTACCAATCTTCCACCCATGAGACAATACACCGAAGTACAAGGGTTTAAAAAAAAAAAAAGAAATATCTACTTAGTCATCATAGTTCTTATGCATTAAAACAGTAAGATTTAGTGTTTTGTTTTTTAAAATCATTATTTTGATTTTTAGAGGTGCCTGTTCCCAATATATTTTCTACTTTAAGCCCTATTACTATTTTATATTGTTTTCCTAATTTATGAATTTGTATCTGTGGTTGAAATATCACATTGAGATATTTTCAATACTATGCCTAATCTGCCATTAAGTAGTTTGATACTGTTAAGTATATATGAAATGGATTCTAGCATCCTAAAAGTTTCCTAAAAATAAAACCACATAGATCATTTCCATTGTAATGTAGGTTTTATGGTGGAGTGCTGGTTAGGAAGAGCCCTAAAATAAAAGATTAATATGATTTTCTTTCCTTTAAATGTCACCTAAACATAATTGATTTATTGATTTATGATTTAACATTCCAGTCTCATGCAATTGCCTTATTTTTAATTAAGTTATTGGAGTCAACATGGTATTGTAAAGCAATTTACTTGGAAGTCAGAGGACCTGGGTCAGAAGCTAGCTTATTCTTTTACTATCCCTGTGACATTGGGACGTTATTAAGCATTTGTTACATGCTAGAATACAAAGATAAAGATGAAACAGACCCTGCCCTTCAGAAACACATTCTCTGTTTGGACGAGACATGGATATAAAAAGTACAAAGTAACTTAGTTAGGAAGAAGTACTAGCAGCTGAGAAAATTAGGAAAGGCCTCATATAATTGATATTTGAACTGACCTTTGAAGGAAATCAGGGATTCTAAGAGGCCTACTTGAGAAAGGAGCATATTCCAAGCATGGGAGACAGCCCGAACAACAAGCTCATAGAGATATGAATGTCTTCTCTGAGAAACTCTAAGAAGACCATTTGGCTGAACCAGGGAGTACTTGTAAAGTCATAATATATATTAAGGTTGGAAAGGTAGGTTGATGCCAGGGTGTAAAAGGATTTAAATGTCACATAGAAATGTAAATGTAACAATATGTCTGAAAGAAGGAAGGTAGAAAATGCTGAAAAAAAATTATTGATATGATTATTAGAAAATTTAACAATGAAAATGTTAATTACTCTTTCATATGCCTAGTTTCTCAACTGAAAATCTACCCAAATTATCAGTGTATATTGAATGTATACTTACCAAAGATCTGAGAAGAGAAGTCCTTTGCAATTGGTATTCTATACCCTAGTTCATATTTTTAATCACACTGTTGCCTGAAAGTTTGTGGAGAATACTAGTTCCCATTATGCTTAATGTTCATTGGCTATGAAAAACATTTGGTTCAGAACAAAATGTTATTGTAAGAGTTCCCCTTGTGTACAGATATTAAAATCATAGAAGATTCCTTGAAAGATGCAGCAACCTATGTCAATTTGACAGCCAAAAACATGAATATTATTCAGTATTCTTACCACAGGTATTTGATACCTTTTACTGAGGAAGATGGCCAGTACAGAATCCAAATAGAAGAAAGATTCCCTATTGGTGATAGAGCTTCTACACATTCTTGTTTGTTGATGTATTGATTGTGTCAGGTGAACCTCTTACTTATCATTGGAAAATATTTAATCTGATAATCTACATAGGTGAAATCAAACAAAAATAAATGCTATCCAGACTATCATATTCAGTTTGATGGACAGTAAACAGAACTCATTCAAAAATATATTATAGGGACAGATGGGTAGCTCAGTGGATTGAGAGTCAAGCCTAGAGATGGGAGGTCCTAAGTTCAAATCTGGCCTCAGACACTTCCCAGCTGTGTGACCCTGAGCAAGTCACTTGACCCCCATTGCCCACCCTTACCACTCTTCCACCTAGGACCCAATACACAGAAGTTAAGGTTTTCATTTAAAAAAAAATTTTTTTTTAATATATTATAGACGTTCATTGAACTGAGTTCATGATTGAATAAAAGGAAAAGAGACTGAATTGCATTAGGGAATATTATCTACTTTTAGTAACACCCAGTTTCTCCCTTAAACCAAAGCCTATGATTTTAAAATCAATATTCTTCTGGTGGTGACATATTGCTATAAATCATGAAATACCATAAATTAAAGTTGCATAGCCTCAAAGGTCAATTGGGCAGGTACATGGTACCAGGGATAAAGTTGCTGTGAGTTAGAAAGATTCATCTTCCTGAGTTCAAATCCAGCCTCAGACACTTACTACCTGTATGAACCTGGGAAAGTCACTTATCCCTGTTTGCCTTATTCTCCTCATCTTTTAAAAAGAGCTAGGAGGGGGGGGAAGCTGGGTAGTTAAGTGGAGAGAGAACCAGGCTAGAGACGAGAGGTCCTAGGTTCAAATCTGGCCTCAGACACTTTCCAGCTGTGTGACCCTGGGCAAGTCACTTGACCCCCTTTGCCTACCCTTACCACTCTTCTGCCTTGGAGCCAATACACAATATTGACTCTAAGACAGAAGGTAAGGGTTTAAATAAAAGAGCTAGGAGGACAGCTGGTTTGCTCAGTGGATTCAGAGCCAGGCCTAGAGATGTGAGGTCCTAGGTTCAAATCTGGCCTCAGACACTTCCTAGCTGTGTGACCCTGGGCAAGTCACTTGACCCCCATTGCCCACCCTTACCACTCTTCTGCCTTGGAGTCAATACACAGTATTGGCTCCAAGAAGGAAGGTAAGGGTTTAAAAGAGCTAAAAGAGGAAATGACAAACTACTTCAGTATTTATGACAAAAAAAAAACCAAACAAATGAAATCACAATGAGTCAGACTACTGAACAACAACAAAAGGTCAGTGGAAAGGTGCATGGTGACTATGAATAGGCAGCAGCCTGTAACAAAATATTGCACATCAAAAGGTCCCTAAAATATGTGAGCAAAGAGATACCCATGAGGTCTCAAAGGCCTTAGTATACAGTTCTGATCTTTAATTACTTAAATACCTTTAGCAGGTCTAGGACTTTTGGGACCCTCCCTGTACATCCGAAAGTGACGGTGAGCCTATAATGTAGTGAAAGTAAGCAATAACAGGAGACAACCAATTTCCTCAAATCGTGTCAGTGCAATAACCAAAAACCCTACTAATAGAAGGTCCCAAAAACATTAGTGGATAATTTATAGGGTATGGATGAGATGGCATGAATGTGTCTATGTCATTAAAAAAAATATGCCCATTTGGTAATATCATAGCATGAAATGCATCCTTGTTTATCTTTTCAGTCTCCTTTTACATTCATAATCTGTATTATCTTCTTCTCTGCAGCCTATAAATAATGATGCCCTTTTTGTTCCGTTATTTCTCACTCCTTTTCTCTCCTTCATCTGAGCTCCTAAAGAATGTTAATAGCTAACATTTGGCTACTTACCCTAATGAAGGAAAGGTTTACACTAGTAGAACCATCTCTTAATTGACAAATACAATGGGCATTTACTCTACTTCTCCAAGGTATTTGATACTTTCAGGTAATACCTTTCATCTTTCCTGGCCTAGATTTCCATAATATAGCCTAGCCTCTCAGTGTGCAATGTCTTTTTAGCAGCTCTGTCTCAAATTTCTTCACTTTCACAGTAAAAATCCCTCAGGGAACAGTTTTTGATTATTTAGACTTCTTATTTTACAGGACTTAAGTAATATTCACTTTCATGGATTTAATTACCTTCATGGATATGTCTTTTTTTTTTTATTAATAAGCTTAGTCGTCTCCTATATCATCATTCTTTGCTATGAGACCTTTTAAACAAGATATCTTGCCAAATGTCTAGTTTACTGAGAAATAAGTGGCTTGTTATATATGGATTAAATGGGATATAATAGATCTGTGACTTGTAAGTGATAAATTGTCATACATGTATCATGTCAGGTTAAAATTAATATCCAATAACTCCAAATATTATATTTTATAAGATTTATTAATTATCACTTACAGCAGAGGAACTAAAAAGACAAAAGTAAAACCTGAGTAAAGAGAAGTTTTCCTGACTGTGATTAGCGGGAGAAGAGAAGAGATGGAGCAGGGTTACAGAAACTTTATCTCCAGAATATAAGGATGTAACATGAGGACAAAAGTGGGATTCTGGGAAACACAGTCCTGGGGTACAAGATTCTAATTACACAATCCCCACTGTGATTCCAATGGAAAATGAGCATGTGGAAATCTCCCAGATTTACATGTCTAGTTTCCCCATTGAATCAGTACACATAACCTACTTATAACTCTAAAGATTTTTAACTAGAGGTACATACAATGTTTTACTCTCTAAGGGGAAATTACAATAATTTAGGGATAAGAGGGAAATAAAAGAGAAAAGAAAAAAATCAATGATTGCTACATTGACAAAAAAAAAAAAAAGCAATTAAGGGGCAGTCCCCTTTGGCATAAAAGTGTACATTCAAAATAAATGCATTCAACCCCCCCACAGTTCAATTTCACTACATCCCAAAGTTGATTCTGGATCCTTTGGTGCAGTGGGAGGTTTCTGCAAGCACCTCCATGGCACCTTCTCCAAATAGTTCTGGATTCAGAGAGGCAGCAAGTTTCTTATCCTAAAATTACTCTCAAAAGAATTTAAACCTTGCATTATAGGATAATATTACAGTCCCCCCTGAGGAGGGTATTGACAAACACACAGATCACCCAGGGATACATGGCTGAGTTATGAGGTATATGAATCAATTGTCAAAAGCAGGGGTCAGCAACGTATGGCTCTTTCTGCAGGAGCCATAAAGTCAATTTTTTCTCAGGCTCTGTTACAGGAGCGCTCACTGTTACAGGAACACGCACTGTGAGCACTTTATAGCTCTCACGAAATTACATTTTAAAAACTGTGGCGCTTATGGCTCTCACGGCCAAAAAGGTTGCCAACCCCTGGTCAAAAGAAATCAAAAATATCAAAAAATCGAAATAAAATATCAGAGTCTTATGTGTAAAAACTCTTAAGTAAGGAAAAATAAACCTATAACGGGTCCTTGAATCAGGGTCTGATTAAAGTGATTTATGCCCCACAAGCCTGTAGTAGCAATTGTGCACTTACCCAGTCAGCAACCAGGACTACAGAAAATTGCCACACTTATGAGAGACAGAAAAAGGATTAGATTTTTGCAGTGAATGGGAAATATCATTCCCTGGTCTAATTTTACCTTCACTCTCAGGCAGGGGTCAGCAACCTTTTTGGCTGTGAGAGCCATAAACACCACATTTTTTAAAATGTAATTCCATGAGAGTCGTACAGTGCTCATAGTGCACGCTCCTGTAACAGTGCCTGAAAAAAAAATTGACTTTATGGCTCCTGCAGAAAGAGCCATATATCTGGCCCTCAAAAGAGCCAGATATGGCTCAAGAGCCATACGTTGCCGACCCCTGCTCTCAGGGACAGGGGAGCCAGAATTATAGCTAAGCCAAGTTTCTTTGTCTAAAATGGGCATGGGGAAATCCTGGTCTGACATTGTCAAACAGCCGCTTCCTCGAACCCAAAAGCAAGTCCTCTGTCTTGGTGCAGATTCTCATCAATACCATCAGGTTTGGTTGGTCTCCTTTGACCTTGTGCTTCTTGGCACTCTATAATGGCTCTTTTGTGGTCCCTTCTCCTGGAATCAGACACAATCATCAATCAAAGTCCCATAATATTTAACAATCAACGGCAGATTTCTATAGTCTAAAGCTTTTGGGTATGCATTAATATTAGGGCTAATGGACATTTTAAACTTACCCTAGTGCAAAAATCAAAAAACCATTAATATTGGTAACATATGTTTCGAGTACAAAAAATGAGAGAAAAAAGAAAACTCCAATACTATTGCATATACAAGGAAAAACAATAATAAAATTTTTTTAAATCAAAAATACATAGTTCAAAATCAGTGACACACTATGTTAGCCAAGGAGAAGCACAACACAAAAGTTTCTCATCCCAAAATGAGATCCATTTCCTTTTTAACTTGGCCATGATCCACAGTGTGAGTGCACATAATTTTCACCAAGTAACAGTTTTTTAAAACAGCAGTACAACAGCTAATGCACATTCAAAGAAATACCAAAATCCCCAAAATCATAATAGCTTATTTAATGACAATACCAAACAAACCTACTATCATTATGATTCACATGAGTCTATAGCCACTTTGTGTATGACATTTAAAAAAAAAACTATGAAGCTCATGGATACTTGTCACAAGTTCTACAGATCTAGCCAATCTTTCAACCTTGGCAAAGATATTTCTAACAAAGTCTATTACTGCCATCATTCCAAAATATTGCAGGAGAGTCCAGAAACAAATAAACCTCTGTACTACTGATGAAAACCTTTTGGGTCTAAAATATCACCAAGAATCTAGACCATTCTGGTGGAAGGATAGAGTAAGCTGAAGAGTACAAATATAAAAACCCATCTAGGGGTTACAAAACCCCCTGGAAAAGCCTGCCCACCTCCAAGATGAGATTATAACCCATCACAAAGTAACCTCCCTCCTCTGGTATGAGACTATAACAGCCATAAAAGGCAAGTCTTTATATATCCCATCCATCACAGTGTGGAGGCAAGGAATACAATAGTGGAAATCACTTTCGATGTCTCATCCATTACATTTTTATAAATGTAGAGGTGGGCAATACAATAGTGCAATTGCGCTTCACTTCAACTACTAAATGGACTCTTACCTCTTGTTACAAATAACTCAAAGGTAGGCAAATGATCAGTCAGAGATAGTGGTGCTGAAAATCACTCCTGAAGACCCATTAAAATCAATTTAAATCTTAGGTCATAAAATTCTCCAAAAGTTGTATACAGATTGTAACCAGTTTGATGCAATCCATCCATCATCATCTATGTGACAACAAAGGCAAAAAGGAACAAAAGGCTATTTAGACAACACATGACCTCAATGGATCTGGTGACAAACTCCGCATCCATAAGGACCTGTAGTTTTGCCATGGAAAGGAGTTTGTGCAAGTTGTTTATGGACTTTTACAATGGTATTTTCTCCAGTACAGTCTTAGTGGAAGGTATAAATAAAGGCACTGTAACAGCACATATAGCTAATGGCCAAAAAACACAGTAACAGAAAGTGACAGTGTAACCGAAGATATTAGATTAGATCAATATGTGAACTTAAAAAAACAAAATTAAATCTTAAAGCAAACAATCAGCAAATACAATATATGTGACAGGATACAGGCACTAATTTCAAGAGTCCTTTTCTCCAATTCCAATAGCTGCATTATAGAGACTTCTTCACTATTTGGAGGGGAACAAACTGAAACAGTTAGCAATAGACTCTGAAAAGCTAAAAATTTACCTCTACACCCTTTAAGTTTCCTTCCCCATCCCAGTATCATTATCCATCTAAATTCCTTTGGTCACACTTCTGGGGTTCCCCATACCTGCACTGAGCATAGTGTGGACAAACTCCATATTGGATGTGTAGCAGAAATTGGGCAGACCAAAATGGCAAAGGGGTATAGGGAGACGAATCTCCCCTCAGAATCTTGAGATTATTCAAGCTATCAACTGCAAGGTATCCAAGCAGTACACCCATGAATGGTAGTAAAAGACATCCTAAAGCTAAAATGCACTGCTCTTTCATAGAGTGGGCCATGCTTATAATTCTACTTCCTGTCAGTAGGTGGGGCTAACCTAGTATGTACTGGCTAAAGTTAAGAGGTTTGGAAGAATAACCTTCCTTCCCCTCCCCAGCAGGAATAAAAATGCCAGGGGCAATGTGACACCTCAGTTCCCACCTCCACAGCCAGGAGCATGGAAGCCGCCTCCCTGGGTTAAAGAGGCTGGGATTGGGGTGGATAGCATGAATTGGCTGCTTCATGCTGCATTCCCCAGCTGAAAAGTGGCTAGCACAGGCTTGAGACCCACGTGGGGGGTGAGTCGGGAGAAATATACCTTACCCTCCACGCAGAAAAAACAAGGTGCTTCTAAATGGTTCTTGAACCCTAAGACAATTGGCAGACTGCAGTAGCTCAAAGACAACAAAAGAGGTAGGAAATGGCTTATCCTTTTCGGCTAGGAGCCCCAGGGCAGGGCAGTCAGTAAAAAAATGGAAGAAAAGAAAAACAAGGCAAAGGGCAGCTTATGGGCCAGAGCAAAATTTATCTGCTTCCTATCCTTTACTCAAAGACTTTCTTAAAAAAATTCAAGGATTCTATCTTCCATAGTGGCTCACCAAAAATGTAAGATTAAAATTAATATCCAATAACTTAAAAGTATTATATTTTATAAGATTTATTAACAATCACTTGAAGTAGAAGAAATAAAAAGACAAAAATAAAAACCTGAGTAAAGAGAAGTTTTCCCAACCGCGATTAGCGGGAAAGAGAGAAGAGGGGGAATTACACAGTCAGGAATTATTATATGCACTCCATAATCCTTTTTCATTATAGACATTAGCTGTTATTCATCTAGATTCCAATTCAGAACCTCAGGATTATCTGAAATTTGCATTCAAACTTTGGAAGAGATGACAAATCCTAGTGTCATTTTTAATGCATCATCTATATGTATTTCTTCCTTAATTTGAATTGTGACTATCTCTCTCCTGATCTACTAAATTAGAGCCTTCTCACCCTATTTTTTTCTTTCCAACACTCTCCTACAGAATCACTTCTTATACTGCCACCTAGGGCTTTTCCTGCTGCCCCTTCCTTTGTGTTGTAGTGACTTCCTGTTATCTTGCACCTTCAAGCCAGAGAGTCTTATCAGTTGTCATCACTTACTGAATAAATGCCAACTGTGAACAGAACACACATCAAAGTGCCTGAATTATTTTCCTCCCTCATTTTATCTTGTCTATTTGACATCTCATGCATAACCACCCAATGCCACCTCCATATGTTCATCTTGTTCCTGCTTGATTCTTCTCTGAAGCAATGCCTGGGATGCCCTTTTGTTTTTTCCTCTCCAGCTTCTTCTCACCTAACACTCAGTTCTTACATAAGTTTTACCCTCTTCATACTGTCCATACATTTTGTGTTTTCCCCAGAAATAAACATGCCTTCGATCTGTATGTTTTTGTATTACTTTTAATTCAAGTATTAATTTTATTCTGGTCTTTATTTCTCATCTATTTTTATGTTCCTGAGGTTTAAAATATAGGCAGTACTAGAATAGTGTATAGGTCTAAGTATTTCTTTTGCATAATATCCTGTACATTTTAGCAATTTATATAAGTATTGATAAGGACTGCACATGCCTAATACATTTTTTTTCTTAAAATGCCTCTCTGTAATGCTTCCTGAAAAAAAATCAAACTTAATTTCTTTTTAATTGAATAGCTTCCTTGACAATCATCTTAATGATTTTTTACTCCAATTGCTGAGCCTAAAAAGGCCCAGTTATATGGAGAAATCTTCAGTAATGAATTTCAAAAGTTAACAAAAATGTTCTTTTAAGATTATCCTTTCAAGTCATTTAAGGTGATATAATTTTAATTAGGTTCCACTTTCCCAGTTAGTGAATCATATCCCTTGATGAAGTTATTGGAAAATGTAACTAATAAGAATTAGCTTAAGATACCAAAAGATTGAATTGAAAGAAAAATTTGAATTCTAGTAACATTCACCAAGAGTCTTCCTGGGTAACATCTCAATTTGCTCTAGAAAAAAGTCTAGAAATACATACTGAAATTTCAGTTCATTTTTATGTTAAAAGAGTTAAAGTTAATCCCTTTGAACCTGAAATCAATAAGGAACTGACAGTAGATTTAATCATGTACAACACAAAGAAATAATCTCTTTAATTCTTAAGCTATCTTTGGTCATTAATTCACATTGGGATGCAATAAAAACAAAGCGCCTTTCTGCATTTTAAAAACTATTGATTTTTATCTAACCTTTGACCTGTAATATTTCCCTTGCTCTTATATTGCATAGGTTGACAAATATACATATATGTTTTATCATTTATGGAAAAGTCTCAGGGGTAGCTGGGTAGCTCAGTGGATTGAGAGCCAGGCCTAGAGACGGGAGGTCCTAGGTTCAAATCTGGCCTCAGACACTTCCCAGCAGTGTGACCCTGGGCAAGTCACTTGACCCCCATTGCCTACCCTTACCATTCTTCTGCCTTGGAGCCAATACACAGTATTGACTCCAAAAGGAAGGTAAGGGTTTAAAAAAAAATTTTATGGAAAAGTCTCATTGGTTTTAGTCATTGGAGTTACCTCATTCTTTTATCACTTTTGAAATCTGAGGTAAGGGAAAAAATGCTGCTCTTTCCTAAATGTGTGTGCCCATTTGAAAAAAAAAAATTAATGGCTATTTTGACTTAAGCACTTAATAACTAAATGAAGACTGGTGTCTTAGGCATTCCTGGATTTCTTAATTTAAAAAGAAAATCGACTTTGGATTCTTGTATTTAAAACCCTTTTCTGATATAGGGTTGTGCAGATGAAGTTTGGTTTTTGAAGGCCATGCCAGCAGTGCAAAAGATTATAGATATTTTCAAGAAAGAAAGTGTTCATATATAGGGCAGGGAGCAGACTGTATGTCTCTTGCCCATAGACTGCTTCACTTGAGTTCAGAGAGACACAAGTACTTTTAGCCATAGCAATTTGTGAAAGTGTCTACTTAAAGGATAGAGTAGCAGTTGCATCTGTATTAAAAGTAGCTTCCATGTGGATAAAATTATAGATTCTTAAATTATGAAAATAGTGTTCTCTGAAATATTACATACATATTTGCTTATTTACATCAAAGGAAATCCTATATTTCCAGCTATCCCATCCCACTGTGCTTCATTTTAGGTTTTGTTCTTATTTTAGTACCTTTTGATTGTGCTTAATTTTCCTGCTAAACTCCTAAGATAGTTCAGTATAACAGTGAGAAAATTGAGACACAGAGAAAGGTTGAGAAATTTTTCCAAGGTCAGAATCAAAATTGCTACCTAAGTTCCCACATTATGTCCATGTAATTGAAATAGTGAAAAGATGGGGAGTCAGGAGGCCTACATGTGCCAGACTCGGCTCTTCAATAAACTTGTTTCACGATTATCCACAAGTCACTTCCCCTCTTTGCACCTTAGTTTCCTTATCAGCAAAATGAGGAAATTGGATTATATGATATCTAAGATCTCTTCCACCTCTAACACTTCGATGTAGTTATAGTCACTCTCTTCAGAGGTAAGTGGTCATTTACCACACAATTTGCAGTTCAAGGCTGATACTAGGAAAGTTAAAACCACCTCTTTCATTCTGAAATGCTTCAGTGAAAAACTCTTCATTCTTGTTTCTTCTCATTTGTGGCCTTCAAGCAAAGGGTTATGACCCCTTGTTTTTTAGCTTATAGAGCAGTTTCTTTTTCAAATAGGCCCTTTTTCAGTGGGGTGGGATGGGAGGAAGTTGAACTAGAGAGATCAAATCTTGTGCTAAAATCCAGGCTAATGACTAGTATGCTCTCTCATTTTGCTAGGAATTAAAGCGAAACTTATTGGTTTATGGTTTGCAGACTGTTCCCTTTTTTAGAAATGGTAAAACTTGTACTTTGTCAGTACTTCTGTACCTCTCTCATTCTCCAAAGTCTTTCAAAGAACAGTGACAGTTAATTAACTACCATTTTGTGCTAAGCACTGTTTAGCAAAAAACACACACACACACACACACACACAGACACACACACACACAGCTTGTTCTTAAGGAGCTACTCTTTACCTCTTCATAACCCTTTTCTTTTCTTTCTTGGTTCTCTTTCTCCTTGTCTAACAGTGATCCTTCCCCTCTGCATAGGTATACCTGGGACACCATCCTAGGCTTTATTCTCTATCTCTTGCTGAGGCTCATGAGTTTGTATGAGTTCAATAATCTTTTTGCAGATGACTCCCAAATCTATATATTTAGCCCTCTTCTTTCTCCTGAGCTCCAGTAATAGAGTAGCACCTACTTGTCTGGACATCTTCACTTGAATGTCTTGTAGGGCAAATCAAATTCATTATACTAAAAATGGAACTTATAATCTTCTTCCCCAAAATCCACAATTCCCCTAACTTGTTGGTTTCTTTCAAGAGCACTACAGCCTTCAGTAATCCAGGTTTGCAACCTTGTTGAAGTATTCCTTGATATTTCCCTTTCCACCCCTATATGCAAGCAGATGCCAAGTCTTATCATTTCTACCTCCACAATATATCTTTCTTCTTATCACTTAAAAGACTCCTGCTCTTATTAAGTCCCTAATTATATTTCCCTTTGGCTATTGAATATCTATAGATTTTTCTATCCAGAAGTATAATATAGGTACTTGAGTCTTTTCATGAAACAATTATAAAATAGTAAAAGCGACAATCCAATTAACTGGTAAAGAACCCGGTGTTTATTTATAATACCTATTTATAATCCAACTTTTGACTGATGTTTATAACTAACCATGAATTAATCAAATGTTTCCAGTAATACAGCAATAAATCAGCTATTATTATGTATGAAATATGTAAATAATTCCAAAATAATAAGAAGAAAAAGTTTAATTTGGATATTGTTAACAATTCACATAGATCCCTTCAAAACTTAAATTTGGAAGAGATTTAAAGAAATGGAGAAGTAGAAAGAAACAAATTTCATCTAAAGACTATCTGTAGATATTCCCCTTATGTTAAGAATTTACTTTTAAAGTATCCATTGAATTTTCACTGATTTCACAGAAATGGAGGATATTATTTTTGTCTGAGTGTGATCTTATTTCTTCTAGTGGTTATAGTGTTTTGTTTGCTTTGTTTTTATTTGCATATCTACTTGGACCTTTTAAATTCAATATTAATTTACTTAGATAATTCTTAGATTGTTGTCATGTTCTTCTTTATCCATTAAAATCTTGGATCACATTTGTATAGTCTTTGCAGCTCACTCTCTCTTACTTTTTGTTTTGTTTTGCTTTCAGGCAGAATTAGAAAGAGTAAATTGAGGGAATAAATGGTAACTGAATCAGCAGATCTTTTTTGTTTTCAGGTTAGTTTATCCTACACATATGAAACAAAAGATGCCTTGTGTTTAGTCCTAACTATTATGAATGGAGGGGATTTGAAGTTCCACATATACAACATGGGAAACCCTGGCTTGGATGAAGAAAGGGCCATATTCTATGCTGCGGAGCTATGCTGTGGCTTGGAAGATTTACAAAGGGAAAGAATTGTTTACAGGTAAGAGTTAATGGCAACAATGCTCTCTGGGAAGGACTCTTCTCATTCAGTATGGGAAATCTAGTACAGAGGAGACCAGCTTTTCAAAAGGGCCATCCTCTGCTTTTATAAAAGCCACGTCATGTTGGGAAGAACTCTTATGTTTCTGAAATGTTTACAAAAATATATACATTTTATAAAATATATACAATTTGTAAAAATAAATATATTTCCTTTTAGTTTTCACTTTTAGGTTCATTTTTATAATGTTTTTATCAGAATAATCTAAACTGGACATATCAAAAGTCAGGTTACAGTAGATGTATCTCTTTTGTTAGAAATTTATATATATTTGATTAAATTATTTTAATGCTATTCAGATAAATAGAAAAAGAGAGCATCTTTCTAACACTATAGATAATTCAATTAATTCTTACATAAACTAGCATGAAGCCTATAGAAAAAGGTACCTGAGAAAAATCCAAAGAGCAACAGAAGTAATATGTTGTGTTTTCTAAAAGCCTGAACATAATTTAGAAAAGATTAGAAATAGCTAAATTTTATTTAGGAATATTAACTTCAAGTATATAAATGAATTTAAGTGTCCATAAATTATAATTGCTAGTGAAATAATAAGATTATTAAAGGAATAAACTATTTTGACTTATCCTTAGGCATTTTAAAAGCACTTTTTATATAAAAACACTATTATGTAACTAATAAATTCTTTAGCTAAACAAGCTAAACTTCTATATACAGATTTAATGTTCTTTTCCCAAATTAGTTTAAATTAGCCAGAATTTACAATAAAATTCCACCCTCCTTTTCTATCAAATGTTTTCCCAAGGCAACTGCCAAGAAACAAAATAGATTTCCCTTTTCCTCCTACCACTTTTTCTGGGTGATAGTTAAACTCAAAAAATATTAAAGGCCAACTGTGTGCACTTGTAAAATGAAAGTCCTTGTCCTCTAGGAAATTGCAGCCTTGAATTGAGCCTGTTTGGAGGGAGATTATATTTATGCATACAGATAATTTGAAGTGAGAAAGGGCAAAGGCTTTGAAATCAGAGGACCTCTACTCATGTTCCAAACTCTGTCACTTATTACCTTTCTGAGCTTTAACTTCCTCATCTTCATAAAATAGGGAAGTTGAATAAATGGTATCTTCCGTTCCTTCCAACTTCAAATCTATGATTCTGCAATCCTTAGTGTTTTTGCAAACATTAATACTTGATATTTCAGTCATTTCATCAATAGATGCTCTTTGTACTGATTAATATGGTAACTACTCATGTCATTTAATAATTGATCTTTGAGAATTAATGCAGGCAAAATATTCATTAGCCAGTGGCTAATCTGGTGACTAGCCACTATATTACAATTTAAAACATAGTTAAATACATAAAAATCAAACATTTTTGGGAGATTCTTAGAAGTTGTAACCACTTCTAGTTTGGGAAACTTCATAAAGGAATGATATTACTTGAACTGAACTTTGAAGGTAGAGTTAGAATCTTTGTAGTATCTACAAATAATTGTATTGAGATAAAAGAGAACATGAGATCAGAGAGTTATGAGTGGTCAAATTTGGAGCATAGAATACATGAAGGAAGTCATTTGAAATAACACTGAAGGGTAGATTGGAACCAGAATGTATAGGCCTTGATGTTGGGCTATGAAATTTGTGTTTTACTTGATATTCCAATGAGGGAGCTATTCACCAAACCAGGAAAATGACTTATACCTGAACATTAAAAATAATACTTTAGCTACATTGTGAAAAATGGATTGTGAAAGCAGTTAAAAAGTTATTACAGTGTTTAAGGACTGAAATATTAAGTTGTATGTTTCCAATGGAAGGAAGAGAAAAATGATGAGTATGAGAGGACCACATTTGATGATTAAGTAAAGGTAAGGTCGAAAATGATTACGAGGTTTCAAGAGTGTATCAATGAAAATTTGGAGTCAGAGAGTATGAGCAGAAGACAGAGTTTTTATTTCTTTTTCATGAAAAAGGGCACCGCCCCTCTGATGATGGGCAATGCACCCTCTTCTGACTGAGCCTAGGCTTTCATAGGCTTTAACCACAAGCTCCCCTCCCCTTCCTCCTTTCCCTGTCTGCCCCTCAGAAACTGGTAAGCCAGACTTACAATCTAAGGTTTTACCCAATTAGAAAACAGTACAACCACAACTTATAACCCCTGTAGCATGCTGGGGCTTACTCAGGGGTACAGCCTAGCAAAAGCAGGGGGATTCATGGTTAGGGGTTTCTGAGGATGACACACTTGTCAGTATGCTTAGAAATCACACAATGTTCAGTTAGGGGCTTTTGAGAAACATATTCTAAGAGTAATACATGGGCAGCTGGGTAGCTCAGTGGAGTGAGAGTCAGGCCTAGAGACAGGAGGTCCTGGGTTCAAATCCGGCCTCAGACACTTCCCAGCTGTGTGACCCTGGACAAGTCACTTGACCCCCATTGCCCACCCTTACTACTCTTCCACCTAGGAGCCAATATGCAGAAGTTAAGGGTTAAAAAAAAATTTTTTTTTTAAAGAATAATACATAGCCCACTCCTCACATTGGGGCTGGAGGTTAAGATTTAGAAATTATCTGCTTAGTAGTCAGTTAACAAGCATTTATTAAGCATCTACTATGTGCAAGCCATTGTGTTAAGCACGAGGGATACAGAAAGGGCAAAAACAGTCCCAAAGCTCAAGGAGCTTGAAAATCTAATGAAAGATGGTCCCTGAGGCCTGACCAATGAGTGTCTGGAGAAGAGGAGAAAGGGGCGGAGCTTTAGGATTTAGACTCAGAGACTGGAAGAAAAATAAGGAGAACAAACCGAGAAAAAGCCTAAATAGGAATGGAGAAGAATTGGCAAGAATATTCGGTGGTTAGCAAGCATTTATTAAGTGCCTACTCTATGTCAAGTGGTGCACTGAGCAGTGGGGTACAAAGGAAGGTAAACGGGTAGTCCTGGCCTCAATTCACAGAGGACGACGGCATGCAGACAGCTATGCATAGACAGGATCTATGAGAAAGTCAACAGAATGAAGGCACAGAATTAAAATGAAAAGGTGCTAGGAATGACTTCCCATAGAAGGTAGCTATTTAGCTGGAACTTTAAGGATGCCAGGATCTGAGAGAGCACATTCAGGGGGTGGGGAAGGGCCACTGATAATGTCAAGAGCCAAGAGATGGGCTGTCCTAATTAAGAAATGGCAAGGAAGCCAGTGTTGCTGGACTGAAGAAAACTTGGTGGTGGAAGGGTTGGGGGGGCGGGGGGGCATGTAAGATGTCAGATTAGGAAAGTAGGAGGGGACCAGATTTTGAAGGGTTTTGAGTGCCAGAGGATTTTGCATTTGATCCTGGAGGCCCTGGAATTGATTGTGCTGGGGCTTGACATGGTGGGACACTTTAGCAAAATTACTTTGGAGGTTGAATGGAGGATTGTCTGGAATAGGGCGGCGAGACTTATATAAGGTAGACCAAGCAGCAGAATATTTCAGCAGTCTAGAGCTACATTAAAGTGGTGGCAGGTGGAAAAGTCTACATTTAGAGATGTCAGGAACCGACTCCAGAAGTGAGCAGTGCTCAACCCCAAGCACTTCATTAAATGGAGGTTCTGGAAAGGAACTGAGCATTGGGAAAAAAGAGCCAGCGACAGGAGCAGAAACATCTACAGGGATGTACCAGTAGACTATGGTAGAAAAGTCCATTTAGGAGTGGAGCCAGGTGCAAAGAGAAAATGAAAATAATGCTACCTATCTCACAAAGTAGTTGTAGAGCACTGTGTAATTCTTAAAGCTCTATTTAAATGTAAACAATTGTTACAGAAATTACAGCTATCTTTTGCTTTAACATTTTAGCACATAAATTCAATGTGTATGTACATAAATTAAAATATGCATTTAAAAGTATATCAAATATATTCCAATCCCCAACTTATAGAAATCTAAAGGAATAAACTTTGTATCTTGTCCTAAACATAAAATTGGCCCATGCTATACCAGAGTATGTAAGCAGTTCTAGAGGCTGAGAACAATTAACAGACAATCTCCTGTTTTCAGTTCTCAGAAATGTGAATTTTGTAACCATTAGCTAATGATACTGCAAGTGCATTAAAAAAAAGACAATAATTTCCTAAATCATGCTTTCATTAACTTAAATCAGTTTCTTTAATTGTATTAGGGATTCCAAGATACAGAGTTAATGGCTTTCATGAGGGTTGTGTCTATCAATAAGTAGACTTTACTATTCAACACTGGTATTTCTTAGTATGCTTAAAGGGTAATTCCAAGAAAAAATATTTTTAATTATAAGCAGCCTTTAAGTTTATGTAGTCACATCACGGGCACAAAATAATAATAACAAATCTATACCTTAGAAGAAAGTTATAAATATAAAGAGAAAAGCCAGATTTGATCCCAGAATCCAAATCTTTGCATGTTTCCAGTACCCTGAATTTTCAGATTTTAATGACCAAACACAAAAACATGTGTTTGGTTTCTGGCCTCCAATAAAGAGACAGCAGCTATTCCAATCTTATTTTGTGGATTTTTTTATGCATTCCTTGGCTCATATGAATTAAAGTTGGCACCTAATTCATTCTGACTTTAAAAAATTTAAAACATAATATTAAAAGTTATTAAAATGAATATACTTGCTGAGTATACTTTGAATTGTTTCTGTTTCTCTTGCACTCTTAGACATAGTTGAAAGAAATCTTTCGGTACTTCAAAGAGGATAAAAATTGGATGGTTGTAATCACTCACCAGTGGTACTAAAATCAACTTTACCAACTAATGTCAGTTACTTTAAGGTTCGTGTGGCCTACCATATGTCAGGTGTTTAAAAGGGATATGAATTTTTTAAATTGTATTTCTTTGTAAAAGACATTAATCACCAAAACTTGTTCAAATGAAGCACGCAACAAGAATGAAGGTTCCATTTTGTGCATCCAGACATTATATATATCACCCAACTACCATTGAATCTGTGATTGAATCATTGAGTTTTGAGTGGTGGTTGTTGTTTTATCTGTAAACAATAGGAGACAGTAAAAGCTATTAGTCTACTTTAGTTTAACCTTTGCCACAACAGCCCTTTAATACTTTATCCAGATTCTCATCATCATAAAATCACAATCCATAGCAAAATCTACAAAGTCTACTTGTATTATAGTGAGGATAATCCCAGATTCTGAATTAGAGAATTCTAGTTCAAAACTCTTTGCCATTTGTACAGCCTCTGTGATTTGGGCAAATCCTTTTACTTCCCTAGACTTCAACTTCCTCTTCTATAGAATAAAGGGATTGAATTAAGTGACTTCTGAAGGCTCTTTAGTTTAAAATCTATAACCCTACAATTAGCAACATCTAAGGTAATTAGACCAAGTTGCCTCCAAAATCTCTGTGATCCTAACTAATTGTTAAATCAAACCCCTTTTTTCTGCTTTAGTTGAAAAAAAGTTTGTTTTTATCTGAAACTTTTAACAAACCTCTAGCTATATAGTACTCACTTTATTTGCATGAGCCTCCATAAATATTTCTCAAGGTTTGAAGTAATTAGCAAACAATTGTAGACTTATTAAATATAAAAGATATTTTAATATCTCTATGATAGACTTCGGAACTTTTGAAACTAAATACATAAAAATATATCTTTTATCAATAATAATTTATTTGGGCATTTATTACTACTATTTATATTATGAAGAAAAGAATGAGACAGTAGAAGTCTTGAAAGATCAGAAAAGCAAGAAAAGATGGGCAGAGTGGGGAGAAGGAGGGTGACTTTTTACCTGAAAGAAAGAATAGTAATATGCAATGAGTTTTTTAATCCAAAGAAAAGGTTGCCTTAATGAATAAATTTTGTAACTATTATTAAATTCGAATCTATCTGCCTCATTCTTCTTTAGCTCCACAAAAAAGGGAAATAATGGCATAAAGAGCCAAAAAGGGAATGCTCGGTTGCATGTTCAAATAATGTAGTTGTCTTGTGTAAACTGCTATGATCATTAGTTCACCATGAGCCAAATAACCTAAGATCAGCTTTTTTCTCTGATGCTGAGAAAATTGCTTCCGCCAACATGTGTTTATACAAATATTTGTCAGCGTCAACCACCTAAAACTAAGTCGCTAGATCCAAGAACCCCATGTGGATTTTGGATGATTCTTACTTGGGTTTGATTTCATAAAAATTAACAAATGTAAACTTGTGGCATAGTTCTGTTTCCATGTGTCATCCTGTTTAGGAAAGCTACTCAATCTGATAAGTAACTAAAACTGCCCTAAGAATTGGTCAACATGATATATAAACCTAAATGATAAACTCTCAGAGGTAGTTTAAATTTTTGTCTTTCAGAAGGAACCTAATATTTTTACATGGTGAAATATGGTTTAAGTCATGAAAAAGTTTGATTTGAGATGGGGAGGGGAGAGAATATTTACATTAATTTTTGTCATTGGGTAAGATTTTGCCATCTCACCCAGAAATGGTGAAATTCATGGATCTCATATCTAATAAGTGAGTTGAATTGTAGAATGAAAAACAGATATCTTCCTCACTGTAGAAGGAGCATTGGGTTGTTGTGCAAAAGAGACATCTGCATAGAATGGAAATAGTTGGATTTGGATGTGGCAGATCCATGTTTGAATCTCATTTTTGTCCTGTCACTAGTCATTTTTGATCACCACATATTCTTATTTTTAAACTTGATTTATATGTATTTATTTGCAAGTTGTCTTCCCCATTGGGTAGTAAGTTCCTTGAGGGAAGGAACTATCTCTTGCTTCTTTTTGTATTCCCAGCACTTAAAGCATAGTCTGGCATGTGGAAGACACTTAATAAATGTTTATTTAGTCACTGTCTCCAATCTGTCTTCCATCCACTAGCCAGAGGGATTCTCCTAAAAGCATAGGTCTAATCATTAGTAAACTCAGGTTTGACGCTTGTTTACCTTTAGGATCAGATATATTAACTCCTCTGTTTGGCATTTAAAGGCCCTCCTAATGTGTAGCCAGTCTGCCTTATCAGCCTGATGACACATCAACTCTCCCCTTCATGCACACTTTAGTTCTGCCAAACTGGTCTTGGTCCTTACAAGAGGCTAGGGCATCCACACAAGCAAACTCCCCTGTCTGAAATGCACTCCCATTTCACCTTCCCTCTGAAGATCGCTTGTTTTCTTTCAAAGCTCAATTTAAATTCCACCTCCTATAACTGGACAATCCTGATCTACCTCCCCACAAAAATTGCCTTCTGTTTATTTTTTCAGGCTTGGCATATTCTTTTGTATATACATTACCTCTTGTAGCCATAACAGCAACAACAAAAATGATAGTACCTATCATTTACAGAATGCTGGAAGGCATAACAGAGTGCTTTAGCAGCAGCATCTCATTTGAGCCTCATAACCACCCTGTGAGATTAATGATCACATTCTCTCTCTTAGAGATGAGGTCACATGGTTTGCACAGTCCCAAAGCTAGTCTATGTCTGAGGTGTGGCTTGAACCATCTTGTCAACTTATGTAATATAAACTCTGCTAGGGAAGAAACTTTAATTTTTATCTTTCTATCCCCAGAACATAGATTGATTAATTCAATGACACTTCTAAAATAAGTTTCTTTTTCTGGTTCAGAAATGTCATTGAAAACTATTTAATTTCACCTGATAGTAGAATGCTTATCTAATTATGATAAATCTTATCTATCATAAATTTATTTCTCTAATAAGAGCCCGATTTCTCTGAGATGCCAAATTTGAAGTCAAACATTTAACATTTCAGACCAGATGAAATCTTTTTTTCATCTTTTCCTCAGGCTAAAAAGATTTACTTTTTTCCCTTTTTTACAATGTCTTCCAATCTTCTGATTGTCATCCTTGTTTTATTCAATTTAGATTGTTAAAATTAAGAGTACTGAACATGTGCTTTCTCTTCGTTGACCCTGCCCCTCTGCTCAGAGCTTCTCAGCCTCTCAGACCATCAAAAAAAAAAAAACTTTAAAAACTAAAAATTAAAGCATTTTGTAGAGTTACCTCAAGAAGCATTGGAAGGCCCTCAAGAGGCTTCACCGTTGACCCAGGTGGCCACACAAACCAGGAAAAATGAGACAGCAGATAAGGGGAAACTACTGTATTCTAACAACATTAAGTAGTCATAAGTTGGTTGGCTTCTTTTCTGTTTGTACTATTTTTTTGTTGTAGAACCTTTGAAGCAAATATGACGTTTAATGTTTTGTAACTAGAGGTTACAATTTTGCTTGTATTTAAATTTGTTATTTCTTTATAGGGATTTGAAGCCTGAAAACATTCTGCTGGATGATCGTGGTAAGTGATAGCATGCCTTCAACCTTTAAACATTAACATTTATTAACAGAATCCTGATTCACATCTTGTTAGCCAATTAAAAAGTAATAGAACACCGTGGCCAGTGTAGTGACCAATCACTACTCCAGTTCAGTGATCATGAAGCATGCTTTAAGAGAGATGGTGGATGAGAGGGGCATATAAAATGAGACCAACATTTTCAGACACCACCAGGGTGTGATTCATTTTACTTGACTCTGCGTGTGGCCAGGGTAGACTTTTATTTTTTAGTTGTAATGTTACAAGGGGAATAGGAGTTAAGTGATAAATGAAAAAGAATTCAGTGAAACACTAAATAAATCTGAAAGATGTTTAGAAAGAGACATATGAGCAAGGCAGGATTACTACTCCCATATTATCTATATTATAAAAATTCATTGTTTCATATACAAATTTTTTTTGGTCTTGTATATGAAAATGTCTGTGCAATTAAAAACACTAGGAAATATAAACATCAAATGTAACTTCTAATTTGAACTAATCACACATTCTCTCCCCATCCCACTAAGAAAAGAATAAAAGAAAAGGAAGAAAGGGGAAATAACTGAAGAGCCCAACTAGAGAAGGGAAGAAATTTTAACAATTGGTACACAACCACATAGCTCTGATGTTTCTTGGTGTGTTATATCCTGTCTACTCCTCTGTTCCCCATCCACCACCACCTCAGCACTGACTAGTCCCCATACTTGCTGGGCCATTGAAATGGGGTTAAGGCTCTTTCCCACCCTTGCTCTTACCCTATTGTTGACCCATGCCCTTGCCTTTACGGCATGGCACATGAACCAATACAGATAGCTCTGAAAGAGATTGGGGGACGAACCCTCAATGGAATAGGGGATGTGGGGGAGGCAGTGTCTCCTATATGTTGGGTGGATATCCCCAACTTGAGGAAAGGGTCCTCTATCCTATCATCACCCATGCAGTGGGTACAATGGGCACCCAGAATTGAACAAAAACCCTAACTCAGAGGACTCATGAAAAATCGCACTCTGATACTACCACCTTTGTGACCTTGGACAAGACACTCAACAGTTTCCTCATGTGTGAAATGAGGGCAGTAGACTAGATAAGTAGCCTCTAACATCCTTTCCAATCCTAAACTAATATAGTTTTGTGATGCAATGTACCTATTTCAAATGTCTGACCAGGGATAAATACAGTGGGATTGTCACCTTCTAATTTCTGAAAATTAGATCTCTCTTTATACAACTTAAGCTTTCTTGGCTGCCATATTGTTCCCTCATCTCACTGAGCTTGCTGTCCACTAAAATCCTAGGTTGTTCTAAGACTAATTACTGTCTAACCATGCCTCCTGCATGGCTACCTTGCACTCCTGAAAATGATTTTAGCCCAGGTGTAAAACATTTAATATTGTAATGACATATTGCCCAACCTGATGTTTTAGACCATCAAGATATATTTTTTTAAACCCTTACCTTCTGTCTTGGAGCCAAGGCAAAAGAGTGGTAAGAGCTAGGCAATGAGGGTCAAGTAACTTGCCCAGGGTCACACAGGTAGGAAGTATCTGAGACCAGATTTGAACCTAGGACCTCCCATCTCTAGGCCTGACTCTCAATCCACTGAGCTACCCAGCTGCCCCTTGTCAAGATATTTTTGGCTCCTCATTCTTTTATGTTTTCATAGCTCTCCTTCCTGGCTTTGTTTCATCTGCAAACTTGATAAGCATGCCAGTCTTCTTTATTCAGTTCAAATCCCATCTCTACTAACAACACTTGGAATCTTGAGCACTTGACTTCATTTTCTTTATTAAAAAGTTAATCTTATTTTGTATGTGCATACCACATTCAAGAATTTGTTTCCTTTCATTTTGGCCAGGCAGTATAGAAAGATTTACTTAAGTGTATAGAGACCAAAAAAAAGGTTGAGAACCCTTGCTTTTAATACAACTATAAATTATAAATTTGGAAGTCTACAGAAGGACTTAAGAAAATTTGCCAAAAGGTTTCAAAATGCAGCAGCCTATGACCAATTAGAAAGTAACTATTCAGAGAGATGATGTAAGGTAGAAATCCCCCTTCAGCAGCCTATTTTAGCCACCAGTATAGTCTTAGTTGGGGCAGCTGGGTGGCTCAGTGGATTGAGAGCCAGGCCTAGAGACTGGAGGTCCTAGGTTGGACACTTCCAGCTGTGTGACCTTGGGCAAGTCACTTGACCCCTATTGCCCACCCTTACCACTCCTGAGCCAAGGACGGTCCCTAGCCCGGATGAAAAAGGAGGAGGGTTGGGCGTGGGGCTAGCAACCCCACCCTGTAAAAACTACATCTGCTAAAGAAACTGCAACCTAAAGTAGGGGCGGCTGGGCTAGCTCAGTGGATTGAGAGCCAGGCCTAGAGCTGAAAGGTCCTAGGTTCAAACCCAGGCTCAGGACACTTCCCAGCTGGGTGACCCTGAGCAACTGTGTGACCCATTGCCTACTGGTTGTGGCCCTATGCTCCTAGAATGGAGTCCCAGGATAAAAAAAAAAAAATAGTCTTAGTTGTATGTAATATAAATAAATAAAATACTATCCCAGGTTTCTTTTTCACCTATCTCAAAGGAGAATAGTCTCATAATTAATTTCATATTTCATAAATAATTACATAATTTCCTTATTTCTATATTGTATGTAAGCTATTTGTATTTACTGACCAAAAGGATTAATTGGTCAGCCATATTGCTGATAAGCTGAATATATACCTTTGACTCCCTTATAACCTATTCATCTTCTGTCAGTGAGCAAATAAACACTGTTTATGTTTCTTGAAGCATTTGTATACATGGTTAAGGAGGATCATGATCAATGGCTAGGCATAATTTGATTTCTTGTTGGTAATGAAATGGAATTGATAACATTTTTGATCAATGTCAAGATATGTCATGTGATTGTGAATGTAAATATTTCAGAGTATGAGTCAATCTCAGTGGGTTTCTGTTTTGTTTTTTTTTATGTGGTTTTTTAAAGTCAAAACCTTGATTTGTGGTTTTTCTTTTCAATATTGATATTTTGTTTCATTTACATGTTTGTTTTGTTTTTTTTTTTTAACATAAACAGGGCATATACGGATCTCAGATCTTGGGCTAGCTATGCAAATCCCAGATGGAGAAACAATCCGAGGAAGAGTGGGAACGGTTGGCTACATGGGTACGTGAGATGGGCATAATTCTCTAGAACTGCCTTCACATACATTCTGTGCTAACAGAGACTGTTGCTTTGTTCGTGCCTTTAACTTTGTACCCCTAGAAGTTATTACAGTGACCCACACAGAAATATTTAATTGTTTGTGGGGCAGGAGGAGAGACAGAAAACCACATGTGTAAGGCTGGTCAGACCACTGATACCATCTCCAGCATCACCACTTCTCTTGAGACTATGATGGAGATAACCTAGATGGAGAGTCTAAGAGCCCTTGAAATAGTCTTGCCACCTAGATCGCCAGCCCTGCTTCTTGCCCTGCCTTCACCACCAACAGTGAGAGGAGAGTTCTCTGTGAAGAAGCCAAATTATCCTCAGCACCACCAGTATCACCAGCTGATCCTCCTCAGCAACCCCAGAAGGGAATGTTCCTGACAAACTATAGTCCTTGGCCCTTTCAAGTGTGATTCACCTTCAGAAATGGAAATAGTTTTGTCAATATAAATAATTGTAAAGAAGATGAATTGTTATCTGCTTAGACCATCTCGGGCAAACTTTTTAAAGAGGGGGCCAAAGGAAAGGAAATGCTCTTCTGTCAGTCTGTTTCTAAGGCAACTCTTTCGAAGTTCCATCGTATTGTATCCTACTCATTGTATTTGTCAAATTAGGAAAAATGTCCTGTGGCCAAATAGAACATTTCAGGGGGCCGCATCTGGCCCACAGGCTGTAGTTTACCCATCAATGAGCCTTAGACTCTTCCCTAAACACCAAGATAATTGCATTTTACACATGGTTGAAGCTTTCTGTAGGTGTAGGCTCCCTTGTACATGAATGTAAGCTCTCTTAAAGCAGGAGTTATCCCTGATTATTTTTCTTGTATCCACGGCACTTAATATATTGCTTTGCAGAGTATTAAATACTTTTTTATTTATTCATTTATTGATAGTTTCAGAAGAATTTCAAAAGGTAGAATCATCAAATCTGATTGTTGAAGGGATCCCAGCAGCCATCTAATCCATGTCTACATGACAAGAATCCCCATTACAGCATGCTAACAAGGGAGCCTGCAGACCTCCACGGAGAAAGAATGTAACACCAGTCAAGGCAGTCCAGTTCACTTTTGGATGTTTCTAATTGTTAGGAAGTTGTTCCTGATACCTTTCCTAAATTAGCCACTTTTCAACTTCTGCTCCTGGGTTGGAAGAGAAGTCTAATCCTTCTTCTGTATGACAGGCCTTCAAATTCATGAAATTTGTTTTTTTCCAAACTGCACTCCTGACTCTGAACCATTTCCCTGTTTTCAACTTTCTTTTATGTGTTTCTTCTCCCTTTAGAATATAAGTTCTTTAAGTGCAAGGGCTATCTTTCTGCTTATATTTGTATTCGCAGTGCTTAGTACATAGTAAGTGTTTAATAAGTGCTTGATGGTTTAAATGCTTGTTGACTTCTGGACTTTTTAAACTGTGGTTCCTAGATGAAACACAGTAACACAGATGTGATCTGATGAGGCCAAAGGACTGCAGCTATCACTTCCCAATTTCAAGAAATTATATTTGCTCTTAATGCAGTCCAAGATCACATTAGCTTTTTTGGTTACCCTCTTCAAACAGCTGCTTACAGTTCACAGTTTCTCAGAAGAACTGTTATTTAGCCATGTCTTCCTTAGCTTATATTTGTGAAGTTGACTTTTTAAATGTTTACATGTATACCACCGCCAGAGAAAGAACTGAAAAATAGAAATAAGCAAGACATAATTTTATATATGCGTATTTTTTTTTGTCCAATGATGCCTTTTCATGCAAATTAAAATAACACTGAGGTACCACTTCACAGATTGGCTAATTTGACAGAAAAGGATAACAATAAATGTTGGAGGAGATACAGGAAAATTGAGATACTGTTGATGGAGTTGCAATCTGATCTAACTCTGGATTTTCCATTCTGGAAAGCAATTTGGAACTGTGCTTACCTTTTGATCCATCAATACCATCACTAGGTCTGTTTCCTAAAGAGATTTTAAAGGGTAGGGGAGGGGCAGGGAGACTTGTTTGTAGAAAAATATTTATAGCAGCTCTTTTGTGGTAGTAAGGCATTGGAAGTTGAGAGGTTGTCCATCAATTGGGGAATGGCTAAACAAGTTGTGGTATATGATAATGATGGAATACTATTGTGCTATAAGAAATGACAATTCTGAGATATCACCTCACATTTTAAGACTGCTTAAAATGACAAAAGGGCAAAGTGACAAATGTTAGAAAAAATTTGGAAAAACAGGAGCACTATTGCACTGTTGGTAGAGCTGTGAACTAATCCAACCATTTTGGAGAGCAATTTGGAATTATCCCAGAGAGCTGTAAAATGTCTATAGCCTTAGATAGGTTTGTTTCTCAAGGAGATCAGAAAAAGAAGAAAAGAACCTATATGTTCTATAATATTTAGAACAGCTCCCTTGGTGGTGGCAAAAAATTGGAAATTGAGAGGTTGTCCATCAATTAGGTAAACAAATTGTGGTATGTGATTATGATGGATTACTACTGTGCCATAAGAAATGATGGAACAGACTGATTTTTTTTTGAAAACTTGGAAAGAACTACAGGAGATAATAAACAGCAAATGAGAACTAGGAGAACAATGATATACAGCCACAGAATTAATGCTAGAAGAATAAACTGTGAATGTTACCTCCAGAAAGTGAACAGAAAGGTGAAATATGAAAGACTTAATTTATGTGTACATGTTGACCACGTTGAGGATATCTTTTGTAATACGAGGAGGGTAGAGAGGGGCTTGGACATGTGGATCAGAATTATTATGGAGATATGAGAAAAGTAAGTTAAACATATTGGAGATTTGTAATTTCATTTGCATACTATCTTTTTCTTTGTATATAGAAATGACTTTCTTTTAGAATTTTAAAATTTGGAATTATTTTTTTAAAAAGAAATGACAAGCAGGATGATTTCAGAAAAATCTGGAAAGACATGAACTGATGCAGTAAAGTTATTAGCAAAACCAGAACAGTGACAGCACATAGCGACAACAATACTTTTTTAAATGTTATTTGTTTGCTACTTAAAAATTTTCGGTTTACTCCCTGTTTCTCTCCTCATTAGAGAAGGGATCATTTAACCAAAAAAAGGATATAAAAATAATTATGTCTTGCTTGTTTTTATCTATCAGTTCTCTGGAGGTGGGCATACACAAGGCATTCTTCAAAAAGTATTTCTTTGCTCTATTTAATATTCTCTTGGTTCTGCTCATTTCACTCTTCACAATTTCATGCAGATATTTTTATTTTTTAAATGAGCCTGCTCAACATTTCTTACAGTACAGTAGTGTTTTGTCACAACTTATTTAGCCATTCCCCAATTGATGATCATTCCTTCAATTTCCGGAGAGCTGCTTTAAATATTTTAGAGCATATAGGTTCTTTTCCATTTCCCCTTTATCATCAGGAAATAAACCTATTGTTGGTATTCCCAAGGCAAGAGGTAGATGCATATTTAAAACTCTTTGAGCATAATTCCAGATTGCTCTTCAAAATGATTGGATTGATTCACATTGTATTAGTGTCCCCATTTTTCCACATCCCCTCCAACATTTCCCATCATATACTTTGTTGCCTGACCTCTATGACAGCAATATTTCTTCATGAACAACTATGAAGGACTTAGTTATTCTCAGACATGCAGTGATCCAAAACAATCCTGGAATCTCATTACAAAAAATGCCATCTACCCTCCAAGGAAGAACTGAAGGAGTCCAAATGCAGACTGAAACATGCTATTTCTTTTTCTTCTTTTTTTCATTTGAGATCTCCTCTACAAAATGATTAATATGTAAAAATGTTTTACGTGCTATCATCTCAGAGAAGACAGGGAAGAGAATTGGTGGCAGGAGGCAAGGAGTCAGAAGGAGGAAAATAATTTGGAATTCAAAACTTTAAAAAATAAATGTTAAAAGTAATAGGGGGAAAGATAAAAATAAAAAATTTATATGAATTGATTCAAAGTAAAGTGAACAAAACCAGAAAACATTGTACATGATAACAGCAATATTGTATGATGATCAACTCTGAATGATTTGACTATTATCAGCCATGCAAGGATCCAGGACAGTTTCAAGGGACTTGTGATGAAAAAGACTTATCCACTACCACAGAAAGAACTGATGGAGTCTGAATACAGATTGAAGCGTACCATTCTTCACTTTATTTCTTCCGTGAATTTTTCTCCAAAGTGAGCGATACGTATCTTCTTTCACAACATGATGAACGTGGAAATGTGTATTATATGATGGCACATGTACAACCTATATCATATTATCTGCTTTCTTGAGGAAGGGAAGGAGCAGGAAGGAGGAAGAGAACATGGATCACAAAATGTCAGAAAACAATTATTAAAAAATTGTATCAATGTTAAAAAAGAGAAAGATTAACATGGTCAAAGCATTCCTCCTAACTCCTACCCAATTTTCAGCAGTTACTAACTGTGTGTCTAAATTAAACCAGAGCCCCAGTGGCATAGACCGGGGGAATCAAATGATGCCTTCTATAATGAAGGGAGAAAGGGAGTTTCTTGGATATTTTAAGGTAACAAATAAATTTAGATTAAAAAAACATCTCTAATTTCCTCTTGTGAAATTTGGCCCTTTTAGATGCTGGATCTATCATCCAGTGTGTTAGCTGTCTCTCAAAGCTTAATATCATTTGCAAATTTTTGCAAATTTTTTTTTTTTTATATTTTTAAACCCTTAACTTCTGTGTATTAGTTCCTTGGTGGAAGAGTGGTAAGGGTAGGCAGTGGGGGTCAAGTGACTTAAGGTCACACAGCTGGGAAGTGTCTGAGGCCAGATTTGAACCTAGGACCTCCCGTCTCTAGGCCTGGCTCTCAATCCACTGAGCTACCCAGCTGCCCCCATCATTTGCAAATTTTGATGAACATATGCCATCTGTGTCAACATATGCCACCTGTTCCAGTGGTTGATAAAAATGTTAAAACAGTTCCTCAGAGTTCCCTCCAGTTCCACTGGAGACCCTTAGTCCCATTAGCATTGAACCATTTGCAACCCCTTTGAATCCAACCAGTTCTGAACCTATCTCACTATATTTTTATCTGATCCTTATCTTTCTTCTCCGTAAGAATTAAATGAGATGTTTTCCTTTGTTTTCTTTTTTCCCAGAATGTTTTCCACAATTTAGGTGAACTATATTTCTCTCGTTCCCTTGATGTATAGGATCTAAAGTTTGACTGCTCATATTTAAAGAAAAGGAGATATTTAGGTTAGAACAAAGATGACTTTTAAATTCTCCAGAGACTCTCACTTTATATAGTATCCTCACTAAAGCTTCACAAATTTGGAAATCATTAATCTTCTCAAAGACAATTAGTAATCCAACTGAAGAATTTAAATGATCTTATGTCCATATTAGGTGCATGTTAGATGACCAGAGTAAGCTCTACTTCTGGGCAGTTTTCAGTGTATGAAATTTCGAATCTCACAAAGCCTCAGAATGAGGGCTAAAAATCCCAGGCTCATCAGGATGGTTCTTGCTGGCTACCAGTTTTGAGTGGGCTGGATGTTGGTGAGCAAGCTGAAAGTCATTTAACAAACATTTAGAAAGCACGTGGGTGCCCAGTACTATGCTTGAACTGGAAGAGAGACACATTAGAAATCAGAACCAGATAAGTTGGTACACAAACATAATCTTACATTTTACCTGAGAACATCCCAGCATCAGGTGTTTCATAATACTAGATTGGTGTCATGTTCTTTGAATATTAATAAGATTCTGTTATTTTATTTGGAATTTCTCAACATTCTGTAATGCCTCATTGTGGTATGGAGGAATAACTTTTGGTGCTTTGGCATATTGATTCTTCTAATCTGGAAAGGTTTGAGGAACAGTTCTAGTGAAAGAGTGCATGGCTGTCATTTAAAGACAAATCTAATTAAGTCTAGGGAGGTCTTATTATCTGGGTTAGCTGCACAAGGATGAATTTGGTGTTTTTTTTTTTTTTTTTTTCTTAAACCCTTACCTTCCGTCTTGGAGTCAATACTGTGTATTGGCTCCAAGGCAGAAGAGAGGTAAGGGTAGGCAATGGGGGTCAAGTGACTTGCCCAGGGTCACACAACTGGGAAGTGTCTGAGGGCAGATTTGAACCTAGGACCTCCCGTCTCTAGGCCTGGCTCTCAATCCACTGAGCTACCCAGCTGCCCCCATGGTGTTTTGTTTTTTGAGGGGTTTTTTTAAGCCCTTACCTTCTAATTTAGCATCACTTCTAAGACAGAAGAGCGTAGGCAATGGCAGTTAAGTGACTTGCTCAGGGTCACACAATGTCCGAGGCCAGATATGAACCCAGATCCTCCCAACTCCAGGCCTGGCACTCTATCCACTGTGCTACCTAGCTGCCCCACAGTGATGAATATTTGTAACTCACTGAAGCTCTCAGAGACACTTACCAGCTTGTAAAGGGATTACCCTTGTTGTAGTGCAAGGAATAGCCCACATAGAAGAAAACACAGATCCTTTTAAATATAGAAATATTTTGAATTGGTTATGAGAATCTTAAATTATGTTTTTGTAATTAAAGCATTTTTCTGTTTCCATTATGTAGCTCCAGAAGTTATCAATAATGAAAACTATACGTTTAGTCCTGATTGGTGGGGACTTGGCTGCCTAATTTATGAAATGATTCAGGGACAATCACCATTCAGGAAACGCAAAGAGAAAGTCAAACGTGAGGAGGTAGATCGCAGAGTGAAGGAAGACCAAGAAGTGTACTCCGAGAAGTTTTCAGAGGAGGCACAGTCTATCTGCAGGATGGTGGGTGAAGATATATAGAGGTTTGGAAAATAAATTTCTAACATGTTTTAAAGAATTATAACTATATAGTTTTATTTTTTTAATTCAGTGTTATTTTTTCAGTTCCAAATTCTCTCCCCTTCCTTCTTCCTTCACTGAGAAGGCAAGAAAAATAAAGCCCATTACAAATATATGGTCATGCATAAAAATTGTCATATTAGCTATGTCAAGAAAGAAAGAAAGACAAAGAAAAGAAAATATGCTTTGGTCTGCACTTCTCTGTCTTAAGGTGGATTAGCATAAATTTCATCATGAGTCCTTTGGGATTGTGGTTGGTCATTGTGTTGAATCATAATTTCTGCAACCTTTCTCCATTTGATGGGCATTGTTTGCCACCACAGATAAAAAGGCTGCTATAAATATTTCTTGTAGAAATGAATACTTCTCTTTGATCTTTTTGGGGTATTGATCCAATAATAATATTGCTGAGCCAAAGAGTATTCCCAGTTTAATAGTTTTTTGGCCATAATTCCACATTGGTCTCCTGAACAGTATATAAGTCCAGCAGCAGTGCATTAAAGAAGCTGTTTTCACACAACTCTACTAGCATTTATTATTTTCCTTTTTTATCGACTTGGTACCTCAGAGTTGTTTCAATTTACATTTCTCTAACTATTGGTGTTTTGGAGCATTTTTTTTCCTCACTTGATTATGGATAGCTCAGATTTCTTCCTCTAAAAACTGCCTTTTCTTATCCTTTGAGCATCTACCAATTGGAGAATGACTCTTGTTCTTATAAATTTGACTCAGTTCCCATAATATTTGGAAAATGAGACCTTTATCAGAGAAAATTACTACAAAGACTTCCCACTCCCACCCCCCAACTTCCTTTTTCCCTTTTAATTTTAGCTACATTGGTCTTGCTTGTGTAGAAACTTTTTAATTTTATGTAATTAAAATTGCCCATTTACTTCCTGTGAACCTCTCTGTCTTTTGTTTGGTCATGACTTTCTTCCCTTCCATAGAGCTAACAAGTAATTTCTTCCTTTCTCCTTTAATTTGCTTTTTATGTCTAAGTCATATATCCAATTGGAACTTCGCTTGATATACAGTGTGAGATATTGGTCTACACCTAATTTCAACTTTACAGTTTTCCCAATGGTTTTGTCACATGACAAGTTCTTGTCTCTGTAGCAGGGTTCTTTGGATTTACCAAACACTAGATTACTGAGTTCATTTGCTTTATTTATTTGTTTTTGTTTGTTTATTTTAAAGAACCCTACCTTCCATCAATTTTGTGTGTTGGTTCTAAGGCAGAAGAGTGGTAAGGGCTAGGCAATGGAGGGTAAGTGACTTGCCCAGGGTCACATAGCTAGGAAGTGTCTGAGGCCAGTTTTGAACCTAAGACCTCCTGTCTCTAGGCCTGGCACTCAATCCCCTAAGCTACCCAGCTGCCCCCTCATTTGCTTTTTTAGATTGTGTACTTACTACCTAATTTCTTCTAGTGATCATCTGTCTTACCCAGTACGAGATTATTTTGACAGTTATGGTTTTGTAGTATAGTTTGAGATCACATGCTGCTATACCTCCTTCCTCTACATTTTTTTAAATCAAGTCCCTTGACATTTTTTACTTTTTGTTCCTACAGATGAGTTTTATTTTTTCTCCCTTTATAAAGTAGTCCTTTGGTAGTTTAGTTTTGCCATTTTTACTCTATTGGCTCAGCCTACTCATGAGCAATAAATATTTCTCCTATTATTTATATCTGCATTTATTATAGTGTTTTGTTATTGTATCCATAAAGTTTCTGTGTGTGTCTTGGCAGGTATACTCCCAGGTATTTTATGCTATCTGTAGTTACTTTAAATAGAATTTCTCTTTTTATCTCTTCCTGCTTTGGTTAGTTGATAGTACTTAGAAATGCAGATGATTTGTGTGGATTTGTTTTTATATCCTACAACTTTGCTAAATTGTTAATTGTTTTATTATTTTTTTAGTTGACTCTCTGGGATACTTTAATATATCACTTGCAGAAATTGGTAGTGTGGTTCTTTTTTGCTTATACTTCTTCCTTTAATTTATTTTTCTTGTCTTAATGTTATAAGCATTTCCAGTTCAATATTGAAAATAACAGTAATAATGTATAGTCTTGCTTCATTTCTTATCTTATTGAAAGGCTTCCAGCTTGTTCCCCATTAGAGATAATGCTGGATCTTGGTTTTATATAGTTAATACTTATCATTTTATATGGTAGTTTTCATTGGCACATGTTCAAGGCAAATATTTGACTATAAATAGCCAAATAATCAACATTCACTATGTGTATAATTCCACAATTGAGAACAAAAAAAATTATATTTGAATACTATTCACCTTTTAGAAGAAAAGCCAAGTGTCAAAACAAAACCATCTCAGATATATCAGTAACTCTAATTCTATTGGAGTTTGAGTTTTCTTTAAAATCTGTATTTCAATTACAGATATTCAAAAAGCTTAAATGTTTTAAATAGCCAAATGCCTTAGCTTAATAGACCCTTATTTATCAACATACTAGTAATAATGTTAATAGTTATGTATATAATCATATATTTTAAATGATATATACTATCTTATTCAATACTAATAACAATCCTCTGAGTTATGTAGGATAGGTATTATTCGCATTTTATATATTAGTAAACTGAAGTTGAAACAGTACAAAGTATAAAATAAAGAGGTGTGACTAAATGATTTCTAATGATCCTTCCAGCTATAACATTCTAGGATTCTTTCCCAAAGCATACAGAATTCAGATCTACTGCTGCTTTTTTTTTTTTTTTAAACCCTTACCTTCCTTTTTGGAGTCAATACTGTGTATTGGCTCCAAAGCAGAAGAGTGGTAAGGATGGGCAATGGGGTCAAGTGACTTGCCCAGGGTCACGCAGCTGGAAGTGTCTGAGGGAAAATTTGAACCTAGGACCTCCCGTCTCTAGGCCTGGCTCTCAATCCATTGAGCTACCCCCTAGACCTACTGCTTCTTTTTTTTGCTTTTCTATAATATTTTAAAGTATCAACAAAGATTGATTTCATCACAGTCACATAGTGTTAGAGCTAGATGGGATCTAAGAGGTCGTAGAGTCACCCACATTTCATAGATAAGAAAACAAAGGCTAAGAGAATTTATTTGCTACAGGTCACACATTTGGTAATTGACAGAGCTGGAATTCGAAGCCAGATTTTCATGACACTATGGCCAGGGATCTTCCTAAAACAACATACTTCTTAGCTCAGCTTTATTAAAGTTAAAAGAAGCAACAAGCCTTTATTATCTCAGCCTACTGCTGTCCTTCCCTCTATCCCTGAAAAAAAATTTTTAACCTTCAACAAATATATACAGTCCAGCAAAACAAATTCCCACATTAGCTGTGACCAGTAAATATATGTGAATCATTTTGCATTTTGAAGTCCATCATTTCTCTGGCAAAAGGTAGGTATTATATTTCATCTTCAGTCCTCAGGGCTTATGATTTATCATCCATTTGATCAGTGTTCCAAAGTTTTTCAAAGTTATTGATCTTTATAGTATTAGGATATAAATTGTTCTGCTTACTTAATTCTGCATCATTTCTTAGAGATCTTCCCAGTTTCTCCTAACTCTCTATTCCAATTCATTCCTACACCATATTTTGTTAGATAATCCCTCTTTTTAAAAATTGAACAATTTTGGTTACTGCCTGTCCAGAAGATGTAATTCACAAATGGAATTAAATATGGAACAAAACACTTGACTGACAGGCAAAACTATGATTTTTTTCTTTGTCTCCAATTTTATTTACTAACTTCCCTAATAAATGAAATGAGTATTTATTATTTGCTCTTTGTCCTGTCCTCTACCACAACATAGGCTGAGCATTACCTATATGGCACAGTTTTGAGGACTGCCATGCTAAAGGGGCAAAATAAACCAGTCCAGGTTAAAAGCATCATTTTTCAGACTAGAAATGACACTCCAAAGGCACAGTCCAAATATGAGACCACAGTTTCATCAAAGTGAAACCCCTGTGGTTGAGAAGCAGTTTGAGATGAAGAAATCAAAGATTTTCCAAAATTGGGGTAAAAATTCAAAACTACTTGTAGGCAGAGCAAATTGGGAAAGAAATGAAGAAATGGTTATGTTAGGAAGAGCGGCAGGTCGCATGTAATAGATGAGTATCCATTTTTGTATAGAGGTATGGGAGGAGAGAAGCTCCCAATGGGATAATACCAAGATTCCCCAATGCCCACCCAGCATGAAGCTAGTCAAGGGGACATTGGCTCAAGTTGATTTCCTCCCAAGGATATTTCTGCCCAGGTTACCATTGACTGCAAGGACTTATTTATTATAAGTACAGCAGTGTTTAAATTTTATATATATATATATATACTCACTTCCTTAAAGGAAACTTGCATTTACCTAAAAGGTATGAGTCTAGATTCTAGCATATCTCTCCAGAGGAAATCCAGATAAGTTCTAGGTCCATTCCTCAAATCACATGAGAAAGGGTTAATGTTTTTATCCCTCTAAAAGACTTGTCCCAGAATTTCTTTCCATGGTGTTATTATCTACAAAGATATAGGGAGCTTTCCTATCTTTGGGGGGGGGGCTTTAATAAGATACATGGATTGATATAGAATTCCAAGGGGATACTTTCTAAATATAAATAATATGACTTAGCACTAGCTACTTTTAACTTGAGGGTGAGATACTGGTTTCTCCCTCTGTCTCTTCTATTCAAACTGGGAAAACAGGTTGGGGCCAATAGTGAACATCACACCAGTTCTCATTACCACTCTCTTCTAACTGAGTCCACTAGAGTCCCTGAGGGATTCAGTGTCCAAAGATTAGAAAATACACTTAATGCCGACCACTACCTTTTTATGCCTATATGCGTACAAGAATGACTATGTCTTCTAGCTTCTCTTTCCCACAAATCCTAAAACCAATTCTAAAAAATGTTACCAAACTGATAAACACTAAGACAGTATCTATTTGGCCATTTCTCCAGTCTGATATCTCTATGGCCATACTCTCCAAGTTGCAGCCTAGGAGCCAGTGCGTTAAACTAGCAGAATTTGATTTGCCTAAATTCTTCTAATACAGACTTACCCCTTAAGATTTAAAGCACCTTCAGGCAAAGAATAAAAATGATAGTTTTTTTCTTCTTTTCATTTTTCTTCCTTTTTTTAGTCTAACCTACATAGTCTAGCCTGCATTTTAGCATTCTACTTCTCTTAACTATTAACTTGAAATAAAGTCAAACACAACTATTGCATCATAAAGGCAAAGAGGCTTTTCAGTTATTCACAAGTCTAAATTTTAAAACATTAAATGTATTTTCTATTTAGAGGATCTATTTAAATATGTTTATAAACAAGCTTATTTGTTTACAATTGGTATCCCAGAAGTACTTAACAGTTTCTCTTCAGTGGTATGAACATTCCCCACATATTTTAGCACTTTTGCTTCATTTAGCAAACTGTATAGATAATACTTCAGCTTAGCAGCTACCTGAAATATTAAAATTTCAAATTAGTAGAGCCTAAATCAATAATGTTTGACACACTTTGAAATTTTATTTTTTTGTAAAGATGCTTTATTCAGTTATATTTATCTTGGAGGATTTTTCTGAGACAAAGTACCTTTAATTTTAACTTGAAGAATTAAATTGATCCTCTTCCTTTCTTTTAACAGTTACTTGCAAAAGATCCAAGAAAACGATTGGGCTGCAAAGGAGAGGGAGCTGCTGGTGTAAAGCTGCATCCTTTTTTCAAGGGCATTAACTTCAAGAGACTGGAAGCAAACATGTTAGACCCCCCTTTTTCCCCTGATGTAAGTATAAAGCCTTGTTCAGAACCACCAGTCATCCATGAACATAAATACGACACTGAATTGAAAACAGACCTCTTCCTTTATGTAGACTGCTCCTCAAAAAAGAAATCTTTCCATTGGGAAAAAAGCGTACATTAGGAAACACCCACACAATTTTGCCATATTAAAATGTTATATTCACACACACACACACACACACACACACACACACACATCTATTTATTTTTTTTGTTTGTTTGTTTGTTTGTTTTTTTTTAAACCCTTGTACTTCGGTGTATTGTCTCATAGGTGGAAGGTTGGTAAGGGTGGGCAATGGGGGTCAAGTGACTTGCCCAGGGTCACACAGCTGGGAAGTGGCTGAGGCCGGGTTTGAACCTAGGACCTCCTGTCTCTAGGCCTGACTCTCACTCCACTGAGCTACCCAGCTGCCCCCACATCTATTTATTTTGAAAGTTTTAAAAATTCAGATACTTTTTTTTTCATCCTGCCAATACCATTTTGTCTTTATCACTGTTATCATTATTTTCCCTCTGAGCCAAAAACAAATATGTTCATGTCCTTACCAATGCAAATTGCAGGAGAAGGTAATGACCTGAATTGGTAAGGAGGGGTTTCCTCAACTGGAAGTTCCTCATATTAAACAAGTCCCTATTAATAATAATAGCTAATATTTAAGTAGTATTTTAAAATTTGTATAGTACTTGACCTACATTATCACTAAGGTAGAATTTACTCCTTTTTAACACTAATGAGATCACACACATCAATTAAAGCAAAGAAAAATTTCGACACTTAAAACTAAAAGCTTAGATATTTCTACTTCATATTTCATCATGTTTTCTCTACCTTTGTTATTAATGTTCCTTAGCATTCTAAAGACTTTTCATATAGCAAAAGAAATAAAGCATGATGTTCTGCATTTAAAAATCAGCTCCATCAATGACACAATTTGGTCTTTTTAGGTATTCCTAAAGTTTGATCTTTTTATATTTTTTTCTTTTCTTTTATTTAATAAAATTTTAAAGCCAAAATGAGGGCTTCCAAGATGGTTAAGCCCTTAGTATAGAATATGATTGCCTTTGAAGAGTAAAATATGAGTGCCCAAAATGCTATCAGCAAAGGCAGGATCATTGGGTGAAGTTTGAGTTTGAGGCCTGAAGCTCAAACACAGTTTGATGTGCTCATTGACCTCAGGGAAGTCTCTGGCCTTTTGTTTTTTCATTTGTGAAATGAGATTGAACTGAATGATCTCTAAAGTTTCTTCTAGCTCTAAATCTATGATCACAGAAGCTTATTGGAAGAAGACAACTCCTATTGCCATGATAAAGAAGGTGGGAAGACTTATGTGTAGCTTGGGAAGGCAGCAGCTGGTGCCCATCTCCCTAACGAGGGCACTGATCTCCCTTTTATTCCTAGACAGTACCCAAAAGCAGGAAGACCCAGACCTACTGGATTGATAGTCTCACCTGTTATACTGCAGTATAAGGGGCTCTTCTGTCTCTTTCTCCTCAATGAAATAAGGAACAGAGTGGGGCTAGTAGGGAGCATCCCCCCAGTTCTGCTTACCTGCAGCAGCAGCCAAGCATCAAAAGCCACACTCATCCCTGAGCATTTCCTCCTTCCTGCAAGTTACACAGGGTTGTCTTCTGATTCTGTTTCTCACAAGTCCCAAAGCAGTGTTCAAAAGATGTCACCAAACTGATGAGCTCTCTGACAAAAAGAAAAGGTTATAGCTCTCTGGCAAAACAATGTAATTCCAGAACATCTGATTACCTGGGCAGCTTTTGCTGTGTCAGATTTTGTTGTTTTCTTTTCTTTCTTTTTTCTTTTTTTTTTTCATTAACAAAATCTTCCCCTCCTACTCTAATTCTCCCCATTGAGAAAGCAAGGAAAACAAAGTGCCTATTACAAATTTGTAGAGTCAAGCAAAACAAATTCCTCCAATTGGCCACATCCCCAAAAAATCTATATTTCTGAGTCTATTACCTCTCTATTAGGAGGTGGTTTGGTTTGTTTCGTCATGAGTCCTCTGGAATTGTGGTTGGTCATTACAATGAGCAGTTGATAAGTCTTGCAAAATTGTTCATCTTTACATTACTGTTGATACTAAGTTTTTAAAAATATTATTGATGTTTTGTTTTTATGTTACAAATATTTGCAGCATATTCCTACTTCATGAGAAGACTCTTGTAATAAAGTAAAACTAGCAATACAATGATCTCATCTACAAGTGCTATTATATAAATTATTCTCCTGGTTCTACTTCTTGCACTCTGCATTATTCCATATAAGTGTTCCCAGGTTTCTCTGTATTTTGCACATATGGTCCTTTTCCTTTGATATCTTTTGGAATTAGACCTAAATCATGGCCTCTTCATCTTTCATCCTTCTTAACCTATGCAGCATTTGATGCTGTTGGCCATCTCTCTTTGTGGATGCTCTCACCTGCCTGCAGTTCTTGGTACTGTTTTTTCGTAGTTTGCCTCCTGCCTCCTTCTCAATTTTCCTTTGCTGACCCTAATACTGCCCCATATGTGTTTATGTTCCAGGGCTCCATCCTGGACCTCTTCTCTCTCTACTCTTAACCTGAGTGATTTCATTAGCATTCATAGGTTCATATTTGTGAAACAAAAGCACTACTTTTTAATCCAGAGGATTCCTTCTTAGGTGGCCAAGTCTAATGGTGTCATTTCTCCCTTTTAAGATCTTTGGCTCAGGATTACCTCTAGGATAAAATATAATCTTCTGCTGTTCACTGAACCCCTTGGTGGCTATGCGCTCCAGCTGCATTTCTTGTTTGTTTTCCCTATAGACAGCTTTCCACCTCCTGAGTCATTGCATGGATCTCCCCAATACCGCAATGCCCCACAGCCTCCCTTCTCACTGCCACACAGCCTTCCTTCTCACTGCCACCTTCTCTTGATGATTTCAGTTACTTGTACTGATGATTCCCAAATCTAGATAACAAATCCTAACCTCCCAAATTCTAGGCCTTACCAAATGTCCTCTCTATCCAAGTGCTCTGGACATTTCTTGTCCAGAATTTGTTATCTTCCTCCATAAACCTGATCTTCCTCTACCCTTGCCCATTTCTATTAGAGAGGTGCAGGTAGTGCCACCATCTTAGTAGACATCTGTGTTCATAACCTTAGGGTCATCCTTGATCCTTCCATCTCTCTCACCCACAGCATGCAGCTAGTTGCCAAGTCTTACTCTACCTTCATACCATCTCTTACTTCTGCTACCCCTTTCTCTCCATGTATATATCCACTACCCTGGTGAGACCTCCCTTACCTCTTGTTTTGATCATTATAAAAACTTTTAACTGATCTGTCTCCAGGATCTTGCTGCACCAATCCCATACCCTATACATCTACAAGCATCATCTTGCTAAGGCATAGGTCTGACTATGTCATTGCTTTGCTCAAAAGCCTTCAGCGACTCCTCATTTCCTTTAGAATAAAATCACCCAAACTTAAATCCTTCCTTCATTGTGTTCTAGCCCAACAGGACTACTAATTGTTTTTCAGCCTCACAATGCCATCTGCTGACTCAAGGACATTTTCAGAAGCCATTGTACCCATGCTGGAAATATGCTCCCTCCTGATTGATCTTGCCTTTCAGAGACCTTTATGAGACCTCTTCATCTTTTTACAAACCTAGAAATCTTGCTCCTGGTAAAAGACGAAACATCTTTGGTCACCCTTCACAATAGAAGATGCACGTTCTTCCCCCATCTCCGGCCTGAGACACAAATACACACACACTCACTCATTCCCTCTGTAGGAACCATATTTCTACCTCTCCACTACCACTTTAATGTCTTTCCTTTAAAAATATGCAAAGATTTCCTGCCTTCAAGGGGCTTTTATTGATGAGAGATGGCCAGAAGGGAAACAACACATACAAATAAATAGAAACAAAATAATTACCATAAGAAGAGGATGCTGAACAGAGGAAGGATGGTCAGGATGTGCCTTGTATATAAAGAGGTCTGTGAAAGTGCTAAGCTTGTAAAGATGTTGTGAATTCTGTGAAGTGGAGGTGAGAAGAAAGAGCCATCCAGACTGAAAAGCGGACTTGCCCTGAGGCACAACCCAGGAGATGGAATAGTGTGTCTGTAGAAGGGCAAGTGTGTCAGTTTGTCTAGAAAGTGAAGTGTGTGAAAGGAAATAGCGTGCAGTAAGCCTGGGAAGAGACACTGGGGCCAGATTGCGGGCAGGTTTAAATTCTAAACAGAAGAGTTTATGTGTTATCCTAGAGGTCAGGGGCAGCTTCCTGTGTAAGGGGATGACACAGTTAGATCCTCTATTAGGAATTCAGCTGGCAGCTGTGAGAGGGGAGAAAAGCTAGCTGTGGCCATGCAAGTGTAGAGAGGGATCAGAGGGAAGATTTATCATAGAAGCAGAACCAACGAAACTTGAGTTGGCAATGGATTGGTGAAGGAAGAGAGTTATGGGTGACAACAAGGCTCCACATCGAAATGAGAAGACATATTTAAACTTGAAAAAAGAAGACTGGGGAGCATAGTAGCTGAATTCAAGTATTTTGAGGGCAAAGATAGAGTGGGGAGGGATTGGACTTGGTTTGGGTTTTTTTGGCTTCCGCAGCAAAACCAGGAATAATGGGTCGAAGTTTCAAAGAGGCCAATTTAAGATAGATATTGGGGGAAATTCTTAATAATGAACTGTCCAAAAGTCAAATGGATTGTCTCAAATAATGGTGGGTTTCCCCTCCTTGGAGGTCTTCTGGCAGAGGCTAGATGACCAACCATTTGTGGGGTGTTATTAATAATAGGTTTTCTTTTTCTGTATAGATTCAACTGGATGATGCTTAAGGTCTCTTTCCACTTTCAAGCTTTAATTCTGTGGAAGAATGGTTATGCCATCAACAGAAATAATAAACTTAGGAAAAAGAGAGTTTGTTTAGGCAAATTTGCTGAGTTCTCTTTAGGACATATTGAATTTCAAGATGCCTGAGAGGCCAGTAGTAATGCAGGCCTGGCACTCAAGAGCTTGGAGCTGGTCATCCAGGTCTTTGAGTTGTACATATACTTCTGTGTCTTGTATTATGTTTGTCTTGTAATTATTATGTGAACCCTTAAGGGCAGGGGCAACTTCATTTTTATCTTTGCATCTAAAGGGCATAGAGCTCTATCTATATGCTGAAAGAATCACAGCCTTCTCTCATGTATCATGAGCATCAGTGGAATTTTTTCAGAATCTCACTTTACTATTAACAGTTTCCTTTTTTAAAATATAATTAATATGCAATAGAGAATGAAAAAACACATATTTGTTGAATTTGTGTCTGAATTCAGGCTCTATTTTGAGGTTATAAGAGGCATATTTCTGCCATGGAGGACATCTGTTTCAGTGGCTCTGGATATTTCTTGATTCTGATTTCCTGGGTTCATTTTCCATGCCACTTAAACCCAGAAGCATTGACAAAATTATGCAATGTCTTTTCCCCCAACATGACCTTCAGATTATTTATTTGTAAAATAAATGATGAGATCATCTTTCTTAAGAGTCTTCCAAGTTTATTCAATTCAACAAACATATATTAGTGACGCTGTCAATAGAGCACTGGACCTAGACTCAGGAAGACCTGCGTTCAAATCCAGGCTCTGCCATTAGCTTGTGATGCTGGACTTGTGACTTGACCTCTGTTTCTGCTTGCCTCACTTTCCTTCACTGTAAAAATCCAGATAATAATAGCACCAATTTTGCAAGGGGTGTTGTGTGTATCAAGTGAAATCATATCTGTAAAAGTGCTTAACACAGTGCCTGACACACAGTAAGCACTTTGATAACACTTTTTTCCCTTTTTTCCTTCCTTTCCCTACATGAAAGGCACTATGCCAGTTGCTTGAGATATACAACCCAAAAATGCTCATTTAACATGAGAAAGGAGTGTACACACTGTTACAAAGGAGAGTGAAGCAAGTGAAAAAGAAAGGTCTAGCTAAAGTGTTTTGGGAAATTTGAAGAGAAAGAGATGACTTGAAGCTGGCAAAAGCTGGAAATGCTTCCTGAAGGAGCTGGAATCTGACCTGGGCCCTGAAAGGGCAGATAGAGATGGGATTAGGTGGTAGATATTGTTGTTGTTAGACAGGATGATGTTCCTGGATAAATGGTGGTCCAGCTTGACATGAAACAAAGACCAGTAGGGTCTAGCTGTAGACAGCTTTGAAAAACCATTTATATTTTATTCAAGAGGCTGTAGATAAGAGACTTAACAAATGTTTTCTTGTGAAAGAATGATGTGATCAGAGTGGCACATAGATAACAGAGACACACTGTGAAGGATGGATTGAAAGGGAATAAGATGAAGCAAGAAATGTGTTAGAAAGCTAGTTAGTCATCTAAGCAAGAAGGAGGGAGAGCCTCATCTAAATAATAATACTATTACATACATGCAAAATAGTCTGAACAAACTGTTCTTAGAAGAAAAGCAGATGTTTAAATAACCATATACAGAATGTTTTCAGGCCAGTAGTACTAGGATGAACGTAAATTAAGGAACTCTGAGTTTTACTTCACACCCATCAAATTGCTGAAGACAATAAGAACAGAAGGAATCAGTGTTGAAAGACCTGTGGGGAGTCAGGCACTCTAATGATTCTGTTGGTAGAACTGTGATTTCATTCAACTTTTTCTGGAAAGCAATTTTGAATCATGAGAAATTCCTCAATTTTTTATACCCCTTGATCTAGAAATACTGGGAACTTTCATATGAATGAATGGGCAGGAAAGCATTTACTAAGCACTTACTCTGCACCGGGCACTATGCTAAATGCTAGGAATATAACTAAAGAAACAAAGCAGTCTCTACTCTCAAGAAGCTGACCTTATAATTAGGAAGGGGGGAGGAGAAGGATGACCCCTAGAAGGGCTCAGCTACAGGACTCTTAGAAAGGCCTAGTGGCACCTACTACTTGGCCACAGGGTGAATGGCAAGTTCCAGTGAACCAGAGTACTTGGTGGTAGAGCTCATAGTAAAATCAGGTAATTCAGAGAAGGTGGCAATACCTGGATATTCAACAGATTCCCTGATCTTGAAATGATATATATGCCATATCTTTCTTGGCCATGACCACTGCGAAATGGGTCCAAGGATCAAAGTAGAGCAGCCACCTTTGACCTCCTATGGGGATTGGCACGGTGGGGGTGGGGAAACATTCAGCCAGAAGAGGGAAAGGGAAAGGCACTCTATAAAAGCAAAATGGGAAACATAACTGCCCACATTTGGGGAATGACTAAACAAATTGTGTCATAATAATTTAATAAAATATTATTATGCTATAACAAATAGTGAATGTGAGGAATTTATAGAAATATGGAAAGACATGAGCTGAGTCAGACTGAAAACAAAAATAATATACACAATTACTATAATAGTTTAACTGGAAACCACTCAAAAAGGAAATCAAATGCAGACTAATTTCAAGGTCTAATTTTGGACCCTTCTTTCAGTAAAGGAGTAGAACGTTGCATATGATTTTATCTATGATCATTTCATGGTTTTATTTTGCTGTACTCTTTTACTTTGTTACAGGGGAAGATTCAAAGAATGGGTGGGAAATACCATGGGAAAGGACTATGATGTAAAAATCAAAAGACAACTAAATTTTTTTAAATAAATAGTACAAAAGCATCATGCTGAGAGTAATAGTGGCAACAATATATTAGAATATGGAAAGTGGGGCTTGTATATATTAATACCTAAAGTTATCTATTTTTAACAGTCTGCATGAACAACTGAAGTTTCTTGATATGATATTGTAGTCCAATTCCCAGCGCTACTTTAAAGGGAAGCTTTCACAGTTTTTGGAGACCTATATACCTTGCCCTCAAAATCCTTGCTGTAGGGAGCCAAGCTAGTGGCACCATCATGGACTTCCAAATGGAATAATAAATGTACAAAAGAAAGAGTGATGACATGCATGCATTCTGCAGAAACTTAGAAAGGCAGAATGGTACTCGGGATTTATAAACAGGGCAGATGGCAAGTCCCAAGGGGCTTTTGGGCAGAACCTCAAGGTAGTTAAGGCCTGGTGCCAAAGGGAAGCACTTCTGTTTATGCCATTGTTTCCACTACAAATCTAGCTGATGTGAGTGTCCTCTCATCCAGAAATGGTAATGACCAGCTTGCTTTTTCAAAATTTTCTACTACTTCTGATGACACATCTATTGCTATGTTCACGCTTGGTGCCTTTACTAATGGAATCCAGGCAGCTTTCTGGTGGCTTTACCTCTTGCTGACCATCAGTAGCCAGCCTGTGATGGAAACATCTTATGTTAACCTCTGAGGCATTGCAGTGGACAGCCAAGTCCTCACTTCATTTTGTGGACATTACCATTCCATACTAAATATAACAGTAAGGGAACTGATTCATGTGCCTGATATGATAGATGCTGACCCATGAAGACCTGCATAGGCAGGACTCTATCTCCCATGAGCACTCTTGGAAAGTTTTGCCATCTTTATTTCAATGGGGATTCAGAGGATATTGAAAAAAGAGTAAATGGTATGTGAAAAGACATCTACAGGAGGAGGCATTTCTGGGTGGAATGACCCCTCAAACTCCTGAATTCCTTCCTATTCAGATTGGTTTAAAGGGGGCCCCCTCAACAGTTCCCTGCTGAAGATCAAAAGTCTCAGCCTGATACTGAGGATAATTCCAAAGCTCCTTCTCCTTAGTGGGTAACTGCCACGGAGACACTTTAAGTTTTACCCCAGATGTACTTACTAGAGCTGAAATGTACTAAAAGAAAATAAACCCCAGTTTCTTAACAAAACGACACCAAGTTAGCTTTCTTAAACAACAGTGCCATGACCCTCAAGGTGTGGCTTGCAGACTACTCTTGCTTCATGCCAGAGGAGAAGGTGTTGGTGTGGCCCCTGGGTTCTCTGCTAGTTCAGGGAGAAACAGTCAAAAGTGGAGACGGTGTTTGTCCTGGGGTACTCATAGCTTGAGAGCACTGGTTTGTGTAAAGACCGAGACATAAAATATCATGTTTTAGCCCTTCTTCAGCAAGAACAAGCATGATGGAGATCTTTTTTCCCCAAATTGGACATCACATCTTCTGCCGACTACAGTTCCGCTAACATTGAGAGCTGTACAGAAATGCAGTGGGCCATATAGGCAGGGGGTATGTTCCTTAAGAATAGAATTAAATCACTATCAGGGATATTGGAGAGGGAATTAATGCTAAAAATGGACTTCTGAAATCTTATTTATTGATTCTCTACCCACCCTGTCTGCCTTTCCTCCAACTAAAGAAAAAAGGGGCTTGAGTCTGATGGCCCATAAAGAGCTTTCTATGTGGTGACAAGTGGGTAGGAGATTGAAGAGGAGTATGTGGTCCAGGATCTCATGGAGACTAGAAATGAGGAAAGTGCCAGGATTTCTAACTAGAGAATTGAGTTCTTTGTATTCACTGTGAAAGAGCTCTAGATGAATTGTGTGAAATTTTGCTCTAGCTTTAAAATGCATGTTTTATATTCATAATATATCTGTTCAAAGTTAGCAAGCAATTATGCCAAGGTTAAAGACATTCTTCTCCTTCTACACACAGCCACGCGCAGTATATTGTAAAGATGTTTTGGATATCGAGCAATTCTCTACAGTAAAAGGAGTGAACCTGGATACCACAGATGATGATTTCTATTCCAAATTTGTTACAGGTTGTGTCTCCATCCCCTGGCAAAATGAGGTACTGTACCCTTAAGTACGGTCAGTTTAATGGCTATAAATGAAGGGGAAAGGTCCATTTGTCATTCCTCTTCCACAGCTAATATCAGCAGACGGAGAGGCGGGTAGGGACAGAGTATACTAAATCCTTCATCACAAGAGTGCCGCAGTTAGCAATTGACTAGAAACATGAAAGCTTCCTCTACTCTGGTTTGTATAAATTGGAGCAGATGGTGGCCATCTGTTTGCTTAGCTAAGAATGATGGAGAATTGCCCGAAGAACCTGTAGCCTCTCTAAAACTTATAGCTACACTGAAAACCAGGAATCCATATGTTACATCATTGTCTTCTTTGTGTCTTCCTTTCCCTGACCTTCATTTCCTTATTTACAAAGGGAAGAGAGTAGGCAAGATGGCCCTAGTTCCCTTCAAACTCCATCTCTCTAGTCCTCTGTAGTATATGGGGAATGGACCTGTGATTTCTTTGATGCAATCTATAATCCTGTGATTCATGCAGAGCTTTCGGTTAATCAGAGGAGAATACTACATGTACCCTAGAACTATGATACAAAATACAAGTGAATATAAATCCAGAAGAGAGATCTAAAACGCTCTATTTAGTGCCCTGTTAGTGAAGATCATTTCCATTTGGGAGAATCAGGAAAAAGTAGCATTTGTTGTGGCCTTTAAGGATCAGATAAGAGTTTAGCCAGCTGTCAAGATAAAAGGAATAGGGACCAGTATGAACACAGACCCAAAAGTGATTTTGTGGGATGTATATAAGGGGCAGTGAGAAGTGTATTTTGACTAGAGCAAGGATCAGCAACTTTTTTTTTTAAACCCTTACCTTCCACCTTAGACAACACTGTATTGGTTCTAAGGCAGAAGAGCAGTAAGGGCTAGGCAATGGGAGTTAAGTGACTTGTCCAGGGTCACAAAGCTAGGAAGTGTCTGAGGATCCAAGACCTCCTGACTCTCTATCTACTGAGATACCTCACTGTTCCTGCCATGTACTAGTGTTACAGTATACATAACAAGTTTGACCAAGTCATGTAATCTCTAGGTGTCCCAACTTCTTCCTAGGACTATAAATGAGTTGCAAAGTGGTTGAAGACCTCTGATGTTTCCTTAGCAGAAATATCCAAAACCAATGAAATCATAGGTTTGGTCCCAAAAAAAGTCTAAAAAGCTATGTTAGAAGGAACATGTGTCATCTAGGAACAAGTGATGAAAACCCTTAAGAGTTGCTGTATCCTTTCATTAGAGCATTATTACAGTATTTATCATTAGTTAATTGTTATTAAAGAGAGTAGAGAAAGCTTGTCCCTAGGAACAATAGTGTCAAACTCAAATAGAAACCAGGACCACTAATCCTCACAAAAAGATCTCTCCAGACAGCACATTGACTTAGTTTTAAAGTGTACTCTTACCTGTTTTTCATTGTATTCATATTTATTTTGATTTCCCAGTTACATTTTAATCTGGGTCAGACAGGCATGTTCATCACTTCCACCCAACAGAATAAGGATAGCACAGGAAGGAAAGAGGGGAGAAGGGAAGCCTCGCAGGAGAATGTGCTGGGCGTTACTGAATAGGGGCAACAACAAAAGAGAGGGAGGCCAAAGTAGAGTCCTCTCCCTTGAATGTGGAGAGTAGGAGTGTTCTGTGCCTTTTTTTTTTCTTTTTTTTTAACCCTTAACTTCTGTGTATTGGTTCCTTGGTGGAAGAGTGGTAAGGGTGGGCAATGGGGGCCAAGTGACTTGCCCAGGGTCACACAGCTGGGAAGTGTCAGAGACCAGAACTGAACCTAGGACCTCCTGTCTCTAGGCTTAGCTCTCAATCCACTGAGCTACCCAGCTGCCCCCCTGTGCCTTATTTTTAATGCAAAAATATACCCTAGATTATGCCATTGAATTCCATGTGGAGGGAGAGTAGGGCTTGAGAGCAGTAAGCCTCAACTCATTTCCAGGGTATCCGAAGTTTGCCTAGATTGATCAGTACATAGATTTAGACGTATTTGGCCATTTAAGATGACAGAACCACAGTTTACATACCCTTTGGTGGAGCATAACCAATGGAGAGGAGTATTGATAAATAGAGCTGGAAAAGCATGATCAGGGCAAGTGGAAGTGGACCTTAAATACTAAACTAAGAAGTTGGGACTCTATTCATTATGCAATAAGGAATTACTGAAGAGTTTTGGTCAGGGGAGTGGCATGATTACATCTGTGCTTAATATAAATTACTTAAGCAGTGAGACAAAGGATGGATTGGGACAGAGAGACCAGTTAGGGAACAAATATGATGGTCCAGGGGGCAAGTAATGAGAGCCTCACTGGAGGGCCAGAATCATAGTAACTTGGAAATTGGTGTAGCCAGGATTCATTTTTACTTCATGGTTTATTATGGTTATTGTTTCCTGTTCTCTCTCTTTTGGATGCAGATGATTGAAACGGAATGTTTCAAAGACATCAACACATATGAAAATGACAACCTGACATCAGATGGAGATGATAACAAGCAGATTCCCAGACCAAAGAGAGGCTTCTTTCATAGACTCTTCAGAAGAGGGGTAAAAATGAGTTATTTATTATGATCACCTGTTTTCATAACCTGTTAAATCTAAATTTGATTCACACACTTACTTGTAGAAACCAAGGGTCATTATTAATATTCTTATCAGTGTAAGGATTTTTAAGAAGTTGTTGGTCTTAGGAATTTTTGTGAACTTTACTTTTCCATGATTAAAATTCCTATATGCTTGAGCACAAAATGTAAAGGCACCAAATTGTATTTCCCAAGAGAAATTATTATTTATAAACTACTTTTTGGTCTAGTTTGTTCTAAAAAAAATATTTTTCAAAGTTTAAATTAGACCATTCCAATAAGTGTAGTATTTCACACATAAAGAACTGAATGTTTAAAAATTTTTACTATTAAAAAAAGATTATATACTAAAAGGGAATCATTCTTTTTTATTTTAACCAATCAGATGTGTACATTTCACTAACATTTAACTAACTAATAGTAAACAGAGGGGCAGCTAGTTTGCTCAGTGAATTGAGAGTCAGGCCTAGAGGTGAGATGTCCTGGTTTCAAATATGATTTCAGGTACTTCCTCACTTTGTGACTCTGGACAAATCACTTAATTCCAGTTGCCTAGCCCTTACTACTCTTCTGCCTAGTATTGATTCTAAAACAGAAAGTAAGAGTTAAAAAAAAAATAAAGGAAATTTAAAAACATAATGGAGCTGAAAATTTTTCTGTTGTGAACTTTATATGCCCAGTCATTGTGAATAGAATAATAGTACCTACTTCAAAGTAAACAAGGAAAAAATGACTAAAATTTTTCATTTTAAATTTATGAAAATTGTTTCAACTTAAAACTCTTTTGGAAAATTGCTTAATATGCCTTAGAATTTAAGTTCTAGCTAGCTGGCTTTAAAACATGAATTAAAACAGCTGCTCTGTCTTCTTTTGCAGGTCTGTTTTAAATCTGATTACAGTGATAATGAAGAGGAGCCAATGAAACTATAAACCACCGAATAATATCCCAGAGCCAAATGCTAAGAATAAATAAATTCTGGATATTTTATTGTATCTATGAACTGTAATAAAAAAAATTATTATAAATTTTAAAACACACCATATGAGTTTACAGATTTTGTATATTTGTACTCAAATTATGTTCAGATGTATATTTTCACTAAAGCTGTATTGAAGAAAAAGCCTTAAAATTCCATTTTGTTGTAATACATTTACTGTTATGAATTCCAATATGTATAGTAGCTGTCAGCTATGTCTGAGCATATGTGGGGGTGGGGGTGTATGTTAACTGAAGTGACTTGGAAAGGAGCACAATCATGCGGTTAGAGAAAGGGTGTGAGGATCAACTTAAATCCAAAGTTATTATTTATGATTGTTCAGAATCCTTATTGAACTTACAGTAACAGGGAATGGCATTAGCTTCCTTGTTTTGATGTTAAGTGTACTGACTTCTAGGACATGGGGCAGAGATTCAGTCTCCCTCTTCTCAGGCTGCATTCAGAGGTACAAGAAAATCACTTTATAGATATAGAGGGAGAAATAAATGTTGTCCTTTTTACAAATATAGCATACTTCTTTCAAAGGTTTATTTTTATTTTTCCAGCTATGTTCTTGCAAATTCACAGCTACAAATCCCCAGATAGGTATTGTGTCTGTATCGCCTTTCTTATACCAATATCTTTACCTTCACACTCTTGATGTTTGTATGGCTGGTTGTGGCTTTTCTGCTAGACTATATTTATCTGCTTATTGAAAAATAATGTGGTTTCCTGTGACTTTGGAGTCACAGTCTTGGCAGTCATTAAGAGGGTGCTAACCAAGTGCTGAACCATTCAAAAATTTGTTTTATTAAAGTATCCTTGTGGGTACTCTGGTGCCTCTGGATGTTTGGAGCCCCAAAACCAGTTTAATGGCCAAATACAAGGTTCTTAAATGGCAAAGATTTGCTTTTATGTTGTCATAAGTGAAAAATACAAGTGACAAGGAAAGACCCAAAACTGTAGTTTTGAAAAGATATGTTTTAGCAAGTCTATAGGGGAACAAAATCAGTCACTGTAACTGTAAAATAAACATCATATAAAGGTGCTTTGTCTTGCTATGATATTCATTTGGCTAATAGAAAACTCAGATTTTTGCAGAAAGATATGTAATACTCTGATTAATGACATAATTAGATTAAAACTTGAAAAGCTATTGTGCCAGAACCTTTCACAGAATCTTAAGATCTTACTTAAAAGGGCTTTAAAATTTTTCTTGCCTACACTTACTGAAGCATGAATCTCTGCAGCAAGAATCCCAACAATGAGTGTGTAAATCACTGCCTCCAAAGGCAGCTTATTATTCTTTTGCAAAGCTTTAATTATGAATTTTCTTTCTTACATTGATGTGCAGTCTGGCTCCCTGTTATTTCAGCCATTGATCCCAATTCTTTTTTTTTTTTTTTAATTTTTTTTTTAAACCTTTAACTTCTGTGTATTGGCTCCTAGGTGGAAGAGTGGTAAGGGTGGGCAATGAGAGTCAAGTGACTTGCCCAGGGTCACAGCTGGGAAGTGTCTGAGGCCAGATTTGAACCTAGGACCTCCCCATCTCTAAGCCTGACTCTCAATCCACTGAGCTACCCAGCTGCCCCCATAATTCTTTTTTCTGGAGTCAAGGAAAACAAGTTGAATCCTTCCGAGCTCCATTAGAACCCAAAGAATAGCTAATTCATTATTTCTTTCTGGCTATTAATATTTCTACATTACCTCTAACCAAAAATTTCCCCAGCCTGAGATCTATTGAAATGAATAGATTCCACAACCTATCCCAGATCTATCAAGTGGATTCATTCTTTTTTATTCAACAAATATTAGGCACCCGATTTATAAAATGCATCGCATTCTCCCTGTCTCTGTCCTTCCTCAGAGCCTTTCTAGTATTTGCTATGTGACAAGCAATTTTTAGGCTTTGGCAGATGAACAGTATTTTTTTTAATGTCCATTAATCTATCTGTGGGATATCCCCTCCACTGATGCAGACTGCCTTACATGAGCAGCAGTGGCTCAAAGAATACATCATTTGATAGAAAACAAGGCTTCCAAGGAGGACTCTCTCCACTTATTAGTTAGACTGGTCCTAACAGTGCTGCAAAAGACCCTGCTAGAGCCTTTAGCATGTTGGTGTAGGTACCAGCCAGAGTTTATACTGTGCTAAGATAACCTTAAAGAGCCCAGGATTGGAGACGGCTAGGTAGCTCAGTGGATAAAGAGCCAGGCCTACAGACCAGAAGTCCTGGGTTCAAATCTGGCCTGGTTTCAAGTCACTTTCTAGCTGTGTGACCCAGAGCAAATCACTTCACCCCCGTTGCCTAGCCCTTCTTTCTGCTTTGGAACCAACATAGAGTATTGATTCTAAAACAGAGAGTAAGGGTTAAAAAAAAAACAAGGAAAAGCCCAGGGTCACTCCTAAACCACAAGAGCTCCCAACCCTACTCCCAAATATCTAGAATTTCAGAATTTTAATTTCTTCAGGTCAAAAATGAAATCAGTTTGAAATTTTAAGAGGAGGTGGTACTTTCTACTCTGGGCCCACCGGTCAACAATAAATAGATTTTGCAAGCCTACAGCAATGTTTGATACAGTTTTTATGGTACAAATGAATACTGTATCTTTCAGATGGCTTTTTTTCACATGTGTTAAATTAGAAAAACCAGAACAACTTAGTTTGTAATGTATGTTTCACAGTTGATTGTTTTTATGAATTTAAATGAATAAAACCTGACAGATTTGGGAGCATTTTCAAGAGCATTTTGTTTTTAAGTCTCTCTGCATTCTGAGCTTCTTGAGGATGAGTAATTCACTAAGCAAGCAGCTCTTGTTGCTCTATTTTAAAATCAAGTTGATTTTGAACTGTGCTTCTAGAAATAAAACGTGCGTCATTGCTTTAGTGGAAATAGACTCTCCACAAATGTGCACTGGAGTCTCAAGACCTGGAGGCCAGGCCCAGGTTTAGGAGGAATGTACTTTAAAAAGAGAGGCTAGAGAAGAAAAACATATGATCAATCACATAGTTCGACAGGAATAGGATTAGGATTTTGATGTTAAAGGTCACTCTACTGCAAATATGAATAACATGGAAAAATATTCTAAATTTAAAATTGTTTTAATATTTTAAAAAGGAGGGCTAGAAGGGCATGGCACAATGAGGGAGTGAGGAATGAGACATCTCAGATTTGATTACTCAGGTCTCAAGATATGGAAAAAGCTTAATTTTAAGCCAGGTTAAGCACCTTGTAATTATCCCCAGCATTATCCCCAGCACTAGTGGTTTGGGGTTTTCTAGGTGAAAAAGGAGACAGAACCCTGGATTTGAGGTGATCAAACCTGAAGCCAAACCCTGGTCTTGGTCCCCTTGACAAGTTACTTCCTATATGCTTCTTAAGCCAAAGTCAGAGTCGGTCCAGCAGCAGGCCAGACTGGATGGGGCATTTCTTGGATCGAGATCCTATTTGCCCCTACATAGTATTATTTAAAATATGCCATCCACAGGATGAATCGTCTAATAGTTCTTCTAGGTCTAAAATCTATGCACCTAATGAAAAAACTCTGGAAATGTTCCCTCGCTAACTTTGGGCTCTGGCCCTCTGCTGCTCTGATGGGAAGCTCCCTTGTCCAAGGATCCAGGCGGACCTCAGCCTCACTTCCCTCCCATCCTCTCAGGGCGCTCTGAGGCTACACCCTCTGGACCAAAGGCTGCACTCTGCTCGGGGAGGGGTTGGGGGGGACTTGGAACTCCTGCCGAGCGATTCTTAGGATCACAAGAAGCTATCTGGCTTCAGTCTATTCTCTTACTAGCTTTGTCACTTTTCTCCTCTACTCCCACTGCTGACCACTCGGGCTCCCCCAAAGGCCCCACTAAAATGCCACCTTCTAACAGGAAGCTTTTTTTTTCTTCTTCATTCTAGCGCCTTCCCTCAGTTCATTCCTTCCCGTTTTTGTGTCTCAAGCATTTTGCCCCTTTCCCATTGTCTCAGACCTCAATAAGTTCAAAAGAAGCCCACCTCCACCACTTGGGGATGGGGTTCAGGGAACTGACCAAAGAGATGGAGATACCAAGGACAGGAGCCATAAAGAGATCATGTCTGTCTCAGCAACCTTCTACCCCGAATCATGCCACCACCACTGCCAGATTGTTTTATGTGGGTGTCGTCTTTCCACAACTCAACTAAGTTCTTAAAAGTATAGAGATTTATTTTTGTACCTCTTTTGTACACCCCCTGGCACCTAGCACAGGGCAGGGCACACAGTTGCTTAATAAATGCCAACTGATTCTTCAAACCACCTTTTTAGATATTGCCCTTCTATCAGACATACTCATACATAAATCATTGCCACTTTCCCGATTGTTGCAATTTAAATCTATTTCCTCTCATTCTTTTTGTGGTCAGTTTTTTTTTTTCTACTTCTATTTTGCCAGAGTCCATAGAGAAATAAAATAATGGAGAATGGGAAAACCTTTGTGTAGGACACTCCCACAAAAACAGCCTCAGCCTCATTCAGTTGTCCCCTTCCCAGAAGATGCCGCTTGGCATATGTAACAGCATTTTTGGACTCTGCTCCATCTTTCCTCTCAGATGTAGACATTACCCAAAGGCTCATGTGTTTCAGGTGAGAAGTGACCAGGTGCTAAATGCCTCCCATGATTTTGCTTCTTTCAACCTCCTTTGGTCTGTCTTAAATATCTGACACTGTACAACAGTTTTAAAGTGAACTGAACTAAAATAAAATGAGCTGAACTATTGTTACAGGTTGGTTTAATTCAACAAGTATTTCTTTAATTCATAGAAGTGGATATAGATGTAGATATAGGTATAGATAGAGATAGAGATATATCCTTGCCTTCCATTTTAGAATCAATACTAAGTATCAGTTCCAAGGCAGAAGAACGGTAAAGGCTGGGTTATTGGGATTAAGAGACTTGCCATGGGTCACATAACTAGGAAGAGTCCACCTCGCTGCCCCCAGAAATAGATTTCTAAACAAATGGGCTGATTCCCAAACAGTGGCCGTATGGAGTAACCCACCATGATACAGCCCTGATTTTTCTCCATGATGGAGGCAGGGAGTTGGAGTGGAAAACAGGGCGATTTTCAACTTGCTTCTAAACCAAAACCACCATTTCAGCAATTCAAAACAAAGTTCCCTGTCAGTATGTACCTAGTAGAAATTGTGTGTCATTTTTCCTTAAGAAAAAATTATTTGAATTTCATAAGATGCTAAATTGATGTGGACTGTAGATTCTAAGCAGAAACTATCTCAGCTTGCAATAATAATAATAACAATAATAATGCTTCTCCTGTTTCTCTATGGTGCAAAGGGAGCTATGGAATATCTAGTATGGAGAGCCGCTGCTTTGGTAAAATCATCAAAGCTGCCCTAACTAGTATTCAGAATAACTATAGCTATTGCTTTCTTGGATAAACTCCAATAGAGGAAGTTTCACACTCATGAAAATCTGGAATCATCCAGTCTTTGTAAGGTGTCTCCATCATCTTCTTTATGGAAGAATTTCGCTACCGCCATGCCATCTTTCCACGCATTAGGACGGCGCATACCCACCACCCTCGGCTTCTGGCAGGTGATCTTTGGAATCCTGCCAGCTGCCTGAGGGAAGAAAGCCAGAGAGAAGAACTTAAAATTCAGATGTTCTTAAAGATGGGGGTCTGGTCCTCCCTCTCAGAAACTCTAGAGGAAACTGGCACTGGCCGTACTCATAACCACCCTCTCCATAAATAGCCCCTTCTGCATTCTGGGATCTTTGAAGGGTACCAGACCTTAGAGGTTCCTGAACTCAGTGTCCCCAGTGCCATGCTTGTGGCAGAACAGGTCCAGCAAGTCCTTTTCCCTGGTGTCCTCCGGTGGGTGCCCTGCTCTGGTTATTGCTGCCGCTCCTTCCTCTTCTCTGCCCCACATGCCAGGCATCACCGCTGACATCTCAGCCTCCAGAAGCCCAGCTCGGCTAGCATTTATTAAATAAACACTTACGTTCCCAGCTCTGTACCAGACCGTAGAGAGAGAAAAAGTTTCTCTAAGACAGGCCCCAGATCTCTTGAAGTTTGGTTTAACAGGATAAAATAAGACAGAGAACTCTCGGATGCAAAATTACATGAGATATGTACTAGGGGGAAAAACAAGATGTTTTGTGATATCTAAAGGGTAAAGCAATTAGCTGAGCATTCTAAGAGCCTGAAAAGCAATAGAACCAAACCTTTTTTTTTTCCTCTCTTTTCCAAGCTGTTACCTTTCCAAGCAAATGCACTTTGTCCTAAAAGTCAACAAGCATTTATGACTACGCTCCAGGCAAAAATGACTGTCTAAAACCAGATTCATCCTTCCTTCCATAACCCGTGGCCAAGAGCTGCAGCTCTGGGCTTACAGGAACTGAATTTAGTCTTCGGGGGTTTCTCACTATCTCCTCGGTATATGGTCCCTCCAGGCTGAGAGCACAGCCCTAATTGGTGCCTCCTTCATCCCTGCTAGTTCTGGGCTTGCTGCTGCAGGTTATGGCTCCGTGCCCGACTATTCCCTGTGAATCCCACGTCGTCTCCCTCCTTGGACTGTGAGCTGTTTTTTGCTTTTCTTTGCCGGGCACATTCTGGGCACTTAATAAATACTTGTCAGCTTCGACTCCTGCAGAGTCCAAGAATTCCTCCAGGACTCACCCACACTTGCAAACCAGCCTTCCCGCTGATTTCTGCATTAATTCTCAAGAAACCTCTGTCTGTCCTGTTTTCAGCCAACTTATTTCTATTCTTAAACTCTCCTTTTCCAAACTTAACTCTCAAATAATTTCATTTGCCAAGTCCAGTTGAGTCTGCCTTGAGATTTCATCTGCCCCTTCACCTTAATTGTGACTTGATTAAAATTCCATAGTGTGGGGGGCAGCTGGGTAGCTCATTGGATTGAAAGCCAGGCCTAGAGACAGAAGGTCCTAGGTTCAAATCTGGCCTCAGACACTTCCCAGTTGTGTGTCCCTGG